>NC_080426.1:10335809-10651880 GCF_029873635.1 Malania oleifera
AGGAGCAGTTACAGAAACTATTAGATAAGGGGTTTATCGGGCCTAGCATGTCACCCTAGGGAGCGCTAGTATTGTTTGTGAGGAAGAAAGATAGGTCGATGAGAAAGTGCATTGACTACATATTTTCATATTTCCATAAGTCGTTCAAAATAGTGGGGACTATTTAATCTTAAAATTAGGATACCCATAAGAATGTAAGATACTAAGTGGGCAACAATTGGACTCCTATGTTCTGTGGAAACTCTTTCTTCCCTGGGAAGTGGGGTCATCATCATAACCTGAAACCAACCATGGGAACAAGATGTCATGGACATCACGTTGCCAAGTCTTCCGAAGGATTCTGTGAATCAAATAACACCTAACAGAATCATCTTTATCAACTTAGTTGGAAGAAAAATCATAATAATACTCGAACCTTTAGCAATCTGGTATCTAGAAGGAAAACCATTCATGTAGTAACCAGAAGAATAATAGTATTTTAATAATAAAGAGGAAGAGAAATTGGAAATATGAATAAAAGAAGGCCGTAGACTTCGTCGACGAATACAGGGTTTCATCGACGAAGGTCTTCAGGAATTCGTTGACGAATACAGGGATTCGTCGACGAGAAAATATCGAAAGACAGATTGGGCTACTCTGAATTTTGTCGACGAATTTACTAAAGGATTCGTCGACAAAGTGACGTATCTCGTCGACAAATCTGCCCCTATAAATAGTGGAAAACCGGATTTTTATTCATTTCTCACGCCGCTCTCTCTCTCTCTCTCTCTCTCTTACGGATCTTCTCACTTCTCTCTTCGTTTTCGGCCCCGCCAGACGCCGGATCGACAATACAAAGCCACCACGACGTTCCTGGCGAAGTTCTCTTCAAGTTTTCTAGGACGGATCATCAGTGGGATCGAGTTGGAATTCATCCCAAATTCAGGATAAGGCCTTTTAACCCTTTTTTGGCCTTTTGGCAGTTATAAGAAATGATGTAGGCGAAGAAATACTGATATTCTATTTTGGAAATTGTCGTTTTCAGGGTGTTATGTAGGAGGCCCTGCGGGTGTTAGACCAGTTAATCATAGGGGCTTTCTAGTAGTCAGGTAAGGGAAATATGCTATGTTAGGAAATTTTGAAAAATTATACAGTTTATTTAATTATGAAAATTATGTATTGAAGTATGGTGTGGCTTGTGAATATGAATATAGTACGGAGATATGTTTATAAATTTCAGTACCATGATTTAATGAATTTTAGTACTATGATTATATGAATCTCAGTACCATGATTATATGAATTCCAGTATTATGATTATGCAGTTTCAGCGTTATGATTACACAGTTCCCAGTATTATGACGTATGAATTACAGTACAGTTTATGCAGTATCATGGTTATTACGGTTATTTCAGAATCATGGTAAATCAGATAGTTGTATATAGAGGTATACTATATAGTATCAGACCCTGTTGGACTATGTAGATACAGAGCACGGTACCGTTGCTACAGATATTATGTTATGTTACGAGTGCAACCACCTATTTAGATAATACGTGGTAGTAGGTCGATCACCTAGGCCCTTGACGTGGACAGGCTTCCCATCAGATATGGGTTGACGTGAGCAGATCAGACCGATGGAGTATAGTGATTTATTCCTGGTTGGTCAGCCAGGGTAAATCCCGCCTACGGGCCGCACAATCCTGTCATGAGGGGTTAAATCACAACACACAATTATCCACAAGGAAAATTCTCAGTTACTATTACATATATATAGGTTTATAGAAACAGGGGACATACCTATGTACACTAGAATAATTTTGAATAACAATCTATAATACTGTTATGTTAAGTAACATGGAAAAAGATGAGGTATTTTATTACTTGTACTGTACTTTCATTTTCAGTTATAAATGATTATATGAAAACAGGTTTTCATGATATTGTTGCTCATTTGCCACACACTAGGAATAACATATTTCGTCTTACTGAACGATAGCTCATCCCAGTGTTGAATTATTTTTCAGGTGATCCAGGTAGGCGAGCAGACCAGGCTCGCAGATAGAGGGGCCTCAGTAGTGCCCTGTCAATGAAGTGAGTATTGTGGAGGATTTTTGTATATCCCAGCATAGTTGAGGGTATTTTGGGGAACAGATATATGTATATATTTTGGGGAAACTTGTTAGTACTCTGGTATTGTATGGTATTGTAGATATTTACCTATGGTTATGAATGTTATGTGATTTCTGTTTCTTGCTGCTTAGGTTAATGATTGGGTTTACCCCTAGTATGGTATCAGAGCATGTTAAATGTCACAGCATATATATATATATATAAAAGCCCCCACTTTATTAAGCAGGTCGTTACAATACATGCTAGGACTTGGAACTTTATCTTTTTGCTCTATCCTATGCGAATCCTACTTGGCAATGGGACACCAATTTGATTGCTTAGGCATTGGTTCAGCTGGGATTTGATTTGTATACAAACTAATATGAAATCTTCAGTTGTTGTCTACAATTTATTGTGGCTTTTGAAGCCATCTTCAAAATCTAACACCAACTCTATAATGAAAATTTTCATTTTACCATTCTCTCTAACACAAATGAATATCACATTTTCCCTCCTAGTCCATTTCATACAAGATTTGTGCTGCTAGACAATGCCCAATTACTGACCATAGCTGACTAACTAATTTCATCTGCATGGTATTTTATACTGAAAAACCAAGACACGTGTTTATTACATATTTGTCCAGTCACTGGAGCAAGATCAGGGTTGGCTTGAGTAAGTATATCAGGACTTAGACCTGCTATAATTGCAATCCATGTTTTTCATTTAGGATTTTTTCCAACTATGTTTTGATACTCAATGTGAGCCACCATAGGTTAGAAGTTGGGCCTTAAAAACTATTTAAAGCAAGATAATAAAAAAAAAATCTAAGAACCAATTTGGTAGGAAAACAATACTTTACCCTGATTTAAAGGTATAAACATGTGCATTAGTTTGGCATTGAAAAGAAATTGGGTGATTAGAATTCTAGGGAATGTTTGGGAGTTCATATAATTTTTACTCAAACGAATTATAAAGTTATGGTGAGATTTTGAATTGCCTTTTATACAATTGATCTAACGGGTAAATGATTACACATCCTGATCTAAGATGTCCCAACAGGTATGGTTCTGGATGAGTATGAGTCACTATTGCAAGTTTATGAGTCACTATTGCAAGTTCTCTATTTGAAGATGAGGCTAACCATTGGTGGTTATCTATTGATCATTCACCTAGTTGTTTGCTTTTAAAAGAAAATAGTACTCAGAGATCCAAATGGAGTGAGGGTTTTCT
Source organism: Malania oleifera (assembly GCF_029873635.1). Lineage (NCBI taxonomy): Eukaryota > Viridiplantae > Streptophyta > Magnoliopsida > Santalales > Ximeniaceae > Malania > Malania oleifera. The sequence continues at coordinate 10,339,135 of NC_080426.1, forward strand.
TTCTAACTAACAAGCTCTCATATTTGACATCTTGAGAGCTTGTGAAAGGATAGAATTTAGACACATGTCTGGGGGTTTGTAGTAGAAATGAAAGAAATATACGAGTTAACGAATCCCAAACTTCTTTACCCATAAGTGATGAATTTTTAGATATTCTTCCCAAATGATTTATCGGGGCTACCTCCAAGAGGAGATTGAATTTAATATTGATTTGGTGCTAAAGACGGACTATGTCGACTGCTTCATATAGAATGTCATTAACTGGACTAAGACAACCTAAGGTGCAACTAGAAGATTTTCTCGACAAGGAATTTGTTTAACCTAGTTTATCATCATAGGTTGCACATGTGCTGTTCACTAAGAAACATAATGAGATGAGGTTATGCATTAATCATTGGAAGTTGAATCATGTTACATTAAGAATTGGTATCGACTTCTACGGATTGGTCGATTATTCGATTAATTGGAAAATCCCAAAATTTTTTAAGATTGAATTGCAATTAAATTATCACTAATTAAGATTTGGGAATTACACGTTCCAAAGATAGGATTTGGTACACAGTAAGGTTGCTATAAGTTTCTGGTGTTACCAATTGGGGTTATCAATGCACCTTATATTTTCATAGATATAATGAATCAAGTCATTCAACCATACCTGGATCAGTTTATTGAAATTTTTATGGATGATTTTTGGAGTATTCAAAGACTCGAGAAGAGTATGAACGATATTTGTGATTAATTTTTCAAATATTATGAGAGCATCAGTTATATTGCTAAACAAGAAATGTGGGTTATGGACAACTAATATGAAATCTTTGGGTTATGTCATAATCAAATGATAGTTAACTATTCATTCTTCTAAGGTTATGATGGTGTTAGATCTTTAGAAGACTCGAGGTAAAACTTGAAGTTGTTGAGTGTTCGTGCTGAAACAAGGTGTATTAGGACAAGATGCATAATCCATCAATTTATGTTAGTTACCAGTTCTAGTAGGGTAGTTTACAAGATTAACTCAAAACTTGTTAGGTTAACGATGGATTTTACTGGGGTTGTATTCAACAAATTTAGAGGATGAAATTTTTATAAGAAAGAGAGAATGTAACGCTCTAGAAAATGATATGCTTGGGAATGTAAAAAAAATAAAAATAATTAAATAATTAAATAATTATTATTAATTAAATAATATAATATAATATATTAATATAATATTAATATATTATATTATATTATTATTATTATATATGTTAAAGGTTTATATATATATATATATATATATATATATATATATCCTTCAGGAAATTTCATTTCTTGTAGAGAAGCTGCCCCCCCCCCCCGGCGCTGAATCTCGTCTCTTTCACTCCTCATTCTCTCTCCCTCTCTCCTTATTTTTTCGACGAATATTCGACTGATCAAAAATCGAAAAATACCGTTGGGCTCCATTCTCCGCTACCGACATTTCTACCAGAGCGGATTTGTCGTAGGAGCGACGTAGGCATATTCCCTGGGGTAAGGTAAATTCTCATTCTTACCTCAAATTTTCTTTAATCCTAGGTCAAATTGACAATCGGACACCACCACGAGAATCTAGGAATGATTCTCTACAAGTCTAGCGGAGCGAATTTCTCGTGGGGTCGTCGTAGGCATAGCCCGAAAATTAGGATAAGGGGGTTATTTAGAGATTAATTTTTATTTGATTATTGTAGATTTGGAAATGTTAAAATATTGGGCATTTTTGGATTGAACTAGGATTATTGAATTCAGGGTTCAGGTGAGTACCGCGGGCACGATTTCGGGATCCCTGCAAGTGTAGTTCAAGAAACCAAGCAAAGGGAATAAATTATAGCATTTATTTTAGAAAATACTGAATGAATTATTTTGTGAAATGGAATATAATGAGTTACCTAAAAAATTAGTATATTGTGAATATTAGACAAAAGTTGTGTGGCATATGACGTATATTGAAAATGTGAAATATAGTGATGGGTAATTTCTGAGAAAATAATGAAATGAGATTTATTGATATGTCAGTGGAAAATGATGAAATGTGGTATTTATATATGAATAGAAATGATTTTTATGAAAATGAGAATGTGTGAATTATTGATATGGGTATTTTGAGAAATATTGAAACACGTGAATTATAATATATGCTAGTATGTGAAATAAATGAATATATGTTTTATTGAGAAACATTGAAACGAGGATATATATATATATATATATATATATATATATATATATATATATTGAAGAGTACAACAACAACAACAAAACCAAACCTTAGTCCCACTAAGTGTGGTCAGTTATATGAATCATTTTCCGCCAATTTATGCGATCATGGACCATTTCTTTTGATAGATTCAATTCAAGGATATTAAATCCTTACTCACTATCTCCTCCCAAGTTATTTTAGGTCTACCCCTATCCCTTCTACTGCCCTCCACATTAACTAAATCGCTCTTCCTCACAAGTGCACTATAAGGCTTACGTTGCAAGTGTCCATACCATCTGAGTCGTCCCTTCCTTATCTTATCTTCTATTGGAGTTACACCTAACTTACCACGAATATGTTCATTCCTTAATTTATCTTTCAATGTTATACCACTCATCCATCCAAGCCTTCTCATTTCGGCAACTTTTATTTTTTGGATATTATGTTTCTTCGTCGCCCAACATTCCGATCCATATAGCATAGCTAGTCTTATAGTTGTCTTATAAAACTTTCCTTTCAATTTTAAGGGTATTCTATGATCACATAGCACACTTGAAGTACTTCAACATTTTAACCAACCTGCTTTAACTCTATGCATTACATCATCTTCAATTTCTCCTTCAGCTTGCATAATAGATCAAAGGTATCGAAATCTACAAGTGCTATTTATTTCTTCATCATCAAGTTTAACTTTGTCTCCAATATTCCTCATATCATTACTTAAATTACATTTCATATATTATGTTTTATTTCTACTTATCCTAAAGCCTCTAGATTCCAAAACTTCTCTCCATAATTCTAACTCAGCCCCTATTCCATCCTTAGTTTCGTCAATTAATACAATATATATTGAAGAGTATTTTCTGAAAAATGATGAAATATGCAGTATAGAAATGTTTTACTGGGAAATGTTGAATAATATGAAATGAGAAATATATGTATTATTATGAAATGAATTTTGAAATGTGAAAATTAAAAATGAGGATATTGTAATGTAAATTCTGTAATATAAATATTGAAATGTGAACATTGTAAAGTGTGAAAGCTACAATGGGATCATTAAATACAGGGAAATGTGAATATTATAAAGTGCAAAAGCTGCAATAGGATCATTAATATATAATTGATGAAATGCTAATACCGCATAATGATTGGGGGTAGTGGTAATGATAACCCGGACGGATAGTTATGGAAACCCTAATGATGGATTGTGATATTGAGCACGATACCGTTGCTAGAGGTGTTAGTGCAACCACATTGTCTCATGAAAAGTGTAATGTGGATAGTCGACTGAACCGTTTAGTAGAGTTATTGTGCCGCCTGAGTCCGGATCAGAGCTATAGGCTGGCTAGTCGTACTACAGACGAATGGATGAATTTCCATTTTGATCTAACCGGATAGGCCAACCGCGGTTAGATCCAACCTTTAGGCCGCACAACCCTATTTATGGGGGGAAGCATGACGTGGAAAAGAGATCCTTAGGGTAGCCATGAGTTACAGACACGATGTTGGTACTGAATACCAAGGATACTCATGAGCTGGATAGTGAAATTGAAAATGGATATGTGTGAGTTAATAACATAAATAATTGAAGCGAAGTAAAACTCTCAGCATTTAGAGTAAACACCCTTGCTAGAGTCATATTTCTTTGCTGGCCCCCACGTTGCACCTGATAACCTCCCATGTATGGTCTGGGAGCTGGAACTACTTCTGGTGGGGTAGGACAGTCTCGCACCATATGCCTCGATCTACTGCAGCGATAGCACACCACACCACCAGCTCGACACTCTCCCCAGTGCCTCCTACCACAAGTCTGACAGATTGGAGGACCCTACCCTGTCTGCACCTCGCGTCCTCTCGTCTCCTGCCTCCGCCCTCTACCATGATTTTCTCTCATCCACTGACCCAATCTATGACCCTGCTGGTAACCCGTAGATGCAGATCTCTTCCTCTGTCCCTGTTCCTCTGCATCGAGACGCTCACCAATCTCTGCCAAAGATGCCCTGTCGACTAATTCAGCAAAGTCCTAGATTCACAGCACCACTACCTACTTGAATAAACTCCACCTCAAGCCTCTCTCAAACTATCTTGCCTTCTTCACTTCATCAGGAACAATGTACAGGGTGAAATGACAAAGCTCGATGAAACGCGCTGCATACTGCTGGATGGATAGCTGTCCTTACTTCAGACTCAGAAACTCTTCTACTTTAGCCTCCCTGACAGTAGCTGGAAAATATCTATCAAAGAACAATTTTTTAAACCAATCCCATGTCATGGCTATCGGAGTCACCCTCTGCTGCTCCAGCAATCTCACTGCAGTCCACCACCTCTCGGCCTCTCCTGTCAGTTTATAGGTGGCAAAGGGGACCCTCTGTTCCTCAAGACACTGTAACACGGCCAAGACCTTCTCAGTCTCCTGCATCTAGTTCTTGGCGACTGCAGGATCAACTCCACCTGAGAATGTTGGAGGATTCATCTTCGTAAACTTTTCTATAGTGCGCCCATGGCCTGTAGATGGACCACTCTGCTCCCTCGAGCTCCTAGCGATCTCAGTCATAACTTGCTGAGTCACGCTACGTAATACCGCGTCAGAGTCGGTCCTAGCTGCACCTGATGGTCCTGCTCCATCACTGCCACTCGCATGGGCACTACTTCCTCCTAGATCCATCCTAGAAATAACAAGCACAACTTAGAAATTCTATCCTTATAATTTACCCACCTATCCTCACCACTTATCTCAACATTTCTAACTCATTTCAAATCCCCAGTCTTACATTCTAGGAACACAACCCGACAATAGCTTACTATGGCTTTCCTGAAATCGTCACCTCAGGAAAAACACAGAAACTACTACGGAAGTCCTGCCTCTAGACTGTAGAACAACCTTAAATCATTTCTTCAACTCTGGTATTGTTTTCGCTGGATTTTAAAGTCTACAGAACCTAGCAACCTAGGTTCTGATACCAAACTGTGACGACCTGCTTAATTTCCACATTTTTTTCCAAAATATAATAAATTCAATATCACAAAATCATAACCCTCAACTCAGCAAATCATAGCCCACCTGGACCCGTGGGTACCAGGGATATATCAGAACATATAATAGAAGCCTAAGCAACAAAAAACATACAATCATATGCATCTTATTATACCATACATCACAGTACCAAAGTTACTATAATCACTGTATATACACAACACTCAACCCAAAAAGATGTCTTAGGGCCATTTCCAAAAAATATATCCAACCCTATCAGAATACTTACCCTTCTGGAAGGGCAGATCTACCGTACTAGATCAGCGGGACTTTACTTGCTCTCCTATCAGGGGCTCCTGAAAAGTTTATAAAATTTTGGGGTGAGACACCTCTCAGTAAGGGAATTAAACTAATACCAGTGTGCGGCAACATGAGTATTCCGTGTTATACATATACCATACAGAACATATGTAACGACCCAAAAAAATAATAATATTTAAATATTAAGAGAGAGAGAGAGAGAGATGAAAGCAAAAATAGACGGAAGCTGCCAAGCTTCGTCGACGAACACAGGGTTTCGTCGACGAAGGCTTTAACAATTTCATCGACGAACACAGGGCTTCATCGATGAGAAAATACCGAGAGGGTTCTAAGGCAGCCTGAATTTCATCTACTAATATAGGGCCTCGTCGACGAAATTTGTGAAGGACTCGTCAACGAACACATGGTCTTGTCGACGAAATCCCCTGTTATATATATATATATATACGGAATCCGGGATTCATTTCATTTTTAAGAAACCTCTCTCTCTCTACAACTCTCTCTCCCTTCTCTCTTTGTTTCTGGCCCCACCAGTCGCCGGATCGACGATCCGAAGTTACCACGACGCTCCTGGCGGAGTTCCCTACAAGTTTGCCGGAGCATATCGTCGAGAAAACGAAGTTAGATTTTCATCCTAAATTCTGGGTAAGGTCTTTTATTGAGTTTTTGGCCTTATAGTAGTTATAAGAAATGATATAAGCGGAAAAATAATAATGTTTCGTTCTGGGACATTGTGTTTTCAGGATGTTGGGTTAGGAATCCTGTGGGTATAGAGCCATATTTTTATAGGGGCTTTTCATAGTTGAGGTAAGGGAAATATGCTATGTTAGGAGTTTTAATAGAGTTAATAGAGATTTTATAAGCATATTTTTATGTCAGTCTATTATACAATTTTTATAGAAAATGAGCATAAATGTTTGTGTGGCCTAAGTAGACTTTCATATGAAGAATGAATTTATATAGTTGTTATGAAATATCATAGTATACTAAATACAAAGATATAGATAGTATATACATTTGATATGGTTTTCCAACATATGAGATTATACAGAGATAGATTTATATTCGCAGAGAAATGTACATGCATATACAGTTTTTATATGAATAGTTCAGGAAACAGATATATATATATACACACACACATATATACAGATACATGTATACAGTATTATTTAGATCAGTATTTATACCACAGCTTTATATAAAATTTGTTATACCATGTTTCCTATTACCGTAATTATACAGACAGAAATACAGAGGTAGCATCAAGATGCTACAGATGCAGTATACATTTTTACAATATATATATAGTACATAAAGACAGCGTTACGGTAATTTTAGAAACATGATGAAAACAGTAAAAGAGTATATATGTATATATGTATATAGTGACAGATCCCTGAGGAAAGGTACACAGACAGATACAGATTACAGAGCACGGTACCGTTGCTAGATACAGATAGAGTGCAACCACATATTTCAGATAGTATGTGGGTACTGTCAGCCGTGCTCGGAGAGTACGCAGCTCCCCAGTACACTGGGTTGAGGGGGCCGGTTTGACGAGGTAGTAGGCAATCCCGAGCTTAGGAGAGGATGCATTTTGGCTGGGTTGAGGTAGTGTAGAGTATGATGACATATTTGGAGGGCCGACCAGATAGAGTCCCGCCAACGGGCCGCACAACCCTGTCATGAGGGGTCAAATCATGACGTATAGAGTCCCAGGGATAAAAGCACAGTTATATATATATTTATAGTTTTACAGTATATGATGAGTATAGTATGATATTATCAGTATGAAAAGTAGAAAATACAGACGATACAATGCATTTTAAATTGAGAAAGATACATATGTTTTACAGAATGTTGCATTACAGTTTAGTTGCTATATTTTAAAGTACTTTTAACTTAGTTGTCACACACTAGTGATAGCATATTTCCACTTACTGGGCGTCGACTCACCCCTTTATTCTAACATTTTTCAGGTGAGCAGATAGGCGAGCAGATCAGGCTCGCGGATAGAGAGAGTGTTTGGTCACCCTGGTTATAGGGTGAGTTTTTGGCAGAGTTGTGTATGTTTTTGGGATAGATGATACTGGAGTGGCATTTTTGTGTATGGTCTGTATATTTTAGAATCTGGTATTGTACAGTTTATGTATAATTGGTTTCATGATATATGTTTCCACTGCATAGGAATGTTTACTGTATATATAAAAAAAAAATGATAAGAATTTTGAGGTCGTTACAACATATTCAGTAACTGTTATGTCAAATCTAGGAAAACATATATATCATCAAAATATGGCAGAACATACTACATTTTCATAAACGCATCTCATCTCATATAATAATAATACAAAAACATTTCTGGTAGGTTAGCTGGCTGTTGTCATGTATTACCCCCACATGACTGGGTTATGTGGCCCGAAGGCGGGACCTCAAAAGTACAGTCTGTAAGTCTGATGGGTCTGCCAGACCTGGTCCGTACACCAGGGGCATTCACACACTTTTTAAAAACCACATCGACCATCCAATATCACACCACTCCGTACAGCGGCGTTAACACAAATATCATGATCACAAAGACTATGGACACATAGCAACGGTTCCGTGCAAATGCTAGCCTAGACCAAGCCAACCAGGTTCTGATATCATATAACATATACTGAAATTGTGATACATTGATATTTCATATCATTAATTATCAAATCAATCATATCATTTTGCATATATACATATATCATGAAAAACATCGGCACGTACGTCGGTATTACACATTTTACCATAGCTTGGCCCGTACGCCGGCAAATCACATCCATAGCTCGACCTATAGGCTGGAAAATCATATATATAGCTCAGCCCGTACGCTGAAAAATCACAACCATAGCACGACCCGTATGCCAGTAAAATATATCCATAGCTCAGCTCGTACGCTGGCAAATCATACGTATAGCACGGCCCGTACGCCGGTTTTCATTATAAAAATCCATATCATTAACACATTCCCAGAAAACAGTATTTCATAACAATTTCTACTCATGCCACACTAACAGGTTTTTCACATATTTAACATACCATCATTTTCAATAGTATTTTTCCAAATATAAATCATATATAAATATATTTATTTTCCTGAAATCAAATGCTATAACAATATACATATTTTTCATAAAATACTAACTTAGTTTATCCCCTTACCTGATTCCTGAAAAGCCTCTAAGAAAATTTGTTCTGCATCTGCAGGGTTCCTAACTCAACACCCTGGAAACAGCATTCCCCATAACTAAAGTTCAGTATTTCTACGCGTATAACACTTTCTACAATTGCCAAATAACCAAATATTGAGTAGAAAGCCTTACCCTAGATTTGGGATGGTTTCCAACTCAGCCCCACCGATGATCCGTTCTGGTAGACTTGTAGAGAACTTTCCCAGGAGCGTCGTGGTGGCTTTAGATCGTCGAACCGGAGAAAATTCGGCCCGAAATCGAAGAGATAAGGAGAGGGAACCGAAGGGTAAGTGAGAGAGAAGTTCTACGCAGGAAACTTCGGCCAAAAATGACTTTTAGGCCTATTTAAACTGTGGCCTTCGTCAACGAGCCACGTCACCTCGTTGACGAGGTCAAGAGAAAATTCATCGACGAACTCTCCCCTTCTTCGATGAAATTCAGAAACTCCAAAATCATCCCCTCGGTATTTCCTCATCGACGAGCCATGTCACCTCGTCGACAAGCCACGTCACCTCGTCGATGAGCCACGTCACATCGTCAAGGAGCCACGTCACCTCGTCGATGAGCCACATCACATCGTCAATGAGCCACGTCACCTCATTGACGAGCCACGTCACCTCGTCGACGAGCCACGTCACCTTGTCAATGAGCCACGTCACCTCGTCGACGAGCCCATTTACATTTTCGTCGGCAATCGCGAAGCGTTCGTCGACGTGGCCACTGCCACCTTTACTTCTTGTTTCCATTTTCCACTCTCCTAATTATTATTTAAATACTATTATTCTTCGGGTCATTATAGGATGAGACACCTCTCAGTAAGGAGGAAGAATATTACAACAATGTGTGGCTGCATATGCTCATTTTAATCAAATTCAATATGTATAACGACCATTTTTCAATCTGGTGGTGCAACAGATATAGTAACGTAAATATGATATATATTTCTTCCATAAAAGCCTTTAAATCATGTATATGAATATTAGAACAACGTCCAGCTTGGTATAACATAATTATGCCTATTTACCCCGTGGCACGGGTTGTGCACTAATGACTCTAACATCCCCTGTTTGTGTAGACATTGCCAAGCATCTATTCTATAGTTTGAATGCCTCCCCTGGTCTATTATTTCACTAGTGATTACAAACTCCTGCAAGCCGACTATCTTATGTTCCCACGCTGATTCACATGTGTGATTGCACTGTACTTACCAGCTACGGAACCGAGCATCTAGGAGTATACTGAAGTATATTTCAACTCCTTTGGTAGCAAGTTGTGTTTCCATTTATCATATATACAATTTATAATGAAAACATAATAACTTGTGCAATTCTAGTATTTTCACAAACTCATTCAAACACTTCGGGTATAAACCAACACACACTCTCTTAGTTTACCATTTTTAGGTATAAAGCACGGTATAGAATCGACACCTATTTTCCACATTTTCAGTATAGTAAAGTGGAACTCCAGTTCCCATAATTTATATAAATATTATAAAAGACTCACACATTTCCATTTCAACCATATCTCACACGAGTTTAATCAAAAGTTTGCTATATGATATAAAATTCAGTAAACACCATTTAAATGGAAAATAAAGGATTCAAGCATCTCCTACCACAATATTAGTGCAAATAAGTGGTTTTGTAAAATTTGGAGATCATACGCTGAAATCCTCGTTTTTACCAAAAATCGTAAAATCATAAAACCGACATTTCTACCCGGCAAAATTTAGACAATAAACAGTTAAAGCATAAATATCGATATAAACTAGCTTTTTAACGGATTGGTTTTACATAAATACTTTTGTAATCAAATTTCCCTTACCTTAAACTCGAAACAAAACCACATACAAAACGGTCCAAACCGACAACCCGGGATCCCTGAAACCTAAAAATCGCAGAACATTACCTTACTAAAATTCCGACTACTATCCAACTATTTAATCAAAATTGTAATCAAATCCTTACCTTGATTTTTGGGAAAACCTAAAAATCTTCAAAACAACGATCCGATCCACTAAAGTTGTAGAGCTTCCTCCCCTGATCCACGCAAGAACCTCCGTTTTTATAAACGAACATCGAATGACGAAGGATCGTAGAGAGAGAGAGAGAGAGAGAGAGAGGGAGAGCTTTTGGGAGAAACTTAGCGCATAAGCAACCCAAATGGATATTTATAAGGCTTTTGACTAAGTCAAACTCATCGATAAGGCGGCATCTTTGTCGACGAATCCGCCACACAGCTCGTCGACGAAGCCATACCTTCGTCGCCGAGCCAAATCCGGATATTTCCTTGGCTCTCTCGATATTCCCTTATTGACGATGCTCTAAATTTCCTCGACGAGGAACTGAAGGGACTTCATCAACAAACCCTGCCTTATAACTCCCCTTTATTCTGTTTCTTACGTATTTTCCTTCTTTACGGGTTCGGGTCTTTACACTGTGGGTGCATCAGTTTTAGCAGTTGTTGTACCATATTACATCAGGATGGACCTTGAGAGGTTGGGTGTAGAGATAGTGGATGGGGATCCATATGCGATTATGGCTAGTTTGATCATTCAGCTAACCTTACAAAAGAAAATTAAAACTGCTCAGAAGAAAGGCGCAAAATTAATGGAAATTGTGGAGAAAGTACGGAGTGAGCAGCAACCAGACTTCAATGTTTCTAAGGATGGAGTTCTCAGATTTCATGCCAGGCTGTGTATACCTAATGACTTAGAGATTAAAAAGACGATTCTAGAGGAGGCTCATCGCTCTCTCTATACTATTCACCCGGGAAGTACAAAAATGTATAGAGATTTGCGAGAATCCTTCTAGTGGAGTAATATAAAGAGGGAGATTGCCAGATTCATGGAAAAATGTTTGACATGCCAGTAGGTAAAAGTAAAGTACTAAAGGCCAGCGAGACCACTTCAACCACTTGATATCCCTAAGTGGAAGTGGGAGCATATCTCGATGGACTTTGTATCGGGACTGCCTTCAGCGGTGCATGGACATAATGTCATCTGGGTAATAGTGGATCATCTGACTAAGACTGCACACTTCATTCCTGTTAAAGTTAGTTATTCTATGAATAGACTAATAGAGCTTTATGTGCAGGAGATTGTACAACTTCATGGCGTCCTGGTTTCCATTGTTTCAGATCGAGATCCACGGTTTATGTAACGACCTGCTTAATTAACATGATTTTTTTTCCACTGTAGAAATTAGCATACTCTGATACCATAACATTACCCTAAGCAGCGAGAAGCATAATACAAATAAACATTTCCATACATAATGATATACCATACTGTACAATACCAGAGTGCTATCATGTTTCTCAAAAGAATATATACATGTGTTACTAAATCCCCAAAATTGCCCTCAACTAGCTAGGGCTACACAAAATCATTCCCAAAATGATACTCACTCTCTGATGGGGCACTACAGACACCCTCTATTTGCGAGCCTGATCTGCTCGCCTACCCGGATCACCTGAAAAATGTTTCAACACTAGGATGAGCCAACGTTCAGTAAGAGAAAATATGCTATTACTAGTGTGTGGCAAATGAGCTACTATATATATATATCATGAAATCTGTTTCATATAAACATGAATAACTAAGTACAGTACAAATAATAAAGCACACCACCCCTTTTCCCTATTGCTTAACATATCAGTATTATGGTTGTAATTCAAAATACTTCTAGTGTATATAATAGAATCCCTGTTTCTGTAAATCAATACGTAAGTAATAGTAACTAAAACTGTTCCCTGTGGCTATCTGTGTCATGACATGCCCCTCATGACGAGGTTGTGCGGCACGTAGGCTAGATTTACCCTGGCTGGCTAACTAGGAATAAATCATTGAACTCCGTTAGTCGACCTGCCCACCTCAACCCATATCTGGATGGGGAGCCTAACCTCTTCAAGGGCATAGGTGGTCAACTGTACCACGTATTATCTGAATAGGTGGTTGCACTCATAAAGTAACATAATATCTGTAGCAACAGTACCGTGCTCTATAGCTGCAAGCCCATCAGGGTCTGATATCATATAATATATTTCCATACATAACTAACTGATTTACCATGATTCTAAAGTAGTGAAATAACCATGATGCTGCATAACGTACTGAAATATGAATAATCATAATATGGAACTGCATATTCGTAATACTGGAATTCGTATAATCATGGTACTGAGATTCATAAAATCATGGTACTGAAATATGGTAAAATCATGTACTGAAATCCGTAAGATCATGATACTAAAATTCGTATAACCATAATACTGAAATTCATAAAAAAATTAGGAAACTAAATTCGTAAAACATATCCCCGTACCATATACATAATCGCAAGCCACACCATACTGAAATACATAATTTTCGTAAATACATACACTGTATAATATTTGGGATTTTCCTAGCATAGCATATTTCCCTTACCTTAACTTTGAAAAACCCTTACTGTACTCTTACCCGATACCCGCAGGGCCTCTTACAAAATACCCTGAAACCAATATTTTTCAGAACTAAACATCAGTATTTTTCTGCCTGTATCATTTCCTATAGCTACCACAAGGCCAAAAGGAGACTAAAAGGTCTTACCCTGAATTTGGGATGATTTCCAACTCCAATTTCCCGATGATCCGCTCCGGTAGATACGTGGAGAACTCCTCCAGGAGCATCGTGGTAGCTTCAGATCGTCGATTCGGTGACTGGTGGGGCCAAAAATGAAGAGAGATGGGAGAGAGAGTCGTAGGAGAGAGAGAGAGAGGAGAGAGAGAGCAGCGAGAGAAATGTGATAAAATCCCGGGTTTCCACTATTTATAGGGCCAGGTTCGTCGACGAGCCCTTCACAAAATTCGTCGGCGAGACCTTGTGTTCGTCGACGAAATTCAGAGCAGCTCGAACCGTCTCTCGGTATTTTCTCGTCAACGAAGCCTTGTGTTCGTCGATGAAATTCTAAAGACCTTCGTCGACGAAGTCTACGGCCTCCTTTTGTTTCTGTATCTATTTTCTCTCCCTCTTTATCATTAAAATACTCATTTTTCTTCGGGTCACTACAGTTCACCTCTCGGTTCTAGAAAAGTTTGTAGAATGCTTTGGGACCTCAAATCACTTTCAATGTTGTGTTTCACCCACAAACAGATGGGTAGTCCGAGAGGACCATTCAAATTCTAGAGAATATGTTGCAGGCGTGTGTGCTGAATTTTGGGGATAGTTGGATTTGCTATCTACCACTCATTGAGTTTGCATATAATAACAGTTATCAAGCCAGTATCGAGATGGCACCATACAAGGCTTTGTATGGTTACCAATGCCGATCTCCGTTGAACTGGGATGAGGTAGGCGAACGGTAGATTTTGGGGTCGAAATTAGTTCAACAGACCTCTATAAAGGTTGAGCTTATCAGGGAGAGGATTAAAGCAGCACAGAATTGGCAGAAGAGTTATGCGGATACTCGCCGACGGGAGCTAGAATTCGAGATTGGTGATATGATATTTTTGAGGATTGCTCCGATGAAAGGGGTGATGAGGTTTGGGAAGAAAGGTAAGTTGAGTCCTAGGTACATTGGGCCATTCGAGATCCTAGAAAGGATTGGTCCAGTTACCTATCGAGTGGCGTTACCCCCAATGTTGTCTAGAGTTTATAATGTTTTCTATGTATCAGTTCTGAGGAAGTACGTGCTAGATCCTTCGCATGTGATAAGTTATGAGCCTTTGGAGATTAGGGATGCTTTGGCATACGAGGAGGTACCAGTTCAGATTTTGGATTAGAAAATATAGGAACTGCGTACTAAGGATATACCATTAGTGAAAGTGTTATGACGTAATCATGCAGTTGAGGAGGCTTATTGAGAATTAGAAACAGAAATACGCCAGAAGTGCCTAGAGGCTTTTAGAGAGGTTTAGCGCTAGACAATTCAGTACGGCGGCACAGGTAAGTGTTGATTTTGTTTAAAGGTTAGATAAGGTAGGTTGTGTAGTTTTGTCAGTTATTTACGGTTTCGTATATGAATGGTCTTTGGGAGAGTTTTGTTTGATATTGTAATCTCCCAAGACATTGCGTGTAACCATGGTATTCCTCCGCCATAAGTGAGAGTATTTAATAAACTTGGGACGAGGCTGCTATGTGTGTGGCTATCGACTCTTCTGTAGAGATGGATCGTACGTTAAGGTCGTGATTAGTAATAGTTAGAAATTTTGAGGATGAAATTTTTATAAGGGGGGAAATTGTAGAAACCCGAACCCGAAAAATAAAAGAAATAAATAAGAAAATAAGAAAGGAAAATTTAAAAGGGTAAAGCAGCAGGACTCATCGACAAATCCCTTGTTTTCATTGACGAGTTCCCTTCTATGACTCGCCGATGAAGTTCAGGCGTCGTTGATGAAGAAATCTTGAACGACAAGAAATTTCAGGCTTAAGGTTTGTCGACGAACCCCTGCTTTCATTGAAAAATGTTCTTTTGCAATTCGTCAATGAATGCTCCATTTCGTCGACAAAATCGGCCGAGTCAACTACCTATAAATAGGTTTTCAATATCTTCTTTGTAATGACCCGAAAAATAATGGTATTTAAATAATGAAGAGAGAGAGAAATGGAATCGATAACAGAACGAGGCAGTAGACTTCATCGACAAATACAGGGATTCGTCGACAAATGTCTTCGGGATTTCGTCGAGAACCCGTTTCGTCGACGAGAAAATATCGAGAGACGGATTTGCTACTCTGAATTTCATCGACGAAGGGTAGGGTTCGTCGATGAATTTACTGAAGGACTCGTCAACGAGGTGACGTGTCTCGTCGACGAATCTGACCCTATAAGTAGTGAAAAATTGGATTTTTATCACATTTTTAGGCTCTTCTCTCTCTCTCTCTCTCTCTCTCTCCTACAGACTCTCTCCCTTCTCTCTTCGATTTTGAACCCACCAGTCGCCAAATCGATGATCCAAAGCCACCACGACGCTCCTGACGAAGTTCTCTACAAGTCTGTCGGAGCAGATCATTGGTGAAATGAAGTTGGATTTCATCCCAAATTCAGGGTAAGGTCTTTTAGTCCATTTTTAGCCTTATGACAGTTATAGGAAATGATGTAAGCGAATAAATACTGATGTTTTGTTTTGGCAAACGTTGTTTTTAGGGTGTTATGTAGGAGGCCCTACGGGTGTTAGGCCAGTATACCATAGGGGCTTTTTAGTAGTCAGGTAAGGAAAATATGCTATGCTAGGTTATCTAAGAATGTTTTCAGTATAAAATTATAAATGTTCAACAAAGTATTGTTTTACAACAGAGATTTATACAGTTTATCAAATATGATTAATATGTTTTAAAATTACTGTATGGCTTGAGAATATATACATAGTATAGAAACATGCTTTATAGTATTTTTTAGAGATATGTTTTACAGAATATACAGATAGTGAATGTATTTTTTAGAAATTATAAAATTACCATGATTATATAGTTTTGCAGTACCATGACCTTCAAATTCATAGTTAATTACAGAAATACAGTTGATATAGAGATACAGTTTTCCATAGCGTCATGATTTATACTGTTATTACAGAATCATGGTAAAACATATAGTTGTGTATATAGAGGTGTATTATATAGTATCAGACCCTGTTGGACCATACAGTTACAGAGTACGATATCGTAGTTACATACAGTTTATAGAGTGCAACGACCTATTAAGATAATACATGGTATAAAGGTCGATCGCTAGAGCCCACGAGTGGACAGACTCCCCATCAGATATGGGTTGAGGAGGGCTGATCAGACTATGGAGTATAGTGGTTTATTTCTGGTTGGCTAGTCAGGGTAAATCTCGCCTATGGGCCGCACAACCCTATCATGAGGGGTTAAATCATGACACATAGTTATCCACAAGGAAGTTCACAGTTATTATTATGTTTATACTATAATGACCTGATGTGATGACCCAAAAATATATATAATTAAAGTACAATAACAAAAATAATAAAAATGGTCATTAAGTTAATATCAATACAGAAGTGTTTTTCTGTAGGATCCTTGATTCCATGTTTGATGCCTAAGAAAGACCTTGTCTTAGCGAGTGCTCAGAGACCATTGCGGCTCAGTCGCTCCCTAGAGATCAACCTAGTCAAAATGGAATTTCATAGGATAAACAGGATAGACACTGTTTGTACACGTAAATAAGTATATATACATAAAATAGTGTTTTGATAGACATAATTTGTAAAAATATATAATAAGATGATAATAATATAGGTATCATATGTGGGGCCCACAAGACTATGTGGGGTCCACATGAGTCCCGGAGCCACAAGACACTGTTTATATACCTAAATAAGTACATAAAATAATGTTTTGACTGATATAATTTGTAGAAATATATGATAAAATAATAATAATATAGGTATCTTATGCGGGGCCCACAAGACTGTGTGGGGCCCACATGAGTCCCGAAGCCGTATGGAGGTTTACACGAGTCTCAAAGCTATGTAAGATGTATAAAATCGTATAAGAGTTATTCGAGTTACGTAGGATCCATTCGAGTCTCGAAGTTGTGTGGAGCCCACATGAGTTTTCAAAATTCAAATTTAATTTTTGTTCAAAAATAAATAATAAAATAAATAAATACTAAAAATAGTTTAAAAGTAAAAACAATGATAATAATAATGATAATAATGATTAAGAAAAATAATAAAATAATAAAATAATTAATTAACTAATTGACTAATTAATTAGGTAAGTGATTAATTAAAAATTTATTTAATGGGAATGGTGGCAAGCACTCCCACATGGCCTCCATCCCCATCCCATACTCAACCCATATCTTGCCCATCCCTTGCCCATCCCTTGCCCATTCTTTAATTTTTAAAAAATTATAATTTCACCCATCTCCCTACACTTTTATAAATTTTATTTCTTCCCCAAAATTTTAATATAAATAGGGAGCTCTCAACCTTCATTTTTCACAACAATTATCCAAGGAAGAGAAGGATTAGTGAGTGAAATAATTTGTAGTGGAGAGACAATTTTTGAATAAGTTATCAATCACCCACTCTTTCCGATCTCATTTCTTAGAGATAGTTACAGTGTTCGTAAGGAATAAGGTAAGTAAATTTTGATTATGTTAGTTTTTTTTTTTTTTTAAATTCATACCCGAGTTTATTTTATAAGTAAATTTCAATTATGTTAATTAGTTCCACAAAATTTCCATGAGTTTATTTTTACGCGTATTTAATTATACCAGTTCTATCTTTAATAGACTTGCATCTATTTTTGGGTTAAAAAATGTTCTAATCCCCTCGGGTAAATTTTCAACATTTATTTCTATTCAAAAATAAAATTATATATATTTTTAACACAAAAATTGTGTGGCATGAGTTTATTTTTACGTTACATTTTTTATGAAAATATGAGTAAAGATGAGATTTTCACGATATTATTTTAAATTGCATAAATTATAATAAGATAATTTTAAAACCCCTTATGGCAACGAAAGTTCAAAGTTACAGATGCTTGGTACCGCAACTTAAAGTTTATACGGATCGGAGTGCACCCACACTGTTTACAGAGTGGTTATTTATGTTAGTGGATTTCTCCTGAGTGCACACCTGATTCCTGAACAGGACTTAATAAGGAAAATCTCACTTAAAGTTTACGTACGTTGATTTAGTTTGGTCGGCCAGCCAGCTAAGTCCAGTCTTCGGACTGCACAACCCAGTTATGGGGGTAAACATGACTTACGGCAAACAGGCCTAAAAGTGGTTTTTATAATATATATGTTTATACAAATTTAATTACATGTACAAAGTTACTGATGATTTGAAGGAAAAGTGTAAGTTTACGTGAAAAGGATCATTCTGGTGCTTAAATGACGATCTAAGGAAAACGTATAAGGAAAAATATATATATGTTTATCATTAAATATTTTTACAGTTTTAAAGTTAAAAGTTTAATTTAAGAGTTACAGTATATGATTATAAAATTTACTGTTGAAATTGATGACAAAAGTTTTATGCAGAAATTTTTAAATTTATATTTATTCTAAAAGTAGTCTTGAAGTTATAGTATTAAATATTGTTTTACGAAATTCTTTAAAAGCTCATTTTGGCCACACACTAATAATAATCTTATTTACTTACTGAGCGTCGTCTCACCCCAATCATATTTTATTTCAGATAACTCAGAAGGACATGTCGGAAATTAGGCTTAGCAAGCATACGGGTGGGGATTAGAAAAATGAAGATTGATTAGAAATATTAGTATGGTTTCAGATATTTATGTTTGTGTAATTTTTCTTCTTTTGAAATAAATGATTGTAATGTGGATAATTAGCGCTCTGGTTTAATAAAAATTGAGTTTATTTTGCTTCCACTGTAAATTAGTAGTAAAGAATTAATATCTCAGGCCCTTCGGGGTCGGGGTGTTACACCCGAAATTTAAAATGGTATTTAAACAATAAAAGAAAGGGAAATGGAAACCGAAACAGAATGAGGCAGTCGACTTCGTCAACGAACGCGTTTGGAAGGAAAAACCGAGGGAAAGTTATCAGGGCCTCGTCAACGAACACAGGGGATTCGTTGACGAAGGCATAAGAGTATTCGTTGACAAACATAGCAGATTCGTCGACGAAGGCATAAGAGGATTCGTCGACGAATCCCCTGTGTTCGTCGACGAAGAAATACCAAGAGGCGTTTTAAGCCGACTGAATTTTGTTGACGAGGACTGAATTTCGTCGACGAAATTATTCAAGGATTCATCGACGAATGACGTGGTTCGTCGACGAAATCCCCTGTTCTATAAATATGAAAAATCCGAGTTTATCTTCACAATTAAGCTAAGTTTTCCCTCTCTCTCTCCCCTTCAGTTTTCTCTCTCTCTTTCGTCGATTTCGGGCTAGATCTTCGCCGGATTGACAATCTGAAGTCACCACGACGCTTCTGGGGAAGTTCTCTCCAAATCTGCCAAAGCGGATCGTTGGTGAAAGTAAGGTGGAAACCATCCCAAATCTAGGGTAAGACTTTCTACTCAATATTTGGATTTTTGACAGTTGAGAAAAGTATTATACGCTTAGAAATACTAAACTTTAGTTCTGGAAAATATTATTTCCAGGCTGTTGAGTTGAAAACCCTGCGGGAGCGGGGTAAATTTTCTTAGAGGCTTTTCAGGAATCAGGTAAGGGGATAAACTAAGTTAGTTCTTTTGAGAAAATGTATATACATATATATATAGCATTCGATTTCAGGAAAGAAAATATGTTTACATATATATGATTTATATTTGGGAAAATACTGTTGAAAATGATGGTATATTGAATATGTGAAAAATCTTTTAGTGTGAGATGAGTATAAAATGTTACGAAATACTATTTTCTGGAATGGGATTATGAAACGAATTTTTATAATGGGAAAAACCGGCGTACGGGCCGTGCTATGATATGTTTGCCGACGTACGGGCCATCCTATGATGTGATTTGCTAGCGTACAGGTGTGCTATGATTTTCCGGCGTACGGGCCGAGCTATGATAAAATGTGTAATACTGGCGTACGGGCCGATGATTTTCATGATATACGTATATATGCAAAATGATATGATTGATAAGATAATTAATGATATGAGATATCCATGTATCACAGTTTTAATATATGTTATATGATATCAGAATCTGGTTGGCTTGGTCTAGGCTAGCACTTTCACGGTATCGTTACTATGTGTCAATGGTCCTCATGATCATGATATTTGTGTTAACACCGCTGTACGGAGTGGTGTAAGATTGGATGGTCGATGTGGTTTTAAGAAGTGTGTGATCGCCCCTGGTATACGGACCAGGTCAAGCAGACCCATCGGACTTACAGACTGTACTGTTGACTTGGCAATGGTCGGCCAACCATTGTCAGGTCCCGCCTACGGGCCACACAACCCAGTCATGTGGGGGTAATACATGACAACAACCAGCTAACCTACCAGGAATTTTTTATGTTATTATTATTATTATTATTATTATTATTATTATTATTATTATTATATGAGATGAAATTTATTTATGAAAATGCAGTATGTTCTATCGTGATTTGATTTATATATAATGTTTTCCCAGATTTGACGAAACAGTTACTGTGTATATTATGTATGGTATATGTAGAACACGAATTACTCATGTTGTCACACACTGATATTAGTTTATTTCCCTTACTGAGAGGTGTCTCGCCCCTAAATTTTTATAAACTTTTCAGGAGCCCCTGATAGGAGAGCGGGAAAAGCCCCGCTGATCTAAAGTTGTTTATCTGCCCTCTATGAAGGGTAAGCTTTTGTAGGGACAGTTAGATTTTGTGGGAAATGTCCCTAGATATGATTTTTGGGATGTATATACTGAGATACAGTGATTGTAGTAACTCTGGTATATTGTGATATATGGTAATGAGATGTATATGATTGTATGTTTCCTGCTGCCTAGGCTTCCGTTGGATGTTCTGATGTATCCCTGGTACCCACGGGTCCAGGTGGTTTATGATTTGCTGAACTGGAATATGAGATATGTGGTATTGATTTTATTATTATTGATGTTAAAAAAAAATGGGAAAATAAGCATGTCGTCACATATACAGCTTTACAGAAACATAAATATATATATATATATATATATATATAATATTTATTTATATATTAGCAGTATTTTGCATAGAAACCTAAAGTACGGAAATGTTAAGCAACAGGTAAAAAGATGAAGATTATATTTCTAGTATCGTGCTTTACAGATTCAGTGATACATAACTATATAGTAATAAATTTTCTCAGTATTGTAGCTCAATTGCCACACACTAGTAATAGCATATTTCGTCTTACTGAGCTTTGGCTCATCCCAGCGTTGAATTATTTTTCAGGTGAGCCAGTTGGGCGAGCAGACTAGGCTCGCAGATAGAGGGGTCACAGTACTGTCTTGTCAGAGAGAGTGAGTATATTTTTGGGAGTATTTTTGTATAGCCTTCACCTGTAACGCCCCGAACCCTTAAACCAGGGTCCGGTGCGTTATGCCTGATAGAATCCCTGATAATCCATAATCCATAATATATGCAGCGGAAAATATAACCATAATCTCCATATAACATAATACCAGAGTTTACTAATTCTAACTACCAACCATAATAAATTAATCATCCACCAGTATTCAAATATATATATATATCTCCAAAATATTATTCACTAATACCAGTATGTTTCACAACTATCCTTTCATAACTGACTTAAAACATAAATTATAAAACATAAAATATACATATTAAAATTAACATAAAGATATACCATTTTTCTTATATCTTCCAAAAAATGTTATAAAATCTCGAGCTCTCAAAGCTCGATCCCAAGAAATCCTGAAAAAAAACGAATTCATATTCGGGTGAGACACATCTCAGTAAGGGAAGAAACAATATATTAAACTCAGCGTGTGGCCATCATGAGATTATACATATCATTTTATAATATTTGCAAATCATTAACATAATACTGAAAGTCATTTTTTGATCCTAAACAAACACATGCAAATGTTTAACCCACGAGATTACTCGAGGATAGGGGTGATTACCCGCCCATACAAGTAGCACCCTTCTGCTCTGATACATTTAGCAACCCGAAGGTCACAATTTAAGCATACCAGAGCACTCACCTTACTCAGTAAGCCCTCAAGTGTTAGATTGATCTCGTACTCACGCATTCAACAATAGTTTACCGGCAAAGGCCTTAAGGATTGGGAATTCTACCCGCCCATACAAGTAGATTCCCTTTGCCCTAGTGCGTTATGCAGCTACTGCCACATCTGAAGTTACTAGTGCACTCGCCTTACTCAGCAAGCCCTCAGGCGAAAGGTACGCCTCGCCCAATGGTAACATGTTCTACGTACATACATACTTCTATTATTATAATACATCATTCTTTTCTGTCATTATACATTCATGCACATTCATTCCTGTTCATAACTTAACTTTGCATTTCGTTTCACTTTAAGTAGCTCTTTCCCATTTACATCATTTACATTTGTCATTTCATTTCATTACCATTTCATCGTCATTTCATTGCATAACATTTCATTTCATTACTTCGTACTACAGCTAGTCTTTAGCCATCATCAGTTAGTCTACGTAGAAACGTGCTAAATCTGCTAACACAGCTCATTTAGCTATCATCAGTTAGTCTACACAGAAGTGTGCTAGATCTGCTAACATGGCTCTCTTTCAGCCGTCTTACATTTACATGGTTGCATTTAACATACACAGGCAACATTGTCCATATCATATTTTATTCTCATTGTTTTACTTACTTAGCCTGCATCTCATACATTTAACATATAATTTGCACAAATTCTCACGCCACACAATTTAGCAATAAAATTCATACACTGCCTGTAAAATAAGCCAACAAACATTTAGTATTTATATACTGAAAATACCTTTCATTTCTTACTTAATTATCCTGAAAATATTTTTCCACTTTCATCAGTTCATTTTCGCATATACATATCTAATAAACAGCCTTAAACTCGAAAAAAAATATAATTTAAATGGCTGGCATTTTACTCATACTGAAACATATATACGTACATATAACACAATTTATTTTTTCATTAAATTCATAAAAATTCTGATTTAATGTATATTTTTCCCCTTACCTGATTTCTTGAACTACGCCAACAGGGACTCCGAAAAATACCTGCGGCGCTCACCCGGACCCTGAAATTAAATTCCTAATTCCAATAAATTAGTCATGAATAAAATATTAATTTAATACTTCTTAGGGCCATAATTCCTAAATAAATGGTAGAATTCCCAATCCTTAGGGTCTTTGCTGGTAAACTATTGTTAAATGCGTGAGTACGAGATCAATCTAACACTTGAGGGCTTACTGAGTAAGGTGAGTGCTCTGGTATGCTTAAATTGTGACCTTCGGGTTGCTAAATGTATCAGAGCGGAAGGGTGCTACTTGTATGGGTGGGTAATCACCCCTATCCTCAAGTAATCTCGTGGGTTAAACATTTGCATGTGTTTGTTTAGGATCAGAAAATGACTTTCAGTATTATGTTAATGATTTGCAAATATTATAAAATGATATGTATAATCTCATGATGGCCACACGTTGAGTTTAATATATTGTTTCTTCCTTTACTGAGATGTGTCTCACCCGAATATGAATTCGTTTTTTTTCAGAATTTCTCGGGATCGAGCTTTGAGAGCTCGAGATTTTATAACATTTTTTGGAAGATATAAGAAAAACGGTATATCTTTATGTTAATTTTAATATGTATATTTTATGTTTTATAATTTATGTTTTAAGTCAGTTATGAAAGGATAGTTGTGAAACATACTGGTATTAGTGAATAATATTTTGGAGACATATATATATTTGAATACTGGTAGATGATTAATTTATTATGGTTGGTAGTTAGAATTAGTAAACTCTAGTATTATGTTATATGGAGATTATGGTTATATTTTCCGCTGCATATATTATGGATTATGGATTATCAAGGATTCTATTAGGTATAACGCACTGGACCCGGGTTTAAGCGTTCGGGGCGTTACATCACCGGTTGAGGATATTGGGGGAATAGTCAAATATGTGTATTTTGGGAAACCTGATAGCACTCTAGTATTGTATATAATTATATATGAATTTGTTTATCTGATTTTCGCTTCTTGCTGCTTAGGTTGATAATTGTGTTATTCCCCAGTATGGTATCAGAGCATGTTAAATGTCTTAGTATATATATATATAAAACCCCCCATTTAAATAGTAGGTCGTTACATTCTTGGTTAAGAAAACAAATATCTCTCTCTCTCTCTCTCTCTAAACCTGCAAACCTCGCCCTTCTCTCTTCGATTTCTCGTCGTTCGTCGCCCGAATCAACGATCGGAAGTCACCACAAGGATCTAGGGGCAATTCTCTACGAGTTCACCGAAATGGAATCATGTTTTGGGGTTTTCCAGGCATCACTCCAAAGTTGAAGTAAGAGTAGAAATGAGTTATGTATTTTGCAGTTAACTAATTAAATGGGGTGTAAAGGCCTGGGGATGTTTAATGATTATTATTCTGGGGTGGAGTTGTTTGAACTGGGGAAATGTGTTTTCAGGGTTTTGGAGCTCGTGTTGCCGTGGGTTGGGCTTTAGGAGCGTTGTAGGAACTCTCTCTATAAATAGGTAAGGGGATTAAGTTAAGTCAGACTTTTTATTAAACTTGAACTAATTAAACTGCTATATATATATATATATGATTTCAAGGGTTATTTCGAAAACCGATCGTTCAAAGTGGACTTTATAAATCTAGGATATAGGATATGATATTTTGGATAAAATGAATGGTGGAAAATTGGGTTTTATCTTACGAACTTCAAACTATGTTTTCTTAATTGTTTAAATGGCTATATTCAAATATTGAATTGTGTGGCAGGTGAATAATCAGTAAAGGTTATGGTATAACTGAATTTGAGTATGGTTGTGAAATATTGAATTGTTTGTGAAAATACTGGAACTACCTTTGTGAAATATTGAGTTTTATTTAACAGTTGTGAGCAGGGTTTTATTTAACGGCCGAGGGCTGAGTTGTATATGATGGTTGAGAGCCGGGTTTACTTGACGGCTGGGGGCCGAGTTTTGTGAAATGCCAGATTTTATACATAATGAAATTTATACTATATTTTTACTATTTAAATTGCATGATATGGTATAAGAGTCTTGAGGACCAGTTGTATTGTGAGCATGGTACCTTTGTTAGGAGATTATTAGTTGGCTATGTGCACCCACACTGTACTGAGAGGAGTAGGGTGGTTTCAGTCAATTAACCTATGTAGAGGTGTTACCTTCCCTAGGGTCTAGATCAGGAAGTGATAAGGTAATCGAACCTGCAACTGGGTTGCAGATGCTTGCAAGTGTATTAGCAGATGGATATTTTGACTTTGTCTGGGTTGATACCCCAGGGCTAAGTCCAAACTTCGGCCTGCACAACCCGTCATGGGGGTTAAGCATGTTGTTTAGTCCTAGGGAGTTTATTTTATGCATATATGTTAATTTATCTAAATGATGTTATTATGTATTGAACTGAATTATACTGTGGAAATGAAAAAAGGTATTTTCAACCGTGCGGGGTGAGTACAATGTATAAATGTTATTTTCGGTTAAATGGAGAATGTGATGTTTTCTATATACACCAAAACTCATGTTGGTTACACACTGATATTAGCTTAATCTGCCTTACTGAGAAGTGTCTCACCCCAATATACAAATCATTTTTCATGACCATCTCGAGATCGAGTTTAGCAAACTCCGGGGCATGGCGGTAGCTAGTTTTTGTGTGAGTGTTTGTAATATCTCTATTGTATGTAAGTAATGTCGTAAGTCTTTGGATATGTAATATGGTTGTATGGACTAGGATAGTGTTCCTTCAGTTCTGATTGGTGTTATGGGTATTCGGAAACCCCTATGTATAATATTAGTTAGAACTCTGGTAATGGATTTTGAAGAATGTTTTATTTACTTCCACTGTCTTTATATAATGAATATAGTATCAGGTACACAAACGTCACTAAAGTAGCACCCTGAGCCCCATATGACGGGTCGGGGCGTTACATTGAGGACCCTTGTCCAAGGAAAGTTAAGCCACAACGAACTATAGGTCATAAAAGGGAAGATCATTCTCGAAAAGATAAGTTCATACAATTAGATTCGATCAGTTCTCTCTCTCTCTCTCTCTGAAGAACCTTCCTCTTCATTTCTTTAGATCTATTCACTTAAGCATTAGAGAGATCCCTTGAGGCCACCAGAATCTTCTAAAAACCTATCATCATCTTGTAGATTTCAAAACAACAATGAATCTTCATCAACCTCCCATCCTATCAATCTTATGATTTATTTGTTAGCATCAACATTAATGTCAAAATCATTTTCAAATCTATCGTTGTTATGATCAAATTCAAAGAATCATAGTTAACTTTTCAATACAGTTTCTTATAAAAAATAAAATTCAATAAATTTACTTTTTAAGGAAAACTTTAATTTTAAGTATGATAAAATAGCAAATCTTACTAATTTTTGTTGATTTTCTATAGGGATGTGGGTAGGATATCTCAAATTGATAACAAATATATATATATATATATATATATATATATATGTATGTATGTATGTATCAAAATATAAAAAATTATATTAAATTTGAATGAATTTGGCTCAAGTTTAAATTTAGTACTCAAACCATAAAAGTTACGAAAAGGTATGTTAAGCTCTTCTATTACTAAAAAATTTTACTTGACCAATCGGAAAGTCATATTTTTATTGAACTTAAAAAATTTATTATATTTCATTCAAAATAGGAGGGCTAAATAATTTTAAAAACTGTTTTTTTTTTGCCTATGATCTTTAACGAGGTCATCACAAGCACATGGCTTGCTGCGCCTCCCCCATTTTTCCTCCCTAACTCTCTTGGTAATAAATAGAGTCTTAATAGTTAACTCATAAATATTTTGTTGAAAAATGGCATAATCTCCAAAGTTAATAATAATGATGATGATGATGAGAATAAATTAATAATGATAAAAATAATAATAACAATAATAATTAATTAATTAATAATAATAGTAGGGAAGCATTGATCCAGTGCATCCGTGTGTACAACTGTAACAATGTTGCTTTGACTTTTCATATGTAACTACGTATTCGACGCGGAGGAGGGGTCTGCAATCTCCACGGAGATCATAGCTTATCTGAGATCTCCCATGTCGCCGTACCCTCTCTAACCTGCGTAGGCTCTCTCTCTCGCTCGCTCGCTCGCTCGCTCCTGCCTGTTCGTCTTTGTCTTCTCATTTGCTTTCTCTCGCCCTCTTATTTTGTTTCTCATTCATTTTTATGTGTTTATACTTATATGCTTTGTGCGCAGAAACGGATCGGTTTCTAGGGTTTCGCTTTCCATTACTCGATGGCTGCTCCACCGGCAAGGGCTCGTGCTGATTACGATTATCTTATAAAGCTTCTCCTGATTGGTGACAGCGGTTAGTTTGATAATCCTCTTCTTCATTTTCTCCTCATTATTTCCGTCAGTTCGTTAATCCTTCGTTTGGCGTCCGAGAAAGCAGAGGGAAAGATAACAATTGACCAGGGAAGTTTGGATCTTATGTTTTTAGTTGCCATAGTCTCTAAATAACGAAAAGCACGACTCTGTGGCTAAGGAAATTGAAAAACCGTACTCAAATAGTGCACGCTGTTCTATTAGGTTCAGTTCACTCGGAATTTTGGGGTTAACAATTGGAATTGTAAAATTTGCAGTCTTGATTTCCTTTTCCTACTGGGTTCTTTCAGCAACAGAATGAGCGTTTAGTGTTTGTCTACTCGGGTTTGATAGCATTTGAGGATTGAAAGGTTTCTTATTGTTGCAGTTGATTTGGAAAAATTTGATTTTGTTGGTATCTGTTTGGCTGTGCGATCTGGTGATTTGGCTGATTCATTAGTCAAATCAATCGATTGATTCTCTATCCAAAATATTTTTTTTCTTCAATTTAAGATGAGATGGGTTATAATGCTGCAACTCTTGAGGTTTTATTTTGCATTTTCTCTCGGCAGAGGCAATTAAGTTAGACATTTGGTTTCAGCCTGCATACACTCCGGCATTTTCCTTTTACTTGTATACACAATTAACATTGTTTTTGTTTTTGTTTTGTTTTATACTGGTAACAGACCTGGTAGATTATTTGGTCAATTCAAGTTTGGGATTTTCTTAATACGGAATGAAAATGTTTAAAACATTTCTGTTTGCTCGTGCAGCTGACACTAACATGTGGGTGAGAACATAGGGAATTTTCTTGTAAAATCTCATGTTAGCATTGCTTCTTTGTTATTGTATCAGTTATTCATTTCTATCTTGCTGCTTCTATGTAACCCAAACTCTATTCAATGCTCCCCCCCTGCATCTGTGGAGGGTTCATCTTACCTCTTGAATTCCATTTAAGCATGCATGTACTCTCTCCTCCCTTTACTTGTGACCAGTGAGAAGTTGCCAAATATGCCAATGGATATTAATGATGCAAAACCCAATATTGATTTGTTTGTAATAATTATGAGCCATCCCTTTAGCCAATTTTGCTTGTAGTACATGATCATTCTTTCATCTTTCTATCCTCAATCTTGAATTATGCATTGTGTCCATAGTTGTTTGGACGCTTTGATTAATTTGATTCCACATTCCACATTTATCTGAATTATTAACTTTAAATTGTTTGTAAATTGTTACGCCCTTGATAGAAACTGGTTGTAAACTTCATATCACTTTCTGTATTTACCCTATTGGAGATTAGAGGTTGTTCATAGATGATTGTGTAGTTTGTTCTATTTGGTTGCTTTGACCTAAGAAAGTTGTTATTGGGCATCTTGGTGGAAGTGTTTATTTATGCATATTAGATCAGCTATCTATTTGAAATGACTGTCTTCTGCATTAATATTGCGCAAATCTACCTATCTTTTTTTGGTGATAATGGAGGGGTGAGATGTAAATTGACTGGTTACCTCCAGGACACCTATTGCAACAATGCCCCACCATAGGCATTGGCTTAGTGTTTGTTTGGTATCATTGTTATTTTCTGTTTCCTGTTTCTGTTTCTCCAAATGTTTCAAAAGGCAACGGCGTAACGCAAGGCATTTTAATCCTTAAGAGGTGAGGTGTAAGCCTTTTAAGAATTTGTTTTTAAGATAAAAATATGTAAATAAATTTTATATATTTTAAATATAAGGAAAAATTAAGAAAGCCACATATATAATGTAAGAAAGAAAAACTATATATACTTTGCAAACTTCTTTTTGGCCATTCAAAAATTGCTAACTTTCATACATGACATAAATCATGACAAGAGATAGCTATACTATTACAAAGTTTAAACTATTTTTATGAACTAAGATACAACTCAATTATTTTGGAAAGATTGAGATCCTAGAGTTCTAGAAATCAACTCATATTATTATGTTCCTTTTATACAAACATGTTAAATTTTTTAACCAATTGTTACTTAAGAATTAGACACCCAAAATGCGAAAGCCTCAACTAAAAGGCGCTAAAGGGATGCCTTTAGTAAAAATG
The DNA here is from genome assembly GCF_029873635.1 of Malania oleifera. Taxonomy (NCBI): domain Eukaryota; kingdom Viridiplantae; phylum Streptophyta; class Magnoliopsida; order Santalales; family Ximeniaceae; genus Malania; species Malania oleifera. The sequence goes on from NC_080426.1 coordinate 10,368,953, forward strand.
CTTAAGCCTCAACATGAAATGCATTAGCCTTTTTGGAATTTGGTATTTTAGATTGAGCCTCAAGGCATTTTAGGCATGTTGTGCATTGAGGCGATCCTCAAGGAAAGCCTTGATTGAGCCTTTTAAAACACTGATTTCTTCATAGTGAAGAAACCAATTTTACAAACACGTTTGTTTATGTTGTTAGTTTTTTGTTTTTATTGTCGGTTTTCAGCTGTTTGCTAAAAAACTAAAAATCAAGTTTTATAGTTTTCAGTTGTTTTTGTAATCTATTGTCAGAAATTTTAATATCCAAAAATAGTTTTTTGGATTAAATTATTGATTTTATACACTTTTAAATTAAAATCAAAATTAAATGATCATATGAATTTAAATATAATTAAAATAAAAATATACATAAATTTAAAAAATTAGTAATAAAGCCACTTACACTTACAAATTACTTTTACTATTTTTCAATTGTCATATCTAATAAAATTTTTATCGTAAATTAAAATTTGAAAGTATAAAAATTATGTAAAATAATTATAATAAATTTTATTTTTATTATTGTAATTTTTTTAATGTGTAGTATTTGTAATTTTATTATTTGAATCATAAATTATAATATTATTTGATTTAAAAATGAAAATGAGCATTTTTTAATTAAGTTTTAAATTTGTATTAGTTTTCATAAGTGTTAATCAAACAGGTTGTTGGTTTTTTAGTTTTTAGTTTCTGTTTTTGGTTTTTGGTTTTTTGTTTTTGATTTTCGTTTCTCTAATTTTTGATAGTGATACCAAATGACCCCTTAAGTACTGTGTTGATCATACAAGAAATCAGGAAAAAATATCTGTTATCCCTTGAGTTATTTTTTTTATTTTTATTTTTTAAAATTATATAATAAACCCACAGGCCATAGCAGTCCTCATTGTTATTCGGCTGTCTATTTACTTGGCCATGTTCCTTTGTGATAGCCACATGAGGATCATTTCTTTTTGTGATTTTGTACTCTTGCTAGCTCAGATTGCAGGTTGGTTTGTCATGAACTAAAATGAACTTAAATACATTATAGCTTAGCTGAAGAAAAGTACCAAGCTGGCTGGATATATAGAATTTTGGACATAGTAGTTAAAATTTTTGATTAAATATATTTGGCCCCATATTGATTTGAATCTTAGGTCTGAACCAAATATATAACAGAATCGAAATCCACTGTCATTGTAATCAGTTTGTTGGGTCTCTATTTTCTTATTCTTACTTCTTTTTAGCCTTTAGTATCTAATTAATATGTATAGTATCAATTAAACATATCTTCTTTTGATCATTGCTTTCTTATTTATATTTGCAATAATGCAATATAGCCTTTATGTTTGAGGAGAATAAATCATAATGCAACTCTGACGCATTTCACTAGCTTTAAAGGAAATCCTGTATCAGCGACATGATCAATCCATATTTGTCAAAAATATTTCATTTTTCAATTAATTTTGTTTGTTTTACAAGTATGCATATTATTTGGAATTGATTTTTAATTATTTGATAATTTGTATCTAATATTATGATTCAATTCAATGTTCGGTTCTCAATTCCCAAAATTGGGGTTTCAATTCCCGACTCAAATCTAGATTTGACTACTATGATTTAGGTTGAGTTAGGTGGATGTTGGCTGTACATAGGCAACATATGATTATATGTGCCAAAGCGATCTAGTGCCGGGTAAAACATGTTTTAGACTTGCTCGTTTAATCAGTTTCTTATGTGTAAGAGAACTCTTTTTTTTTTTTTTTTATAAATTTATTTAATTTGCCTTTGTACAGAGCAAGTTTTTGGTGTTGGTTCTTGTTAGCAGTTTGTAGTGATAAATCATCACTGATATTTACGTTCTTTGCAGGTGTGGGGAAAAGTTGCCTGCTTCTGCGATTTTCAGATGGTTCCTTCACAACCAGTTTCATTACAACAATTGGGTTTGTATTGCTGGAAATCTGTTGGCTTCATGTTGGAACTGTTTAATCATAATTTGCCATGTAGACATGGAAGGCCTGAAGAAATGAGCGACACTGATTGTTACATCTGCTCAAGCAATTAGCAGAGTTTTACCATGGTGGATAAATGTTGACTGCCTTAGTTTTTGAATTCATCCGTTGGTGTTGAAAAACATGAGTAGAAGTGTTGGAAAATTAGTTCAGATATCTTACATAATCATTCAGACATCGTGATAAACTGGTTTAGAGAATCTCTTACTTTGGGTTCTTCCTGTCAAGAGGGTGCACAGTGGCTTTTGCAGTGCACTGGTGGTGTAGATTTGACTTTGTGAAATATACTTGAGAGTTTATCTCAAAAATTTCCATAATTGAATGCTTCTTATCGTCTTGCTCCTTGTTTCTTTTGACAGCATTGATTTCAAGATAAGAACCATTGAGCTTGATGGCAAGCGCATTAAATTGCAAATTTGGGACACAGCGGGTCAGGAGCGGTTCCGAACAATCACAACAGGTATGTATTTCTCTTTTTGATTCTAAATTATATTTTGTTAGTGGATGTACATATAGGGTTGGGGATGGAGTGGCGCCTTATGTATTGAAAACTCCCAGATTGTAACATAAATATATTTGAAACATGTTATTAGAAAAATGAAATTCTTGTTATAGTGGATGTGCATGCTGCTCTAGTTATCCTTACTTGTAAGCTTGAATGAATAGGGTGAGGGATGGGGTGGCTCCTTCTACATTGAGAACTCACTGACTGTAAATTGTAAAATAAAAAATGTTTACCCTGGCACTGGCCACTTCATAAATGAAACATATTATTTGGAACATGTTATTAGAAAATTGAAACAAGGACACAGATATTTTTTGTTTTTTTTTGGGCTAAGCAATACAGACACAGATCAGTAGAATGGATTCATTGGTTTAATAGCTAGCCTTTGCAATATTATGCTAAAATAGTGGTTTCCTAGCCTTTGCAATATGATGCCAAAAATATTTGTTTCTGTTCTGCATATATTATTATCATTTTAAATAGTTTAATGTCTGCTAAGAAGCATATTTTTTCTGCAGCATACTACCGAGGAGCCATGGGTATTTTGCTGGTGTATGATGTAACTGATGAGTCATCTTTTAACAGTAACTTCTCATCTTGCTCTCTTCATTTTAAATTGGATAGCATGCTGTTGATGAATCTTTTCATTTTAAATTGGATGGCACGCTGTTGATGAATCATGATTGTCAAGCTGTAATATTCTATCAGCTTCATGCCCGTCCTGTCGGGTGTTTTAAAATGCACTGTTTGTATCCCTATTTCTTTTGGTTGTGGTTAAACAGAGACTTTGTTTTTATGATGCCTGAAGTCTAGATCCATCAATGTGGATGGTTGGGAATGTGCCTCTGTTGGCTTCGAGATATCTGATTCTGTTGAATCTATTGTGATGATAATTACATCTCGTTAAACGCTTACTGAGACTGGGCTTTTTCGATGTTCAGATATTAGGAACTGGATACGCAACATTGAACAACATGCATCTGACAATGTCAACAAGGTATTAGTGGGCAACAAGGCTGACATGGATGAAAGCAAAAGGGTAGGTTTGGTGCTGCATGACTTGTATCACTAATACTGGTCCAAGTGCAAATTCACTTGAAAAAAAGAAAAAAGAAAAGAAAAAGTTAGGGAAGGATGATTGGTTAAATTGGTGGCTTTAATGCCTTGACTAGGATTCTAGAAGTCACCTGATTATTCGCTCTTTCTGCATGGGTGGGCTTGCGCCCATGTGAATTTCTTGCATATGCTATCTGCTTTAATAAAATTGGAAAGAATGTCCTTTTCTTCCCAGGCTGTGCCTACGTCTAAGGGTCAAGCTCTTGCTGATGAATATGGCATCAAGTTCTTTGAAACGGTAAGTTGAAAAACGCTTCGTGTACTGAAGAATTTCCATTTATATGCATGGGTTGTATTCTTTTGATATTAAAAGATGATCATGATATACTGTAGAGTGCAAAGACAAATTTAAATGTGGAGGAGGTTTTCTTTTCAATCGCAAGGGATATAAAGCAAAGGCTGGCAGAAACTGATTCGAAAGCTGAGGTATTAGTTCTCCCACTTTTTTTTTTTTTCGTTTTTTTAATTGCTTTGATTCCTTTCACGCAATGCAATATTTGCAGCCCATCACATGTGGGAATCCTAAATCATATTCTTTGTTATCAAATGCTAATGTCTCCTGCCCCACATTGGATGGTTGCAGCCTCAGACGATTAAGATCAATCAACCAGACCAGGCAGCTAGCGGCAGTCAAGCTGCCCAAAAATCAGCATGTTGTGGTACATAAACAGAAAGGGGACGAATCTAAATATGTTAAGGGACAAATGAGAAGAACGGTTTGGGGGGAGGGAGGGAGGGAGGGAGGGAGTTCTCTATTGTGGCATTCAGGCTGGTGGAAGCCTGGTAGGGACCTCAGTTTGGTGGGGATCGTATACTATCCTCCTATCATATCTCTGCTACTACAACTAGCTTTAGCTTGTTTCTCACTCTGGAATTTATTATGTTATATTTATTTTCTTAATTCTTCTCTCTTATCTTGTTAGTACTCTTTCCATTTTTGTTTTGCAATTTGGGTTGCGGATCTATATTTATTGCTCGTCTTCATGTAGATAGACAAACAGAAGTAGCCACCTTTTACATTCAGGAAGTGCATGTGATGTTCTTCTATTTCCTCTGTTTTGTTTTGTTTTTTGTTTTTTTAAATAAAATAACTATTAATCCTTTGGCATTTTTCTTACCAAATGCTGTTTCCGCTTGTAGAGTTTTCCCTCATTGGTTAAGGTCTAATTTGGAACTCAAAAAATATTAGAGAAAGAAAAAAAAAATATTAAGAAATTCATATTTTTATATTTGTTTATCAAGGAAATTGAGAAAGAAAATAAAAAATAAATTAAATTCATGAATAAAACTTTGATTTTATAAATCATTAATATTTGATTTTTTTAATTTTTAATTGTATTAAAATAAAATTTTATTTTTAATAGTATTTCATACGGTAAGAAAATATAATGGAAAATGAATTTTGTTCTTATTTTTTTTTTCTTTTCTCAAATAAATTCTTTTATTCAAGTGGACTAGGGTAATGAGCGAAGCCAAATGGTTAAGCTAGTGTCAATGAGATGATTATAAATGAAGAAGTGCAAATGGTTAAGCTAACATGTTCGTATTCAAAAGAATTATTAAGTTGATTTCAAAATTTAGTATAGTTGTTTTCTATTTCTAATTCTCTATAGTGAAAAAAATAGATTATAAAAATGCATTTATGTATGTTGCCAATTTTTTATTTTTATTGCTAATTTTTTGTTATTTGTTAAAAAATTAAAAGTTAGATTTTATGATTTTCAGTTATTTTGACAACTTATTATAAAAAATTTTAATATCTAGAAAATATTTTTTGAATTAAATTATTTATTTTATATATTTTTAAATTAAAGTCAAAATGAAATGATGATATGAATTTAAATACAGTTAAAATAAATATATATATAAATTTTAAAAAATAATAATAAAATTAATTATAAAATATTTTTATTATTTTTTAATTATAATATTTAATAAAATTTTTAGTATAAAGTAAAATTTGAAAATAGGACAATTTAGTTCTGTCGAATATATTTATGGTCTTTTTACGCCATGAGTTCTAAGTTAGAAAGGTAGCCACAGGGTGACATATTTCAACCGACCCAACACCAAAACCAAAAAGTAAAAAATAAAAAAAAATCCATATATGATTTCACGCGTCAAAAGCAAAGATACTTTTCGATCATCAGTCTAGAAAGCCTATCGTCTGCGAATGACTAGGGGAAAATTTTAACACGTGATGTATCTAGAAAGCCTTCATGGTTGCTAAGCTTTATTTGCCTATGCTGGTTTTCTCCTATTTTTTTATGGTTCATTCATTTTTTTTTTCGCTTGAACCAAACAACCATAAAATGACAAATCCAAACTTTCTTTTCTATTCCTATACACATTTGGTCTTTTCCTCCTCTTTCTTCTTTTCCAAGAAATTAAGTGGGAACGTTTGATTTAAGATCTCCTAACCACCAAAACACCTTGACCTTGACTGCCTCCGGCATTGACTTGGTCCTGCACCCAGAACACAGCACAGGTCTCAGATGGAACCTCCCTTGCTGCACTGCACCATAGAAGCCTCTGCATCTATAATATAATTGTATCTTGACAAAGAAATTGCATCATTGTAGGTTCAGCTCACTTCTTCATACACATCTGCACCAATAAACATAAAATTTAACGATTACCACAATGAATCAAAGGCTAAAAGATGCTGCTGAACAAGGAGACCTCGATTCCTTCTATGCATTAATTGGTGAGGACCCTTATCTTCTGAAGAACATGGAAGAGATCCCATTTTCTGATACTCCGCTCCACATTGCAGCTTCCGTAGGCAACACTCGCTTTGCCTTGGAAATCATGAGGCTAATGCCATCATTTTCTCGGAAACCAAACAGAGATGGGTATTGTCCCCTGCACCTTGCTCTGCAGAATAAGCATACCCAGATGACCCTGCGCTTTGTACAGGTCGATCCGAGCCTTGTCCGGGTTAAAGGAAGAGAGGGCTTAACCCCATTGCACTGGGCAGCAGGAGAAGGCTGCGTAGATATTCTAACACAGTTTCTGTCAGCTTGCCCAGAGTCTTTGGAAGATTTGACAGTCCAGAGTGAGACTGCTCTGCATGTTGCCCTCAAGAATGGGAAGGTTGAAGCTTTTAAGATTTTAGTGGGATGGCTGCAACTGGGTTTCCATGTACAAGGGGAGGTGCTCGACATGAAGGAAAAGGTGTTGAATTGGAAGGATGATGAAGGAAACACATTGCTGCATATTGCTGCTTCCTCTGGCCAGCTTGAGGTACAATCTTTGTAACTCTCTCTTTGGTAGTTTATATTTCCAGGTTTGGTTTTGGTTTTGTGTGAATTTTATGAATTTATGTGGATTTTGATAAAATATAATATTTATTTATATTAAATTTTGTCGTGAACTCACACAAGGCTAAATCCATTTTCTCCAAAGGCCATAATATTGTTCTTTGTTTCTCATTTTCTAGTATCCTTTTTGGACCCATTCTCTTGCAGGATTTATGGTAATATGCAAAGGTTTAGTGGCCTTTCACTTGCAGACAATCCCATTTTCGTTTTTTAATTTCTTTTTTTTTTTCAAAGAAAAATTGAACTGTCATCTCATGTTTTAATTTTAATTTTTTAATAATTGGAGATAAAATTTAGAGATCAGTTTTGAATTGTTTTCAACCTTCAAGCCAAAATGGAGAAATAACATGGCGTTTATGTAATTTTTTATAAATGTAATCTTTAGCAATCCTATTTTTCAAAGAAAATACAATTTCTATGGAGGGATAGTGACAAGTCTACCCTAATTTTGATTTAGCTCAGATTTTTTTTTAAGTAACCATGAAGTTCAATTTTCCCGTTTCCCTCCTGTGAATATTTTCCTATCTTTTGAGATGGAAAATTTTTCTCATCGGTTGGGGGATTTTCTCATGAAAAACTTTACTTTTTTTTTTTTTTTTGAAAGCACATCTTTTGGTTATTAATGGACAAGTTGAGCTACTTTCTTTCCAATTCTCCCACTAAAGAATGAGGTTTTTATGAAAAAAAATTATTATTTTTTAATTCTTTCACAAAGTTCTCAATTAGAGAACCTTTTTCATGGAAAAAATTGATCCACTTTCTGCCCAACATTTGAACAAATTTGAATAAAGCCTTTATGAAAAATTTTGATTAAAGAACTTTTTTCATGGAAAAAATTGATCGAATTTCTACCCAACATTTGAACAAATTTGAATGAAACCTTTATGAAAAATTTCTTTTCCTTATCGTGCTTTTTATTTTTTAAAAAAACTTATTTTTTTCATAAAAGAAAGTAAATCAACTTTTGGCACACCTTTTTCACTCAAGAATAATAAGTCTTACTCTTTGTGATAATTACAGGTAATGAAATTGTTAATTGAGCATGAGGTTGACACAAAAGCACAGAACTTCGCGGGTTCTACAAGTTTACAGATCTTACAATCTCAAATGCCATTATCAAATAATCAAGAAATTACCATTGATGTATTACATTCTGTGGGAGCATCAAAGTCAACACTAATGCTTCCGCCAAGTATTATTACTATTGTTAAAAATCATTTAATATCAAAGGAGATTTCACTTTTTGAGCAACTACTCTCCTTTATAAAGGAAAAAATACAGGAAAAGCCGTGAAGCCATGGCGGTCGTTGCTGTATTGATTGTCACCACAACCTACCAAGCAGGGCTAAACCCTCCCGGTGGAGTATGGCAAGACGACTATATTCCAAACATCACATCCACCAAATCCACAAGACCGGCCCACCAAGCGGGGACAGCCATAATGGGGAAATACTATTACCTTCTATTCCAACTCTTTAACACGACGACATTTTTGGCATCCATGGGATTGGTCTTCATTAGTTGCCCAATGGGGCCTTATGTGCTCCTTCTAGAGTATTCCCTCGTTGCAAGCTATATGCTCTCGGTGGCCTTCATTTCTCCCCATTCCTTTGAGTGCAATTTGCTACTCTTTATTTTGGTAGTCATAAGCTTTGTTTTGGCTTGGTACGCGACCCTCCTCACAAGGCTACACAAAAGTTTGCACTACTATGTTCAAGTAGTCCTGCCAGGTTCTATAGAAAAATGGCGGCATCAACAGTACTCTACCCTGCATGAGATGAGAGGCAAACGACTTTTTTACTTGCCCGTGATTATGATAATTATAATGATCATTATTGCCATTGTGATTATTGCGATTGTGTCTTTGTTCTTTCCTAATTTAGGAAATCGCATGTTAGGGGGACGTGTGCCCGACAAGACTTGATAAAGAGAGAACTTTTTTTTGGTATTAGCCTTTCTCTCCATTAACCCATCAAAAAATCTACTATGACAAGTTATAACCACTGGAAATTGCTTGATTAAAGTGAGAACTTAATTCATTATGACAAGTTTTCTGGTTTCAAGAGTTGTATGACTTCTCTCTCTCTCTCTCCCTCTCTCTCTAACACACACACTGTGACACCTTGAACCCGAAACTAGGGTCCGGAGTGTTACTCTAAATAAATCTCTGATACCAACTGTGGCGACCCGAAAAATTTCGCTACTCTAATACCACCTGTAATAATATTTTCATACAACGGAAGACCTCCATAATAATTACCAGAGTACTAAATTATCCCAATACAACACCAATATCATTTACATCATCACAATTTACATATCCCTAAAAGAATAGTCTAAATATATCAAAAACATAATTTAATTAAATATTTATTCTAAATAGAACCTTCTATCTCACCCACGCTTCCGCTACGCTACTCTGACTTCGGCTAATCTTCTCATGGCCTCTGAAAAATGTTATATAATCATGGGATGAGACACTTCTCAGTAAGAAGGAATAGATTATTATCAGTGTGTGACAACATGAGTTTTTAATATATCATAAACTTATCCTTTATATAATTAACTTTTAACTAATAAAGCAAATAAAGCTAAACTCACACACACACACACATATATATGAAGAAACATAATTTTCTCAAAACATACTTTTCATCATAGCATACTTATCGTAATAAATTACTCTATATTTAGATGTCATCTGTTATATATATACATACCTAAAACTTTCCCTCAGACATTCATACACCTCGTCATGTAATAACCCCACATGATCGGGTTGTGCGGCCCAAAGGCGAGACGTAGCCATGGCTGGCCTACTACCAGGTTAAGTCAAATTTAACGCGTCTGTAGTATGATTTGCCTACCCGAGCTTGGTCTAGACCTAGGGGCGATCAGCATCTTTTCGTAGGTCAAATCGACTTCCATTACCAACACTCTCCCCAAGTAGTGTGGTTGCACTGCCTATCATCATAGCTACGGTACCGTGCTCTCAATTTGAACAAGTCCATAAGGGTTCTTCTACCATATAATATATTTCAGATAATATAACTATAACATAATTTCATTTTCATAATACTGTATGAAATATGTCGTATTCAAAATTTATTCTATGTAGAATCATATCCTATCATATCTCGGCACATAGCCATATAAAATCAGCACACAACCATTTGTACTGATTGTAAAGACGTGAAAAATTTTAAAGAATAAGAAAAATAAGAAAAGGAAGAAAATTCGGTTTGGGAAGCCAAAATGTTGACGGTTTTGTGAGAGCCACAGAAAATTGTTGAAGATTTTCTTTTTACTGCGGCTTAGTAACAGGTAAAACAATAAAAATGGACGGGTTAAAGCCCAAACCATCCATGGTTTTGTGAACAATGCAGAAAATCGTCGACGATTTTCTCTACAGTGGGCGTGATAAAGGGATCTCACAAGCTGATTTCATTGTTAAAAAAATTTCATTCCCTCTCTTTCTCCCAAACCTACGAACCCCTCTTCCTTCTCTCTTCAATTCTGGCTTCATTAAAGCCCAAATCAACGATTAGGAACCACCATGAGGTTCTTGGAAAGATTCTCTGCAACTTAGGTGGAGTAGATTTTCAATTTGGGGTTTCGGGGCACCACTCCAAAATGGAGGTAAGGGTGTTAAATGTTAGTTTTAATTGTAAATTTGGAATATATAGGGCCTAGGGAATATTAAATGTTAATATTGTGGAGATTGAGTTGAATAATGTGGGGTAAATGTGAATTTCAGGCTTTTGGGCTGTGAACGCTGTGGAGCGTAGGTTTTAGGGTGTTAGAAGACCTCTTAGTAAGCCAGGTAAGGGGAATAAATTATAGCAGTCTTTTTGAAAAGGTTATTGGTTAAGAAATATGAGAAATTAAAATATAATATTTTACCTAAAATTTATTATGATATGAATATCAGATGAAATTTGTGTGGCATATGATTTATATTAAAATATGTTTGAAATTGGGTTAAATGATTTACTTTGAGAATTATAAGGTCGTGAAATGTGGGAAATGATGAAAGTGATATGTACTGAAAAATATATCTTTTTAGAAATGAAGAAATATGAAATATGGAAATGAATTGATATGTTTGGGTGATTTGTTTTGTCACGACCTGCTCATTTTTCCACTTATTTATTTATTTATGTATTTATGATAATATCAACGTCATACATCCCAGCTCAGCAGGTCACCATCTACCTGGACCCGTGGGTACTAGGGATATATCAAAACATAAAGCAGAAGCCCCAACAGCAGAAAACATATAATAATGTACATCTCAATACCATATATTATAATATACCAGAGTTGCTATAGTCCACAGTATTTCCATATATACATCCCAAAAATAAATATAGGGACATTTCCCACAAAATCTAACTATCCCTACAAAAAGAAACTTACCCTTCAAAAAGGGCAGATATACAACATTAGCTCAGCGGGGCTTTTCCCGCTCTCCTATATGGGGCTCCTGAAAAGTTTATAAGATTTAGGGGTGAGACACCTCTCAGTAAGGAGAATAAACTAATACTAGTGTATAGCAACATGAGTATTTAGTGTTCTACATATATCATACATAACAAATTCAGTACTGTTTATCAAATCTGGGAAAACATATGTATATCAAAACATGAGAGAACATACTGCATTTCATAAACATATCTCATCTCATATCATAATAATAATAACATAAAAACATTCCTAGTAGGTTAGCTGGCTATTGTCATGTATTACCCCAATATGACTGGGTTGTGTGGCTCGAAGGCGGGACCTGAGAATGGTTGGCCGACCATTTCCAAGTCAAACAGTAGTTTGTAGGTCCGATGGGTCTGTCAAACCTGGTCCGTACACTAGGGGTGATCACAACACACTTCTTTAATAACCACATCGACCATCCAATCTCAAACCACTCCGTACAACGGCGTTAACACAAATATCATGATTACGAAGGCCATGGACACATAGCAATGGTACCGTGCAAGTGCTATCCTAAACCAAGCCGACCAGGTTCTGATATCATATAGCATATACTAAAACTGTGATACATAGATATTTCATATCATTTATTTTCACATCAATTATATCATTTTGCGTATATACATGTATCATGAAAATCATCGGCCCATATGCCGGTATTACACATTTTATCATAGCTCGGCCCGTACGCTGGCAAATATAGCACAGCCCGTACGCTGGCAAATCACAGTCACATAGCACGACCCGTACGCCAGCAAACATAGCACAACCTGTATGCTGGAAAATCACAATCACATAGCACGGCCCGTACGCTGGCAAACATATAAAAACCTCGGCCCGTACTCCAATTTTCCATCATAAAAATCCGTATCATTCACATTTCCATAAAACAGTATTTCCAACATTTTATACTCATGTCACACTAAACATATTTTCCACGTATTCAACATAACATTATTTAAACAGTATTTTCCCAAATATAACTCATATATATATATATATATATATATAAACATATTTACTTTCCAGAACAAATACTATATATATACTTACATTTTCTCAAAAAGAACTAACTTAGTTTATCCCCTTACCTGACTACTGAGAAAGCCCCCAAAACAATCTGGTCTATCCCCCGTAGGATTTCCCGACCAATACCCTGAAAATGAAAACTCCCAGTATTAAAATTCAGTATTTTCGTACGTACACATTTTTTATAACTACCACTAAGTTAAATTCGGCTTAAAAGCCTTACCTCAACTTAGGGATGATTTCCTACGTTCCCAATTCAACACCCTTGGAAACAGAATTTCTCAGAACTAAAGTTCAGTATTTTTACGAGTATATCACTTTCTACAATTATCAAAACTCCAAATATTGAGTAAAAAGTCTTACCCTGAATTTGGAATGGTTTCCACCTAACTTTCACCAACGATTTGCTCCAACAGATTTAGAGAGAACTTCCCCAAGAGCATCGTGATGACTTCGGATTGTCGATTCGGCGAAGATCTGGCTTGAAATCGACGAAAAAAAGAGGGAAAACTGAAGGGGAGAGAGAGAGAGAGAGAGAGAGAGAAAAGAGGTAGCTTCATTTGTAAGTTAAAAATCTAAATTTTTCTATTTATAGACAGGGGATTTCGTCGACGAGGAAATCGATGAAACACGTCACCTCGTCAACGAGACCCTGTATTCGTCGACAAAATTCAGGTTGCCCCAGAACCTCTCTCGATATTTTCTCGTCGACGAAACCCTGTGTTCGTCGACAAATTTTCTTATGCACTCGTCGACGAGGGCCTGTATTCGTCGACGAGTCCTGGCAATTTACTTGAAATTATGGTTATCCCCCAAAATGCAACGAATGAAGTCTACGGCCTCCTTCTATTTCTGTTTCTATTTCTCTCCCTCTTATTATTAAAATCATATTATTCTTCGGGTCACTACATTCTCCCCTCCTTATAAAATTTCGTCCTCAAAATTTATTATTCGTATAATTCATCACCCCTTAGGTAAAATGGTCTACTTATTTCATTACTTACCCTCACTTATGGCGGAAGAATACCGTGGTTACATTCCGAGTCCTAGAAGATTACATATACACAAGAAAATTCTCCCAACACTAAAATGCTACACTAATTAAACGATTACATGTACCTACAATAGGAAATATAACTTAGCTACTTACATTTTACCGAATCAAACTTCTGGGAATAGATGCGGATACTTTTGTCTCATCTGCTCCTCGGATTCCCAAGAAGCCTCTTCTACCGCATAATTCCTCCACAAAACTGTTACCTGAGGAATCTTCTTGTTACGTAGTTCTTGTACTTTCCTATCCAGAATCTGTACTGGTATCTCCTCATACCCCAGTGAATCACCAAGCTCAAACTCATCATAACTGATGATATGAGAAGGATCGGGGACGTATTTCCTCAACATAGTAACATGGAATACGTCGTGGATCCTAGACAATACAGGTGGTAAAGCTAGCTTGTAGGCTACCGACCCCACTTTATCTAGAATCTCAAATGAACCGATAAACCTAGGACTAAGTTTACCCTTCTTCCCAAATCGCATAACCCCTTTAATCGGGGCTATCTTCAAAAACACATGATTTTCCACATCAAACTCTAGATTCCTGCGGCGATTATCAGCATAATTTTTTTGTCAGCTCTGAGCTGCACTGATCCTGTCCTTGATAAGCCGAACCTTATCACGCGCTTGCTGCACAAGCTCAGGCCCCACTACTCGCCGCTCACCCACTTCATCCCAAAATAAAGGAGATCGACATCTCCTACCGTACACAAAGCTTCAAATGGTGCCATGCCAATGCTGGACTGATAACTGTTATTATACGCAAACTCTACCAGCGGCATGAACTGAGTCCAACTACCCCCAAAATCTAATACACACGCTCGGAGAGATTGTACAGTGTATGGGCTTGTACCCTACCCTAACCTCAGGAACTCTCGCTTGTAATGATGCTGAATTATCTATTGCAAGAATTATATATATATCTCCTATATTATAGGATTGAGAATGTTTTAAATGTTTAACTGCTTCTACTGAAATAAACTCATGTTGTCACCCACTGATATAATATGATCTACCTTACTGATAAGTATCTCACCCCAATATACAACCTTTGTTTTAGGTCCTACAGGAAATCAGTCCTAGATTTCTAGATGGACTTTGTAGCATAGTGTTGTTTTAGTTTATGTAAGTTTTGTATATGTATTGAATTTTTGGTCAGGATGTCTTTTGGAGATTATAATAGCAAATTATGTTTTAGTATGTATGAATGTATATAAGAAATAGTTATATATTCTGGTAGTCTATGAGAAGATGTATGAACTTTTATGTTTTCTGCTGTGCATAAGAATACATATCAATATGATACACTCATATGTCCCTTATTAGGGAGGGTAGTTTGTGTTTATTATCAGAGATATGCATGTTAAGTATGTTAGTAGCACTTCGGGGCCACCTAGAGAGCCGAGGCGTTACATTTATCATAGAAAACATTTCTATACATACATATCATATTCCAATCATTTCCAATAAAATATACTTTGGTATATCACAATTAAACATTTTCATTATTTCAAATCTTATATCACCATAATTCAGTTTATAAACATAACTGAGTTTCTCTTATATTTATTTTTGCATAAAATATTTCAGTATATATATATACACCATTTTGTCACAATGTAATGACCCGAATTTTTAAATGGAATTTAAATAATAAAGGAAGGGGAATGGAAACAAAAATAAAGAAGGAAGCTACCAAGCTTCGTCGACGAACACAGGGTTTCGTCGACGAAGTCTTAAGAGAATTTGTCGACGAACACAAGGGCTCGTCGACGAGAAAATACCGAGAGGGGTTCTGAGGCAGCCTGAATTTCGTCGATGAATACAGGGTCTCGTCAACGAATTCCGCCACCTATAAATATGAAAAATCCGATTTTTAATGTCATTTTAAGCTTCCTATCTCTCTCCTCTTCGGCTCTCTCACTCTCTCTCTTCGATTTTGGGCTGGTTTTACGCCGGATCAAAGATTTGAGGCTACCACGACGCTCCTGGCGAAGTTCCCTGCAAGTTTGCCGGAGCGGATCGTTAGGAAAACGAAGTTGTAAATCATCCCAAAGTTGAGGTAAGGCTTTTTAAGTCAAATTAAACTTTATAGTAGTTATAGAAATTGACGTACGCATGAAAATACGGATGTTTAATACTGGGAGTTTTGAGTTTCAGGATATTGAGTAGGAAATCCTACGGGGGTCAGGCTAGGAAATTTGAGGGGCTTTCTCAGTAGTCAGGTAAGGGAATAAATTAAAGCAGATGTTTTCCATACAAGTTATTATTATTTATGAGCACATTTATTTTCGGAAAAGCCTATGTTATATTTGTTTATCATATATGAAACGTATGTTTGGAAAATACTGCTATTATAAGTAAAATGTATATGCATGTATGAGATGCTAGAAAATCATGATTTTGGTACGACTTTTAACAGAGCATGTGTGGCATGAATATTATTTTACGTGAAATGAGATAAGATATGAAAGCTTTTATGAGAAAAACACATTTTCAGGTATTATGAAACAATGAGTTATATTGTGATGATTTTGACGATTGTATGATGAACGATGTATTTTCAGAATGTTTATACTTGTAACAGTTTTGGCGCGAGGCCATATTTACTTTGATTTTGGCACAAGGCCATATGTATGTTATCGGCACGAAGCCGTATTTTATATTATCGGCACGAGGCCGTATTTATATTATTGGCGTAAGGCCATATTTACTATGATTTCGGCGTGAGGCCATATGTATGATTTCGGCGCGAGGCCGTATCTATGTTTTCTGAATGAGACCGTAATGATGTTACGTATGATCATGTATTATATGTTTTCACAACCAGGATATTAGTTTAGTTCAGACTAGGAGCTCGGTACTGTAGTTATGGGTTGATTTTGGCACGAGGCCTTATTAGTGCTACCGTCCCACGAGGGGATGGGAGATGGATGGTCGATGTGGCTTTCAGTAGAGTGTAGACGTCCACCTGGCAGTCCGGACCAGGGTGCGGCGGGTCCATCGTACTTACAGACATAGTTGATTCGGCAGTGGTCGGCCAGCCATTGTTGGATCCCGCCTTTGGGCTGCACAACCCGTTATGGGGGGTAA
Source organism: Malania oleifera (assembly GCF_029873635.1). Lineage (NCBI taxonomy): Eukaryota > Viridiplantae > Streptophyta > Magnoliopsida > Santalales > Ximeniaceae > Malania > Malania oleifera. Next base: position 10,385,584 of record NC_080426.1, read on the forward strand.
TACATGACATTAACTAGCTGTTCATCCTGGGTTGATTTTCAGTATTACGAGCTATAACAGATGTTTATGTATGTTATGATTTATTAACGTATATGAAAATATATGATTATACAGTATAATATTATGGTTATTATCAGAGTTAAGAAATGTAGTATACATGTATAAGCACTCTAAATATTCATGTTACCACACAGCTGTATTTAGTTTATTTTCCCTTACTGAGAAGTGTCTCACCCTCAACATTAATATATTTTTCAGGAAACCCAGAGAGACCGGCGGGACAGGGCCGCTGTTGAGTGTTTGGTGCTTCCCTACTAGAAGGGTAAGCCCTGAGCTAGGACTAGGAGATTTTTGTTGCATAGTCCTAGTGTTATTTTGACTTTTTAGAGATTGTACATATGAACAGTATATTGATGTTAATAGAAAGCTTTGGTATTATGTTTTATGGATGGATGTGTGGATTTTTATGTTTACAACTGCTAGGTTTTTTGCTGTGTTTGATAGTTGTCCCCGCTACCCATGGGTTCGGGTTGACCATTTCATCTACCATTTGTAACGCCCCAACTTGGGTCTGCCAGGAAGCACTGCATCTCTCCTCCTCCACCTGAACTAGACAACAGGGGGGCGGGCCTTATCGGACTAATGACTGGCCCCATAGATCAACACATGTCATTTTCAGTGTATTTTGTCCTCACTCACACACTTTCTGAGAAAACTTCCCAAGAGGTCACCCATCCCCAATATTGCTCCAAGGCAAGCACGCTTAACCTGGAGTTTTTATGGGAAAGCGCCCGAAAAGAAAGGTGCACCTTGTTGATATGGGTAGTAACATATAATCCTTTTAAATCTTTCATCCATGGGGTATCACATTCTCCCCTACTTATAGAACGCAACATCCTCATTGCGAACCCACATTTCCAAACCCAGGCGATGTGAATCTCATCACACTTCAGGCTGGGTGTTGGCTCTGATACCAAATGTAACGTCCCTCAATTTATAAACATAAAATATCACATAATAAATGAAATGGTCAACCCGAACCCGTGGGTAGCAGGGACAACTATCAAACACAGCGGAAAACCTAGCAGCAGTAAACATAAAAATTCACACATCCATCCATAAAACATAATATCAGAGCTTTCTATTAACATCAATATACTGTTCATATGTACAATCTCCAAAAAGTCAAAATAACGCTAGGACTATGCAACAAAAATCTCCTAGTCCTAGCTCAGGGCTTACCCTTCAAGTAGTGAAGCACCAAACACTCAACGGCGGCCCTGTTCCGCCCGTCTCTCTGGGTTTCCTGAAAAATATATTAATGCTGGGGGTGAGACACTTCTCAGTAAGGGAAAATAAACTAAATACAGCTGTGTGGTAACATGAATATTAAGAGTGCTTATATATGTATACTACATTTCTTAACTCTGATAATAACCATAATATCACACTGTATAATCATGTATTTTCATATATGTTAATAAATCATAACATATATAAACATCTGTTATAGCTCGTAATACTGAAAATCAACCCAGGATGAACAGCTAGTTAATGTCATGTATTACCCCCCATGACGGGTTGTGCAGCTCGAAGGCGGGACCCGACAATGGCTGGCCGATCACTGCCGAAACAACTATGTCTGTAAGTACGATGGGCCCGCCGCACCCTGATCCGAACTGCCAGGTGGACGTCTACACTCTACTGAAAGTCACATCGACTATCCATCTCCCATCCCCTCATGGGACGGTAGCACTAATAAGGCCTCGTGCCAAAATCAACCCATAGCTACGGTACCGAGCTTCTGGTCTGAACTAAACTAACATCCTGGTTGTGAAAACATATAATACATGATCATACGTAACATCATTACGGCCTCATGCCGAAAACATAGATACGGCCTCGCGCCGAAATCATACATATGGCCTCACGTCGAAATCATAGTAAATATGGCCTTACGCCAATAATATAAATACGGCCTCGTGCCGATAATATAAAATACGGCCTCGTGCTGATAACATACATATGGCCTCGTGCCAAAATCAGAGTAAATATGGCCTCGCACCGATAACATAAATATGGCCTCGCGCCAAAGCTGTTACAGGTATAAACATTCTGAAAATACATCGTTCATCATACAATCGTCAAAATCATCACAATATAACTCATTGTTTCATAATACCTGAAAATGTGTTTTACTCATAAAAGCTTTAATATCTTATCTCATTTCACATAAAATAATATTCATGCCACACATGCTCTGTTAAAAGTCGTACCAAAATCATGATTTTCTAGCATCTCATACATGCATATACATTTTACTCATAATAGCAGTATTTTCCAAACATACTTTTCATATATGATAAACAAATATAACATAGGCTTTTCCTAAAATAAATGTGCTCATAAATAATAATAACTTGTATGGAAAACATCTGCTTTAATTTATTCCCTTACCTGACTACTGAGAAAGCCTCTCAAATTTCCTAGCCTGACCCCCGTAGGATTTCCTACTCAATATCCTGAAACTCAAAACTCCCAGTATTAAACATCCGTATTTTCATGCGTACGTCAATTTTTATAGCTACCATAAAGTCTAATTTGGCTTAAAAAGCCTTACCTCAACTTTGGGATGATTTCCAACTTCGTTTTCCCGACGATCCGCTCCGGCAAACTTGCAGGGAACTTCGCCAGGAGCGTCGTGGTAGCCTCAGATCTTCGATTCGGAGTAAAACCAGCCCAAAATTGAAGAGAGAGAGTGAGAGAGCCGAAGAGGAGAGAGAGAGGAAGCTTAAAATGACATTAAAAATCGGATTTTTCATATTTATAGGCGACGAAATTCGTCGACGAGCCCGACCTTCGTCGACGAGTTCTTAACAAATTTCATCGACGAGACCCTGTATTCGTCAACAAAATTCAGGCTGCCTCAGAACCCCTCTCGGTATTTTCTCTTCGACGAGCCCCTGTGTTCATCGACAAATTCTCTTTAGACTTCTTTGACGAAACCCTGTGTTCGTCGATGAAGCTTGGTTGCTTCCTTCTTTATTTTTGTTTCCAATCCCCTTCCTTTATTATTTAAATTCCATTTAAAAATTCGGGTCATTACATCCTCCTCTCCTTATAAAAATTTCGTCCTCGAAATTTACTATTCATGTAATTCATCATCCCTTATGAGGCAAAATGGTCTACTCGTTTATTACTTACCCTCACTTATGGCAGAGGAATACCGTGGTTACATCTCAAGTCTTGGGAGATTACATATATAAAAGAAAATTCCTCCCAAAACAAAATACTACACTACTAAAACCATACATGTACCTGTAAAAGAAAACTACATATTTACTCACATTTTTTAATTACATTTAAACTTCCTGAAATAATTGCGGATACCTCAGTCTCATATGCTCCTCGAACTCCCAAGAAGCCTCTCCTACCGCATGATTCCTCCACAAAACTTTTACTTGAGGAATCTTTTTGTTACGTAGCTCCTGTACTTTCCTATCCAGAATACGTACTGGTACCTCCTCATACCCTAGTAAATCGCTAAGCTCCAACTCGTCATAACTGATAATATGAGAAGGATCTGGGACGTATTTCCTCAACATCAATACGTGGAATATGTCGTGAATTATGGATAATGAAGGTGGTAAAGCGAGCCTGTAGGCTACCGGTCCCACTTTCTCTAAAATCTCAAATGGACCAATGAACCTAGGGCTAAGTTTACCCTTCCTACCAAATCTCATAACTCCTTTCAATGGAACTATTTTCAAAAATACGTGGTCCCCCACATCAAACTCCAAATTCCGACGGCGATGGTCGGCATAACTCTTCCGTTGGCTCTGAGCTGCACTGATCCTGTCCCTAATAAGGCGAACCTTATCATATGCCTCCTGTACCAACTCTGGTCCCACTACTCGCCGCTCACCTACTTCATCCCAAAACAAAGGAGATCTACATCTCCTAACGTATAGTGCCTCAAATGGTGCCATGCTAATACTGGACTGGTAGCTGTTATTGTACGCGAACTCTACCAGTGGCATGAACTGAGTCTAACTACCCCCAAAATCTAAAACACATGCTCGGAGCATATCTTCTAGTATCTAAATCGTCCTCTCAGTCTGCCCGTCTGACTGAGGATGGAATGTCGTGCTGAATGATAGCTGAGACCCCAGAGCTTCCTGTAAACTCTTCCAAAATCATGACGTGAATCGTGGGTCTCGATCTGACACAATGGATATAGGCACCCCATGAGAACGAACTATCTCCTGAATGTAAATCTCTGCTAAACGGCTGAGGGAATAGCTGATCTTGATAGGAATGAAGTGGGTGGTCTTCATCAATCGGTCAACAATCACCCAAATGGCATTCTGCCCATGTAATGCCATCGGCAGCCCTAAAACAAAGTCCATAGAAATATGATCCCACTTCCACTCTGGGATAAATAATGGCTGCAACTGCCCTGCTGGCCTTTGGTGCTCAGCCTTTACCTGCAGGCACGTCAAACACTGGGTTACATACTCAGCAATCTCTCTTTTCATTCCGCTCCACTAGTAAAACTCTCGCAGATCCCTGTACATTTTCGTACTGCCGGGATGAACCGTGTACAAAGACCTGTGAGCCTCCTCTAAAATCGTCCTCCTAATGTCAGCATCTGCAGGAACACATAGTCTGGAACGAAACCGCAAAGCTCCGTCATCTAAGATGCAGAATTCCTCTCCTTGACCACTCTGTACTCTGTCTATCACCTCCGCTAACTCTGGATCTTTCTTCTGGGCGGCTTTAATTCTTTTCTGCAGAGTAGGCTGTACTACTAAGCTGGCAATACATATTGGGGTGTTACTCTCCATCAACTCAATGCCAAGTCTCTCCAGGTCCATCATGATCGGATGTTGGATCTCCATAGTTGCTAACGCTGATACTCCAGACTTCTTGCTCAGTGCATCAGCTACCACGTTTGCTTTCCCCGGGTGATAACTGATGGTACAATCAAAATCTTTAAGCAGCTCTAACCACCTTCTCTGTCTCATATTCAATTCCTTCTGCGTGAAGAAATATTTCAAACTCTTGTGGTCAGAGAAAATCTCACACTGCTCGCCATATTGGTAATGCCTCCAAATTTTCAGTGCGTGTGCTACTGCAGCTAGCTCAATATCGTGGGTAGGGTAGTTCTTTTCGTACTCTTTCAACTGTCTGGATGCATACGCTACTACCCTGCCATACTGTATCAACACACAGCCAAGTCCCTTTAAGGATGCATCACTGTATATGGTATAACCCTCACCCCCTAATGGGATGATCAATACCGGCGCTGTGACTAATCTCTGCTTCAGCTCCTGAAAGCTCTGCTCACAGCTGTCGTCCCACTCAAATTTGGCGTTCTTCCTGGTAAGTCGTGTCAAAAGCCTTAATAAAGTTGAGAATCCCTCGACAAAACGACGATAGTAACCGGCTAACCCCAAGAAACTCCTAATCTCCTGAACGTTCCTCGGTCTAGCCCAGTTCACCACCGCCTCAATCTTATTTGGGTCTACAGAAATTCTGTCTCCTGAGATGACATGCCCCAAAAACCCCACTTTCTCGAGCCAAAAATCACATTTACTGAACTTGGCATACAACTTCTTCTCCCTAAGCATCTGTAAAACCCCCCTCAAGTGTATCTCATGCTCCTCATAGCTCCTTGAATAGACTAGTACATCATCAATAAAAACAACTACGAACTGGTCTAAGTATTGGTGGAAGACTCTATTCATTAAGTCCATAAACACCGCAGGAGCATTCGTCAAACCAAATGGCATAACAAGAAACTCGTAATGCCCATACCTGATCCTGAAGGCCGTATTTGATACATCGTCTGCTCTCACCTTCACCTGATGGTAACCCGACCTGAGATCAATCTTCGAATACACCCGTGTACCCTGGAGCTGATCAAACAAGTCATCTATATGGGGTAGAGGATACTTGTTCTTGATAGTCACTTTATTAATCTCTCTGTAATCTATGCACATCCTCATAGACCCGTCTTTCTTCTTTACAAACAACACTGGAGCTCCCCACGGAGATACACTAGGCCGTATGAAGCCTTTATCAAGTAAGTCTTGCAATTGGTCTTTCAATCATGCCAACTCTGTCGGCGCCATTCGGTACGGTGCTTTAAAAATCGGCGCTGTACCTGGAAGAAGATCAATAGAAAAATCTACTTCACGATCAGGCGGCAAACCTGGTAACTCATCTGGAAATACTTCTTTAAATTCTCTCACCACAGGCGTGTTAATAAGTTTCAATTCATTTTCTGACATCTCCTTTACAAAATCCACGAATCCCAAATAGCCATTCTGAAGCAGTCTCCTCGCCTGAACTGCGGAGACCATCTGAGGTAAGGACTGTACACGTGACCCTATAAATCTAAATTCTAGTTTCCCTGGAGGTTTGAATATCACTTCTCTAGCACGGCAGTCTATAATAGCAGAATTAGCCGCTAGCCAATCCATGCCAAAGATAATGTCAAACCCGTGCATATCTAACACCACCAAATCAGCAGATAATATTTTCCCCTGAACATCAACTGGACAACCACTGAGTACCCTACTACATCTCACTGCTGACCCGGTCGGTGTAGCCACTAATAACTCAACATCTAATAATTACATTTCTGCTCCACATAATTTTACACACTCCAAGGACACAAATGAATGTGTGGCACCAGAATCAAAAAGTGCAATAACTTTAAATGAAAACATACTAACAGTACCTGTCACCACATCACCAGCCGCCTCAGCATTGCCCGGCGTCAAAGCAAAAACTCTGGTTGGGGCCGTATTCCTCTACTGGCCTCCTCGTGGTGCCTGGTGACCTCCTCGTGCAGGTCTAGGAGCAGGAGTCATACCAGTTTGTGTCGGACACTCCCTCATCATATGTCCTGGCTCCCCACACCTGTAGCAGACACCTCGCCCAGCACGACACTCCCCCAAGTGCCTCTTCCCACCAGATAGGCAAGCTGGAGATGGCTGTGCACCCTGGAAACTACGATGCCTGGTCTCCTGTCTCCGGTCTCTATAATAACCACCTCTCTTCTATGTACCACGTCCACCCCCCTGCTGGGAACCAGAAGGGGTAGACCTCTTCTTCTGCCTATGCTCCTCAGCCTCCAACCGATCACCAATCTCGGCTATAGTGGCTCTGTCCACTAGCTCAGCAAAATCTTGTAACTTCAGAATCGATACCTGCCTGTATATCTCCCTTTTCAAACCTCTTTCAAACTACTGAACCTTCTTCGCCTCGTCTAGAAAAATGTACGGGGCAAAGCGGGATAACTCAATGAACCTCGTCGCGTACTGCTGTACCGACAGCTGTCCCTATTTCAAATCCAGGAACTCTGCAATCTTAGCCTCCCTGGAAGAGGCTGGAAAATATCTATCAAAGAAAATCTCCTTGAACCGCTCCCATGTCATCTCCACAAGTGTAGTCCTTTGCTGCTCTAAAAGTCTCATTGCCGACCACCATCTCTCGGCCTCCCCAATCAGTCTATAGGTGGCAAACAACACCTTCTGCTCCTCCGAACACTGCAATACTGCAAATATCTTCTCCATCTCCTGGACCCAGTTCTTAGCAATTGCAGGATCTGTCCCTCCTGAGAGAGCTGGAGGACTCATCTTAATGAACTTCTCTATAGAACTACCATGGCCTGCCGATGGACCACCTTGTTCCCTCGAACTCCTGGCAATTTCTGCCATAACCTGCTGTGCTACGCTGCGTAATACTGCATTTGAATCGCTACCCGCAGCGCCTGAGGGTCCACACCCTCACTCCCATTGGCGTGGGCACTACTGCCGCCAGGGTCCATCCTGAAAAGCATGTAACTTAACTCAAACTTCCTTCTTCTCTATACATATCATCCAACTCCTATAATATTTTCTCCTAATCAATTCATCTCTCCTGATCTCAATTCAAGGTTCAATCCTGCAACCTAGATACCCAACCCGACGATAGTTTACAATGAATTTCCTGAAATCCTCACCCAAATAAAATCACACAAACAACCACGGAAGTCCTGCATCTAGCCTACAGAACTAGACCTCAAATTCACTCATCCTGACAGGGATGGGAACAGCTTTCGGGCTTACCTGTTAACACATAATGTGATACCCCATGGATGAAAAAACTTAAAAAGATTAGATGTTACTACCCATATCAATAAGGTGCACCTTTCTTTTCAGGAGCTTTCACATAAGAACTTCATAGTTAAGCGTGCTTGACTTGGAGCAATCTTGGGATGGGTGACCACTTGGGAAGTTTTCTCAGGAAGTGTGTGAGTGAGGACAAAACACACTAAAAAGAACACGTGTTGGTTTGTGGGGCCAGTCATTAGTCCAATAAGGCCCGCCCCTTGTTGTTTGGTCCAGGTGGAGGAGGAGAGAAGTAGTGCTCCCTGACAAACCCAGGTTGGGGCGTTACACACAATCCTAGAATAAAATATTATTCACATTCCTTGTGCCACACAATTTCGTCTGATATTCACAATACAATATTCACAAGGAAAATATCATATTTCATTTTCACATATTTACTTAACTAGTAATTTCAAAAATAACTGTTATAATTTATTCCCCTTGCTTGCTTATTGAGAGGCTTGCTAAAAATCTCTAAACCCCCGCCCGTGACGTACGAAGCTCAAAATCCTTAAATCACATTTTCCCCAATTCAATCAACTCAACCCCCAGAATTATAATTATTTTTAACATTCATAGGCTCACACGCTTCCATTAACCGGTTAAATTCTAAAAACTAACGTGGGTATGATCCACTTCCCATATTTAAATTTAATTCTGTTAGCTTTGGTGCAATCCCAAGAGGGGGGGTGAATTGGATATTTAAAATTTATTGCCTAGGTTAAACCAGATAAACAGTATTACTTAACCTAGGGTTTGTTTATGCAAATGTAAACCTAATCATTCACAATATAACATACACGTGCAGTAAGTAAATTGCAGAAATGTAAGTGAACACGCACGATATGTTATCGAGGTTCGGCCAACAGTGCCTACGTCCCCGCCTCTAACTCGCAAGCTAGAAGATTCCACTAATGGCTCACTTAAAGGTGGAGTGACACCGTTTACAACCAGGTCAAATTAACACAGGGCTGACCTCAACCTTAACCAGGTCAATTAGTGGGGCTTACCTCAACCTACACGCCTTAACAGGACGATGCACCTAGCTTTCCTAACTGGGTCTAAGCCAATCCGGGACTATTCCAGCGCTAGTCTCCCTCTTCAGGCCTGTGCCTGAAAATACAATGGATTTGAAATACAATCAAATGGTACAGTGATTGTGCTTTCGTGTAAAGCAGATATGTACCCAGTTACGCACTATATAATCAATACACTACCAAAAGATAGGATTTGATAAGCTCGATATAGTCTAAGTGTTTACTCTCAAATATTTATGCAAATATAACAATCAGTGCGTGAGAGTGTAAATGGTATGATCTTTGTGTCAAAATAGTATTTCAGTCACAATGCACAAACCAAGATCACAAACACACTTCAAATATCTCAACAAATAATATTTCTCAATATAAACCACAAGAAATATTCAAAGATGGTTTGCAAAAATATTTATTTGATCTTTGTATTAAGAAGATATTCTCAATCAAAAAGTATAGTAACAAAGATCTTCAGCACACAAGCAAATATCTCAAAATATTTTTCTCAAGATAAATCACAAGAGATATTTGAAAAACGATTTGTAAAATATTTTTCGCAACCAAAACTCAATATGAATTCTTGAGTATCGCAATGAAAATGTAAAACTCAGAAGCCCAAGGAAGTTTTCCTATGGAAGGCTTATTTATGAAGCCACCTAGGAGAACTTGTAGCTTACTCTCTATGAAATATAGATCACAAATAAAACAACCAAAAGAGAGTTTAAGTTAGGTGAGATAAGCACAAGAATACTCTTACAAGGAGGTATTTGCAATATTAATGAGTAAGAGTAGGAGTTTAAAGCTTGAATATGAAATATGGGCTTTTTGAGATTGAGAGGATTTTGGCTAATTATATTTTCTAATCTCTTCCTAATTATTCCAAATGAGGGGGTATATATAGACTACCCTTAAAATATAACCGTTAAGGACACATATGAGATTATTAGGAAAGTTTTATTATATTTTAACCAAGTTAACCCCGTTTAAAAATATTAACCACGGTAAAAATTAAGGGGCAACCCGAGAAGTCCGGTCGACCAGAAATGTTTCGGTCGACCAGGACTCAAACGGTTCGGTCGACCAGCAGGATTTTGAACTGAAGGCTCGGTCGACCATATATATGTGTCAAGGGCAATTTTTCTAGGTTCGGTCGACTAGGAGAAAAATGAACTAAATGGTCAGTCGATCGGGATAGGCGATTTTTCAAATTAGCGCGGTTCGGTTGACCGGGAGATTTTGAACTAAATGGTTCGGTCGACCAGACCGTTGGGGCATCTCCCGAGGTCCCTCGGTCGACCAGGTAGTTGGAGTACAAAAAGGGTCGGTCGACCAGATGGTCAAACTTTTGACCCTAGTGGGTTTCGGTCGACCAGGGCCTTATGAACTACTTGGTTCGGTCGACCGGGTGGTCAAACTTTGACCCGGGAGGGTTTTGGTCGACCGAGGATTTTGAACTATAACGGTTCGGTCGACCGTATTGTGGTCAAACAGTTAACCAGGTCCGGGTTCGATCGACCATGAGTATTTGTATTGTGAAGTACGGTCGACCGAAAGTACCCATTTAAAGCATTTTTGTCCCATTTAAGCATGCAAACACTCTATTTAAATGAACATTTATATATATGCATGAGTGAGTGTCATAAGGTCATTTCTAAGCCTTTTTCAAGACACAGAAAAAATCCAGTGTCGGTCGACCGAAGAGTGTTCCCTAAAGTCCATCTATGATCTTGAGCTTATCGATCCTTTCGTACAGGTAAGACATTAATTATTATAGACCATGTTCTCCTAATTACTATTACAGACCCAAATGAATGATTAAATTACAATACAACATAAATAAGGTCTTCAGGTCTTCACTTCATGTGTCGTGTGTGTGCACCATATTATAAGTTCGATCGGTCCTGCACACAAACTCATCAAACCATTAAATACCGTATTTGTCATAATCAAATAAGGGTATGACCCATAGGGTCAACAAATTCCTAACAAATTTTAAAAAAACATCAATATGATCAAATCCCCACAGTTTAACTTAATTCCATGAATATTTCCAAAAACCTAATATAATCAAATCTTGCAAGTTAATTTAATCCTGAGAATATTTCCCCAAAATCTCCATTTAACCAAATCCCTATAATTTAACTTAGTTACAAAACATTCCTAAAAATCTAATTTAATCAAATCCTTACATCGGTGTACAAAACTCTGGTGTATGTGGAGTTTGAAAAAGGGACGGACCACAATGGGCCTATAGTACGCAGTCTTACCATATATTTTTGTAAGAAGCATATAAAATGATGAAATAGATTTTTAAAGTTTGCATAAAGTTTTTTCATAAAATGAAAAGAACTAATCACCTTATTATGTTATGCTCGTGATTAGGATTGCTGAATTATAATATAATTTAAGAGTCTCGTGTAAATTTTAAGAATTGACTTTTAGATTTAGAGATAAAAAAAATAAAAAATAAAAAAACATTCAATCATTAATTAAGTAATGCAACTTCTTTTGTGTGTGTGAGAGAGAGAATATAGTTAAATGCAAATTAGGCAATAATGAAGTGGTGGAAAAAAGTATACAACAAAAATGATATGCATAATATGCGTGCATATATATATGAAAATTATATATATACACAAATTTCTAAAAGATGCAATTTTAAATTATTTTATGAACAAAAATATCCTTATATCTAATAGAAGTATGGATTCAGTAAATCATCTTATTTATAAAAATATATTTATCTTATGAATCTAAAATGTGTATAAAAAATTAATTTAATGAAAATTAGATAATACAAAAATATTTTCAAATAGTAAGAAAATTTTCTCAAATTTTGTGAAGCCATTTTTGATATGCCCATAATAAATCACGCTAATAAGGGCAGGTCAACGCCTGTCTCATACTTTCTCCAAGTCTGACTTTCTGACGAGTGATTAGCTCCGACCTAATAAAGAGAAGGAGAGATTCACGCCGACGCCCTTAAAAACCGAGTAATAGGCGCACGCACTTATGGCCGAAGAGCAATTCGCGCCCCCACGCAATAAATCCGAGCCAACCAGCGGTCAACTCAAGCCCCTATAAGTAGGGACTGGGAATACAAGCAAAGGTAAGTGACATAACACTATTCTACTGTTGCATTTAACCTTCCTAAAAGCCTTCCTCTTACTTAGGCATCGGAGTGATCCCCCGGAGTACACCCCGGGTCCTCCAAGCCTTTGTTCTTTTCTTCTTTCAGGTCAACGAGAGTCGAAGGAGCATCCCAACCATTTTTTTACCCCGCAACAGTTGGCGCCGTCTGTGGGAAGTTACTTTTAGGAGGCGATATTATCTTGCTCTTGACTTTCAAACATTCAAGCAATGCCAACCTCACGCAATTCCACCTCCTTCCCTGATAACAAAGAACCATCCCAATCCATTCAATGGACCTCCGATTCATATGGTGTCAGTAGGGAGGAGTTCCTTGCCTTCCAGAAGGAAATGAAGGACATGCTTAACCAACTCTTACAACAGAAGAGTCAAGAGGGGCACGTCCTTCCCCAACCGCAAAAGAAACCCAGCGCAGACAAACAAGCTGACGAACTAAGGGAGAAAGAAGAGAAAACTCAACCCAGCAAGAAGGTAGAAGATGCAAATAGCGTGGATGTCAACCAACAAAGATCCACCGAGCTCGAGGAAAGAATAAAGAAGATAGATTACATAGAGAAGATGATGAAAGAGGGCAGAACCAGGCCCTACCATGGGGAAACATCCCTAAAGTGCGCGGAATCTCCGTTCAGCAAAGAGATCATGGAAGCTCCATTGCCCAGCAGATTCAAGATGCCCACCTTTGATAGATACGAAGGTTTGTCTGACCCCATTGATCACCTGGAAAATTTCAAAATGTTAATGCAGCTGCAAGGAGCTCCGGACGCCATCATGTGCCGAGCGTTTGCTACCACCCTTAAGGGTACCACCAGAGACTGGTATCGAACTCTTCGACCAGGATCTGTTGGTTCCTTCCAAGGGACGGAGCAAATGTTCATCGGCCATTTCCTTAGTAGCCGGAGAGTTGCCAAAACAACAGGCCATCTAATGAGTATGGTGCAAGGGGACCGGGAGACTTTAAAGAACTTCATGCACCGTTTCAACACAGCGACCCTAGAAATCTGCAACTTGGATATGGGGGTAGCCTTGGCCGCCCTGACAACGGCTCTCCAACCCGGAAGTTTCTTATACTCCCTTGGAAAAAAACCTCCAGTAGACATGGGGGAGTTAATGATTTGAGCAGAGAAATACATAAACCTAGAGGAGATGATGGACACGAGAGGAAATCGTCTAGAGCGGAAAAGGAGAAACAACGGTAGAGAATCTGGAGACGCGTATAGACCTACAAAAGGCACGAAACTAGTGCGCTGCAAACAGGTCAAAAGAGTAGAGGACAGCACAACAAGTTCTCCACCTACACACCTCTAAATGTACCGCGCTCAGAGTTGCTGATGCAGATCAAAAAGAAGGACTACGTCTCATGGCCCGAACCTATGTGAACGCCTCTACATAAGCGGAACATGTCCAAGTTCTGCGCATTCCATAGGGATCACGGCCACGACACAGAAGAATGCATTCAGCTAAAGAAAGAAATCGAAGTCCTAATAAGAAGGGGACATCTGTCAAGAAAGAAAATTCACAAAGGGAATCAATCGAGCAGAGGAGGCACGGCGCAAAAGAGAAGGAAGAGCAAGCTATCGGGGAAATTGCGGTGATCTTCGGAGGATCCGCCAGTGGAGGAGATAGTGGAAGTGCACGCAAAAGATATGCTAAACAGGTGCTGACGATAGAAAAGGGGGAAACCAGTAGCAAACGAAACAAGAAAGGTGACGCCATAACCTTTGACAGCGGAGATGAAGAGGGAGTGCAGCAACCGCATGATGACGCACTAGTGCTCTCCCTACTCGTAGCCAATTACATGGTTAGGCGTATACTGGTAGACAATGGGAGCTCGGCCAACATCATGTTCTGGTCGGTCTTGATAGGGATGAAGATCGGCAAGGAACGATTGAAGCCCGTCTCGACCCCTTTGGTAGGATTTGGGGGAGACACTGTTCACCCCTTGGGAACCATCACGTTACCAGTGACAATAGAGACGATCCCGCAGCAGGTAACAACGTTGACAGAGTTCCTGGTGGTTGACCGACCTTCGGTGTACAATGTCATCTTGGGTCGTCCATTCCTTAACGCAGTTCGAGCGGTAACATCAACATACCACCTCAAAGTTAAGTTCCCTATATCACAAGGAATAGGATATGCCAAAGGAGATCAGGCCGCTGCCCGGAGTTGCTATGTAATGGCCTTGAAAGGGAAGATGGAGGCCAAAGAAGCTCTAATGGTGGAAGACCTGGAAGTCAGAGGAGAGTATCCCTAGATCAGTACATTACACGAAGATATCAAACACATGCCACTACAAGGCCACCAGGAGAGAAGTGTACAGATCGGGAATCACTTGCCCGATACTTTGAAAGTAGAGTTGACTGAACTCTTGGACGAATTCTCTGATTTGTTCGCATGGTCGGCTGCAGAAATGCCCGGCATCGACCCTGCTGTGATAGAGCACAGGTTGCAGGTCAACCCCAACCACCGACTTGTAAAACAGAAAAAAGGAGCTTCGCGATGGAACGGATCAAAATAATTGACGAAGAGGTGACGAAACTGTTGCAGGCCAACTTCATCCGAGAAGTGGACTACCCCGAGTGGCTGAGCAATGTGGTCCTGGTCAGAAAGCCCAATGGAAAATGGCGCACCTGCATAGACTTCACGGACTTGAATAAAGCGTGCCCAAAGGACAGCTTTCCTCTCCCTTGAATTGATCAGCTAGTGGATTCGACCTCGGGACACGAGCTCCTCAGCTTCATGGACGCTTACTCAGGGTACAACCAAATCCCTATGAGTCCCGCAGATGAGGAAAAAACTTCTTTCGTCACCGAAAGGGGTTTATATTGTTACCAGGTGATGCCCTTCGGCTTAAAAAATGCGGGGGCCACATATCAGAGGCTAGTGAACAAGATTTTTAAAGAACAGCTCGGAAAGACAATGGAAGCTTACGTGGACGATATGTTGGTGAAAAGCATGGAAGCAGGGCAACATTGTAAAGACCTGAGGGAAACGTTCAAGCTCCTCCGCCGGTACCACATGAGGTTGAATCCCTCGAAGTGTGTGTTTGGCGTTTCTGCAGGTAAATTCCTGGGCTTTATGGTGACTCACAGAGGTATAGAAGCAAATTCGGATAAAATACGAGCGCTGCTGGAGATGGAAGCTCCAAGGACTAAAAAGGAGATACAAGTTCTGACCGGAAGGATAGCCTCCCTCAGTAGATTTATCTCCTGCTCAGGCGATAAAGGCTTACCTTTCTTTAGAGCACTGCGGAAGAAGGGATGATTCGAATGGGGGGAAGATCAGGAGGTAGCCTTCGAGCAGCTTAAGCAATACCTCGGATCCCCTCCTCTCTTGACAAAAGCAAAGAATGGGGAAGACCTCTATCTGTACATAGCTTCCACAGAGAATGTCGTCAGCTCGGTCTTGGTCCGGGAAGAGGGTAGAAAGCACCAGCCTATATATTACACAAGTAAGGTGTTAAGTGGCGCTGAGAAGAACTATTGTACGGTGGAAAAAGCCGCCTTCTCCATCATTTGTGCAGCGCGCAAATTAAGACCCTATTTTCAAGCCCATAGGGTTGTCGTGTTAACAAACCTGCCCATGAGACAAATTCTACAGCAACCGGAGAGTTCGGGGAGAATGACGAGGTGGTCGGTAGAATTAAGTGAATTCGACATACAGTATCAACCGAGGCCCGCGGTCAAGGCTCAGGTACTCGCGGATTTTACAGCAGAAAGGCTCCCCGAGTCATCCACCAAGTCGGAGGAGTGGACACTGCACGTTGATGGGTCCTCTAATGCTGCTGGAGGGGGAGCCGGGTTCATCCTTTCTGACCTGGAGGGCAATGAAACTCTCTTCGCCCTAAAATTGGAGTTCACAGCAACCAACAACGAAGTGGAGTACGAAGCCCTGTTAGCCGGCCTGCGATTGGCGGAAGCATTAGGGGTGGCACAGATCAAAGTACTGAGTGATTCCCAGCTGGTGGAAGACCAACTCAAAGGAGAGTTCGAAGCTAGGGATCCAAGAATGAAGAAATATCTCTCCAAGGCAAGAGAATACATAGAGGCATTCATCCAGTTCGACATAGAACACGTACCCTGAGAAGAAAATAAAAAGGCGGACGCACTGGCGAAATTAGCCTCGGCAACCGGTTCGGAATGGAAAGACACTATCTATCTTGAACGCATAGGAAAACCCTCATACGAGGGGGACAAAATTAACTCAGTGGCGTCCGAATTCAGCAAGGACGATTGGAAAGCGTCCTTATTCCTATACCTCCAGGACGGATCCTTACCAAGAGATAATAAGGAGGCTCAAAAGGTGAGGAAGAAAGCGGCAAGATATACGTTGATGGGACGGGAGCTCTACAGGCGATCCCTTACACTGCCCTACCTCCGATGTTTAAGCAAAGACGAGGGGGAATACATACTACGAGAAATCCACGAAGGAGTATGCGGAAACCACCTTGCCAGTAAGGCTCTAGCCCACAAAGCTATGCAACAAGGATTTTACTGGCCCACAATGAGGAAGGACGCGGTTGAGCTCGTAAAAAAATGTGACAGATGTCAAAGGTGCGCAATTGTACCACGCGCCCCCTCAAGTCTACTCTCTCCTCTAACCAGTCCCTGCCCTTTTGCTCAGTGGGGGATAGATATCTTTGGACCTCTTCCACAGACGACTAGCCAGAAAAAATTCTTGTTGGTAGCAATAGATTATTTCACTAAGTGGGTAGAGGCCGAACTCCTAGCCACCATAACAGAGCGGAATATTACACGCTTCGTGTGGACCTCATTAGTTTGCCGCTATGGTATTCCCTTAGCGATAGTTACAGACCACGGGAAGCAGTTCGACAACGAGCACTTCAAAAAGTTCTGTTCGGACCTATCTATTAAGCTTCTCTTCGCGTTAGTGGCGCACCCCCAGAGCAATGGACAAGTAGAGAACATGAATCGGACGATTCTGCACGGACTGAGGACCCGACTCGAATCCATGCAAGGCAGATGGACAGAGGAGCTCCCTTCCTTTATATGGGCGTACCACACCACCAAGAGAGCAGCAACAGGGGAAACCCCGTTCATGCTTGTCTTCGGCGCAGAAGCAGTCATCCCAGCAGAGGTGGGCATACCCTCTTGGCGAAGGAAATACTTTAACGAGCAGACCAACAGTGAGGAGCTCAGGTCAGAAATAGACCTACTGGAAGAGAGACAGGATCAGGCGAGTTTAAAAGTTGCAGCGTACCAGCAGAGGGTAGCAAAGTACTACAACAACCGCGTCAAAATAAGGAATTTCCATTCAGGAGATTTAGTCCTGAGGAAGAGGCGAAACAACCCGTCCGAGCAGGGGTCGCACAAGTTAAAGCCTAACTGGGAGGGCCCAGACAAGGTCACAACAGAAATAAAACCCGGAACATACAAGTTGGAAGATGTAGGGGGAAAAGAAGTTAAGAACACATGGAACTCTGAAATGTTAAAGAAATACTATTCTTAAAAAACCGCTTCTTGCAGCGCTGTAATAAAAGTGTCGCTTACAAAAGTTGCACTACATCAATAAAGGATGAAAAATTCAAAATACATATTCTGTTCCTACAAACTAATTTGCTTTGCTCCCTTTTCCAGCTTCCTCCTCCTCCCCTTCTTCATCCTCTTCCAGATCCTCCGCAGACTCGGGACTCTCTTCGCCATAGCCATGAGAGCTTACACCATCAAGAGGGATCTCGGGATGTTTAGTCCTTACTTGATCACGACACCTCCTGAATCCAACTCGGTAAGCTTTAGAGGTGTCAATAACAAATTGGTTGGAGTCCTTGTATTTCTTCACTGCAGTTCGGGAAGCAGAAGCAGCAGCAGTAGCTTCTCGGGCAGGAAGTTCCTCCCTACGAAGGCGATCGATCTCTGCCTTCAAAGCCTGCTCGCGGAGCTCGGCCTCGTGTAGTTCGTTCTGAGCGAGGACATATTTTTCCCGTGCATCCAGTGTCTGGCGATACATCTCCGCGACTTTCTCCTCCTGGGCTAGAGCCATCGTCGCCAGCTATGGAAAAATGCAAAGTATGGAGCAGTTAGCAAGAGCAGGCATAAGTCAAAAAAAAATAAAATTATATCATAAAGCAAGTAAAGTAGACACCTGGTACGAAGTATGGCGGATTTTCGCCGAGAGAGCGTCAGGAAGGGTACACTGGGCCTGCACAAAGTCCTCAGCATGCACAGCACGACGGAGAGCAGACGCAGAATGGGTCGGCTCGTGAAAAATGGCTTCCACTTGAGCCTGCGAGTGCGTAGGAGGAGCAGCATGGACCTCGTCAGTAAGGGCGCCGGAATCACCTACTGCAGGGGCTTCCCTTTGAGAGGATTCTCCTTCGACTTCTCTTCTCTTCTTCCTACTCCTACTCACCCTTTGCTTTCTAGCTTCTCCCATGAGCGATTCATACCTGGTGAAGTCCATATCTGCGAGTACAAAAGAGAAGTGGAGTAAGAACACCCACAGTAAAGATAACACCTGAACGTACACATACACAAAATCAGGGGAGAGAATGACTTGAGGAAACGGGGCTGATTCCCCATTGCACAAGGACACGCTCCTGGAGCAGCTCCTCATGAGGGATAATACCCCGTTCACCGAGTGTACGAAGTTCTTTCAGGGTGGCTTGCTTTTCGGGGGAAAGTCTGGGGAGGAGATGGCGCACCCGAACTACAAAGGAAAAAGGGGTGAAAGGAGAAAAAATGGGTTAGACGGATAACCTACTTGTAAGCCCTGAAAAAGAGGGTGGGGAAAGATAACAACGTTACCATCAAGAGGAGAAGACCAGACAAAGGATCCGTTGTAATTCAACTCTCCCGAGACAAAGAAGTAACGGGTCTTCCAATTATGGATGGAAGAACGCCTGGTGAGAAGAGTTTATAACCTGGTAGAGAGTTGAAATAATACAGCTCCTTCTCTGCATAATGAGACCGCATTTGGAAGCAACTTCCAAAAAGTGGGACGGTAGGCTGATGGCCCAAGCGGAGCAGGAGCACAGCAAAACAGGTGAGCGAAAGATAAGAGTTCGGAACGAGTTGTGATGGTGCTATGCGGTAAAAACGTAGTACGTTAGAAACAAAAGGGGAAAATGGGAGCCTAAGACCCAAGTCTAGATAATCGGTATAGAGGCAGAGCTCCTCGGATTTTTGGTCAAGAGCTGACTCAGTAGCAGAGGGTAACCTAACAGTGATATTCGATGGTACAGCAAAGAAATAACGGGCATTCTGCAGGTCAGACGAGGAGAGCTCACAACGAGCGCTCCGAACTGTTGTAGGTACCCTAAAGGGCTGTGAGGACGTCTCCATAGAAAAAACAAGCCTGAAGGAAACACTACCTAGACCTAAGGGTCAAGCGGAGCAAGCAACAGCAAAGATCAAGAAGAAAGGAGGCCAACACAGATCAAGACAGTAAAATTTCACACAAACAACAAGGCAATCTTACAAGACAAGATCAAACATACAAAGCTAGCGCAAGAACAATGAAGAACATGAAGAACAACAAGACAAAAATACTATAGAAAGGAAAGCATACCTAGCACCAAATAAGGGACTTGTGGAATGGAGAAAAGTAGAGAAGTAAGCAGTCCTCTTGGAATGAAGACGAGTGCGGAATGAAGGAGTCCACTGGCCTTTATATAGAGAGGAGGGCACGAATCCCTGTGGCGGGAATCTCAAGAATTTTCATTTACGAGAAGGATTGCGTCTCGAGGGAGGCATAGGAAACAGAAAATCTCTGACAAATGCACAGACGAGGCTTCCTGAGGACAAACGCCACTTCGGAAACACCAAGTTGCCTCGGACACAGCGACAGACGGATGGCCATCAATAATGCTTTCCTCCAACCCACTTTCCGAGGTAGGACGCATTTAATACCTGCTTCTTGATATCTCTCGCAGGACAGAAGCGTGCAAGTGCCACGGGAAAGCGCGAAGGACGACCCAACAAATGAGCACGACTCATCGGCGCAAGGCCCAAAATGACGAGCACGACTCGTGAGGCCAGACCAACCAACAGATGAGCACGACTCATCAGGAGGATGGCCCAAGCTGACGAGCACGACTCGTGAGGTCAGAACAACCCAACAGATGAGCACGACTCATCAGAAGAATGGCCCAAACTGACGAGCACAACTCGTGAGGCCAGAACAACCCAACAGATGAGCACGACTCATCAGAAGGATGGCCCAAGCGGATGAGCACGACTCATGAGGCCAGAACAACCCAACAGATGAGCACGACTCATTACGCGGAAAGCCCAAGCAACGAGCATTATTTGTAATGTCGCACAGCCGAGTAGGTTGGTCAGCTCGGCCTGATTGTTCAAAAAGCTCAGAAGAAACAGCTCGGCACGAGTCCTGCTTCAAAGAACTCGGACAAAAGAGCTCGGCACGAATCCTTCCCCTAACAGCACGGCAGAAACATCTCGACACGAATGCTTCCTCGAAGAGCTCGGCCCGAACAGCTCGGCAGAAAATAGCTCGGCACGAGTCCTGCTTCAAAGAGCTCGGACAAAAGAGCTCGGCACGAATCCTTCCCTGAATAGCTCGGCAGAAAACAGCTCGGCACGAGTCCTGCTTCAGAGAGCTCGGACAAAAGAGCTCGGCACGAATCCTTCCCCGAACAGCTCGGCAGAAACGACTCGAAGCGAATGCTTCCTCGAAGAGCTCGGCCCGAACAGCTTGTCAGAAAACAGCTCGACACGAATCCTTCCCCGAACAGCTCGGCAGAAAACAGCTCGGCACGAGTCCTGCTTCAAAGAGCTCGGACAAAAGAGCTCGGCACGAATCCTTCCCCTAACAGAATGGCAGAAACAGCTCGGCACGAGTCCTGCTTCAAAGAGCTCGGAAAAAAGAAGCTCGGCACGAATCCTTCTCCGAATAGCTCGGCAGAAACAGCTCGGCATGAATCCTTCCTCGAGGAGCTCCGCCCGAACAGCTCGGTAGAAACAGCTCGGCACGGGTCCTGCTTCAAAGAGCTCGGTCAAAAGAGCTCGGCCCAAACAGCTTGGACGAAACAGCTCTGCACAAAACAGCTCGGCGCAAACAGTGGGCACGAGCTACTCAAGTATTCTACCACAAAAAAAAAAAAAAAAAAGGGAAGACGAGGAAGTATTAAAACCGAAAGATGCAAACACAAGTAATGATTCAAAATTCTACCAAGAAATTTGAAACTGAGGGGGGGACAACTGATATGCCCATAATAAATCATGCTAATAAGGGCAGGTCAACGCCTGTCTCATACTTTCTCCAAGTCTGACTTTCTGACGAGTGATTAGCTCTGACCTAATAAAGAGAAGGAGAGATTCACGCAGACGCCCTTAAAAACCGAGTAATAGGCGCACGCATTTATGGCCGAAGAGCGATTCGCGCCCCCACGCAATAAATCCGAGCTAACCAGCGGTCAACTCAGGCCCCTATAAGTAGGGACTGGGAATACAAGCAAAGATAAGTGACATAACACTATTCTACTGTTGCATTTAACCTTCCTAAAAGCCTTCCTCTTACTTAGGCATTCTTTTGTGTGTGTGAGAGAGAGAATATAGTTACATGCAAATTAGGCAATAATGAAGTGGTGGAAAAAAGTATACAACAAAAATGATATGCATAATATGCGTGCATATATATATGAAAATTATATATATACACAAATTTCTAAAAGATGCAATTTTAAATTATTTTATGAACAAAAATATCCTTATATCTAATAGAAGTATGGATTCAGTAAATCATCTTATTTATAAAAATATATTTATCTTATGAATCTAAAATGTGTATAAAAAATTAATTTAATGAAAATTAGATAATACAAAAATATTTTCAAATAGTAAGAAAATTTTCTCAAATTTTGTGAAGCCATTTTATTTTTTTTAAATAAATAAAAAAATTTAAGTATTTTTTTGTACGGATAGATAATTTATTTTGTATTATTAAATTATAGGTTATAATTCTTGGGTAAACCCAATAAAGTGCCCAAAAAGATAAAGTTGGAAGATTATTTTCTTTTGTTGGCATCTTGATACGTTAATTTTACATTTCTTCCAATATTTTGAGTTTGTCCAAACCTTTTATTTTTCTTTCATCACAATTTTTGCTTATATAGGATTTCCGGGCCTTCACGAATGGCTGGCCACCCTTTATGTTAGAAGGGCAAAAGGCTCGGGACATAGCAGGTTGAACCAATGTGAATGAAGGACCCATTCCGCGGTAACTATTACAAAAAAGAAAAAAGTAAGACAAATTAGGAATATTCTTTGCATCTCGAAAGAAAGTCAAATTAAGTAATTCCGTCAACCATTTTTATTAGACTTCTTTCTATATATTTTATATTCACAGGAAACGAATGTAGACCAATTAGTACATAAACAAAAAAGGTCTTATATACTTTTTCATCTATTTTTAATCTTATATAATATACCTTCATAAATATTAATTAATGGAGCTAATATAATATACAAAAATATAAATCATATTTTAGGTAACTTGCAGCTAATTATGACTAATAATAATTAAGTATCTTATTAATAATTTTTAACTAATTAATTTATAATTACACCTCCTTCTATGTTTAATTTTTAATGTTTATTTTAAACTATCCTAATATTTTTTTATTGAGGCCAAATTCGGCTTGGACCATACAATGGTAGATAATTCACCATCAATTTCATATCCTATTATACACTTCTTAGAATTAAAATTTAAAAATTTTTAATATGAAAATTTCAAATTTTAACCCCTACAATATCTTCTAATAAATATCTTAAATTATGCTTATGTAAATTTTAAATTTAATAAAAAAATTTGTTATGAAATAATATTTTATTTATTAATTTATAATAAAAAAAATAAGTATGAAATCATATTTTATTTATTAATTTGTAATAATTGTGAGATATAGAGATAATATTTAAATCTAATTAAATTATAACAAAATTTGAAAATAATAATACAAATTTTAAACTAGAGGAGCCTAATAAAGGGAAAATAAGATAAGGATAAAAGATTCAAATATTTGAATTCATAAAAAAACATAATGATCTCTCTTGAGATTTCGAAAATTTCAAAAACCTACCCAGTTTCAAGAATTTTAATGAATTTTCTTGAGATTTGTCAAAAAATGCGAAAACTCTTTATTTTATGGAAAAATAAATTTTTTTAGGGAAAATTCTACTTTTTTGACAAATCTTATAATTTTTTTGTTGTTGATATTTTTAAAATCTTAAGGAAATTTATAGTATTTTTTGAAATTTTAGGTGGTCTCTTATTACCTCCCTCAGTGATTTTGTCACTAATATAATGAGGAAAACGGACGACGGAGGAAAATGGTGAGGAAGAAACAATTTTATGACCTTCCAGAATATATATTTTGTGGGAAGAAAGGTCCGACGGCCGCGTGCTCTCCCTCTGACGAATCCATGTCAATGCTTTTGCTTTAGGGTTTCTGCGTCTCCTTCAAGCACTCAGGTACCGTTCTTCTGATCTCTGTTTTCTCTTGCACACGCGGTTTTGTTTTTGCCCCTTTGGTTGCTGAGGATTTGGATCTTGTGCTTCGTTTTGCCCTGGATTCTGAAATAATGGAGACTCAGCTCAATTTAGGCAATTAGTTGTATATGGGCGCAGTGGAATCACGTGGTGGCTCAGTAATAAAAGTTTTATTTTATTTTTTTATAGTTTGTTCTTTCATAAGCGTGTTTCTCAGCTGCACAACGGGGTACAGTTGTTGTTTTTCCTCGCGTGTTCATGTTAACTTGTTTATCTTCTGCGTAGTTGTGTCATTTGGATTGTTGCGTCCCCAGTTGATTCTCCCATATGTTAACATTTTCTATTCATTGTTGTTATCATTTCTTTGTTTAAAAGTCGCAACATGTGTAGATTTTGTTTTTTGTTTTTTTTTTTTCGAGTAGTTCAGTATTAATATTTAGCGTAGATCAATGCTGCGATGGTTTGTTACATTTTCTATAAAAAAACGTTTCTTGTGGTTAAATTGATTGAAAAGGACAAATTACAGGGAGACTAGAAGCTATTTTCGTGAATAAGGTTTTAAATTGGCTAAAGAGGTAGTTTGGCAAATTGGTGTGATTTATTTTCTTGAGATTTTGCAGAAATAGCTATGGCATGGTTTAGAGCTGGTTCCAGTTTAGCGAAGCTTGCTGTTAGGAGAACTCTATCTCAGGCTGGATCATACACCTCAAGAACACTGATCCTTCCTTCGCATAATCGTTATTTTCATACTACAGTCTTTAGATCAAAGGCACAAGCTGCACCTGTCCCTCGGCCTGTGCCCCTCTCTAGGCTAACTGATAGCTTCTTAGATGGGACAAGCAGTGTCTACCTAGAGGAGTTACAAAGGGCTTGGGAAGCTGACCCAAGTAGTGTTGATGAGTCGTGGGACAATTTCTTTAGAAATTTTGTTGGCCAAGCTGCCACATCCCCTGGAATTTCGGGCCAAACTATACAAGAGAGCATGCGTTTGTTGTTGCTTGTGCGAGCATACCAGGTTAGTGGTCACATGAAAGCTAAGTTGGATCCTTTGGGTCTTGAACAACGGCAAATTCCTGAGGATTTGGACCCTGGTCTTTATGGATTCACAGAAGCTGATCTTGATCGGGAATTTTTCCTCGGGGTTTGGAAGATGGCTGGGTTTTTGTCTGAGAATCGTCCTGTGCAGACCCTTAGAGCAATACTGACCCGTCTTGAGCAGGCATACTGTGGGAGCATTGGATATGAGTACATGCACATTCAAGATCGGGAGAAATGTAACTGGTTGAGAGACAACATTGAAACCCCCACACCAAGACAATACAATCGCCAACATCGCGAGGTTATCCTTGATAGGCTTATATGGAGCACGCAGTTTGAAAACTTTTTGGCCACTAAGTGGACTGCAGCAAAGAGGTTTGGGCTCGAAGGTGGGGAAACTCTGATTCCAGGGATGAAGGAAATGTTTGACAGAGCAGCAGATCTTGGGGTTGAGAGCATAGTTATTGGGATGTCTCACAGAGGAAGACTTAATGTTCTGGGTAATGTTGTTCGAAAGCCACTGCGCCAGATTTTTAGTGAGTTTAGTGGTGGTACAAGGCCTGTGGATGAAGTTGGGCTTTACACAGGAACTGGTGATGTCAAGTATCACTTGGGAACTTCATATGATCGTCCAACTAGAGGTGGGAAGAGAATTCATTTATCTTTGGTTGCAAACCCTAGTCACTTGGAAGCTGCAGATCCGGTTGTGGTTGGAAAAACTAGAGCTAAACAATATTACTCCAATGATGTGGATAGAACAAAGAACATGGGCATTTTGATTCATGGGGATGGGAGCTTTGCAGGACAAGGTGTAGTTTACGAGACACTACATCTAAGTGCTCTTCCAAACTACACTACTGGTGGGACTATACACATTGTGGTGAACAATCAAGTTGCTTTTACTACTGATCCAAGATCAGGGAGATCTTCTCAGTATTGTACTGATGTTGCCAAAGCATTGGATGCACCCATTTTCCATGTAAATGGTGATGATATGGAGGCAGTTGTTCGTGCATGTGAGCTTGCAGCAGAGTGGCGCCAGAATTTTCATTCAGATGTCGTAGTTGATATAGTGTGTTACCGTCGTTTTGGTCACAATGAGATTGATGAACCATCCTTTACACAGCCTAAAATGTACAAGGTTAGCCCTCTCAAATCTATTGTTTCTTGAAACTTATAATGTTAGTCGGAACTAAGCCTCAATTTACATGTATGTTGGTCTTTTCCTTCCTGCAGTTACACTCTTTACTCATCTACTGCAGTCTTTATTTTAATCTGCTGCTGCTTTTGGATGATTAAATGAAACATCTCCTCTCATTTTGAACATTTGGAATGGGTTCTTGCAGGTAATCCGTGATCATCCCTCATCTCTTCAGATTTACCAGCAGAAACTTTTGGAATCTGGGCAGGTGACACAGGAAGACATTGATAAGATACACAACAAGGTAAATAAAATCTTAAATGAAGAATTTTTGGCGAGCAAAGACTATGTCCCTAAAAAAAGGGATTGGCTTTCGGCTTATTGGTCTGGGTTCAAGTCACCTGAACAAGTTTCACGTGTTCGAAATACTGGGTATGTACATGGATGTGCCTTTCAGGTTTCATATTCACATTCTTGGATGTCTTGGTTTTTGATTTTTTTTTTTTTTTAATGACCAACTCTGCTGTACAACAGGGTCAAACCTGACATCTTGAAAAATGTTGGCAAAGCAATCACAGCTCTTCCAGATAACTTCAAGCCCCACAGAGCAGTAAAGAAGATTTTTGAACTGCGTGCACAGATGATTGAAACTGGGGAGGGCATTGACTGGGCTGTTGGGGAAGCACTTGCTTTTGCAACATTGCTAGTAGAAGGTAACCATGTTCGGTTGAGTGGTCAAGATGTTGAAAGGGGTACATTTAGTCATCGGCATGCTGTTGTCCATGATCAAGAATCAGGCGAGCAGTACTGCCCCTTGGATCATGTTATAATGAACCAAAATGAGGAGATGTTCACTGTAAGCAACAGGTAAATTGTGGAAACATTGTACTTGACTCTTATCTCCAACATCATCATAAGTAGGTGAACTTTATAGTTTTTTATTCCTAGGTAGGGAAAAAGAATGCTTCAGATTTACTGTGCTGTAAATTGTTTTTACTAGTATCCTCATAACTATTCTCTTCATTGTTTGTTATTATATTTTTTGACACTAATGCTGTTCAACATTAATGGCCGGTACACCAAAGGCACCAATCACTTTTTCTTTTACAATCATTTTCTGGAAAAGAATCTTCAATCATGTTTCAATGGCGTGCATGTTTTTCCTTAGGTTTTCTCCACATCTTCGTTTTTATGACATAACACATTTATCAAGCTTTTTAACCTGTATATTTTAATCTGTATACAAGTAGATCTATCCTTTAGCTTAAGCTTTGGTTATATGTAGTTCTACCATGTCTGTGTGGTCACCCTTTTATCCTGTATAGAGCATTTTTTATAATCACCCTGAATGCACAAAAGGCCTAGGCAGTTTTTTTATGAGTAAAATCATTCATTTTTGAACTTCTAGAGTTTATGGCTAAATGATCCTTCTCTTTAGTGTGTTAGTATGGTTCACGTACACCTTCTGAGGAACGAACATATTTTCATGATTTTTGAATGCCAATTCTCTTAGAAATTATTCTAAGTTTAGTTTATTTGCATTTTTACTATTTTGAAGCCTAAGTTATGACTATGAGGTTATATACTTGCTGTTTTGTAATGGTTTTGTATATGCTACCTGCGGGAAGCTGGGGGTATGAATAGAAAAATTAATATTAATTGGGATGGTTTAATGCTTTTCCTGGGAGGTGTGAGAGAGCCTAACATGCCCACATTTATTTTTTATGTTTTCCTAATCTGTGAGCAAAAATAAAGAATTATATATATTTTTAAAGAATTAGATGGCAACCCTACCCCCAAATCCACACGCAAACATACATTTTTAAAGTTTTCCTAATCTGCAAGGAAAAATAAAATTTTTTTTTTCTTAAAAAAAGAATGGGTTGACAACCCTGCCCCCAAATCCACCCACCCACCTACCCGAAAAAAAGGAATGACACCCTCCCCCCCCATCTACCCACCCACAAAGGGAGAGATCAATGCTTGTCACTGCCTATTTCATCTATTTTAGGATGATAACTATGACTTATAATTTAAACTTTATGCTTTAAAGAATTTGATTCTATGCATAGAGTTTGAATGAGTAAGGTCTTGGAGCTTGTTAATAACCCATCTATTTGTTTTTGGGGATTTGAATATGCAAGTATTTTTCCTACAAAATTTACTAAGACTTGCATCCCTTGAAAAATATGCAAAAAATGAATTTTGTGCTGAATAATTCTTTAATCCTTGAGATTTAGTTTAAACCAATCTTCAATCCTGAAGAAGATTCTGTCTGTTGAACCTGCAGTCCTTTTAAATAAGGATGTTCAGATTTAAGAATAGTTTCTCCATTTCCAAGTGCTTCTAGCATTAGGTTTGCCTTTGAACAAAAATTATTTCAGGAAGCTGATTTTTCTTTGTTTAGAAACTTTTCCAATCTACTTTTGCTGTACAAGTTTATCACTGTCTACATTTATTTTTGATCTCCAGGTCTATGCAATTTCTAATCTACTTTTGCTGTACAAGTTTATCACTGTCTACGCTTATTTTTGATCTCCAGGTCTATGCATTTTCTAATCCTTTCACAACCATAGGGGTGGCAATTTCCAACCTTTATCCACTAACTTGCTCTAAATGAAATAGATCTTCTTTGTCTTCTTCTTCTCAACCTGTTGAATAGTTTTGTGAATTTGCTCAACTTGCCAATTTTATTCATATTTTTCTTGCTGTTTCACTTTTATATTATCTTTATAGAATTATAAAAATTGCTTGCTAATTTATACTAGGCATGCCCTATTTTTCCTTGTTTTCCAGAGGAATGTGAAAATTAGATTCTTAAATTTTAGACATGCACCTATCTAGACCATCTGAATTGAGAAAGACATTAGATTATTTGAGTTTAGTACCTCCCTTTCCCACTCCTAGGACAGGGAGAAGGTAAGAGCACCTGTACTGTTCACCCTTATGTTTTGCATTGAAATATGCCATCTTTGGAGAACATTTCTCTCTTCTTGTGGTTCTGAGGTAAACCTTTAGTTACCCTGTTGTCCCTAGAGTGGAGTCTAGAGGGGGTGAATAGACTCTTTTGCATATTTTTGCTTTTCTCTACAAAATATAAAATCTTGGCAAGATACAAATGATTATATCACAATATATATAATGTAAATCATGCACAAGATATAAATTAAAGAGTAGGGAGGAAAAGCTCAACAAACAATATTAATGTGGTTCAGCCCCTTGCCTACGTCAACGCCTTGAGACACACTCAAGGATTCTCAATCCACTATCACAATCTCCTTGAAGGACGAAGAAAAATTTACACCACAAGGGAACAAATCCTTTTACGCTCACACAGAGCTTTTCCAAGGGAACAAATCCCTTAATGCTCATACAGAGCCTTCACATGGGAACAAATCCCTTTTGCTCACACAGAGACTTTATAAGGGAACAAATCCCTTAACACTTGGTTCACAAAGAACCCTTACAAGATGAAGATGATTTATAAAAACAATGCTCCTTGAATGAGCTGATATCTAATACAATGAAAACTTCACACTAATCTCTCAAAGTATTGAATCACAACAAAGATTAAAGAGCAAGAAAGATAGTGAGCACACAAATGATGAACTAAAGTGCAAATTGCTTGCAAATGATTTTCACTAAATGTAAATTACTAAATCAATGTTTGAACAAGTCTTTGACCTTGCATTTATGAGCCTTTTGGAGTACTAGCCGTTTTTATGGCCGTTGGGCTTAGAAAATAATTTAATACGTTGAAAACTAACCGTTTATAGCTGTTGGGTTTGGAATCATGACACAAACCGTCAACGGATTCCCCAAACCGTTGACGGTTTCCCCCAAACTGTGGACGGTTTGCTCAAACTGTGGATGGTTTCATCCAGGCCAATTTCCATTTTACTCTTTGCTTGAAACCGTCGAAGCACCTAGGCCAAACCGTTGACGGTTTGTTCTGTTTCTTCATAAACTTGATTTTTAGGTGCATAATCACAGTTTTAACCCAATCGGGACCAAGTCTATAAAAGATTACAACACTATGATCATTTAAAACTTGTCCCATATTAAAATACTTAGTATAGGATATTTTCATAAAACTCCTTGTTTTGTTTTTGAAAAATCATAATTATGAACCTTATGACTTAGTGATACCGTCAACGGATTCCCCAAACCATTGACGGTTTCCCCCAAACCGTGGACGGTTTGCTCAAACTATGGACGGTTTCATCCATGCCAATTTCCATTTTACTCTTTGCCTAAAACCGTCGAAGCACCTAGGCCAAACCGTCGACGGTTTGTCCCGTTTCTTCATAAACTTGATTTTTAGGTGCATAATCATGGTTTTAACCACACCGGGACCAAGTCTATAAAAGATTACAACACTAAGATCATTTAAAACTTGTCCCATATTAAAATACTTTTGAGTATAGGATATTTTCATAAAACTCCTTGTTTTTTTTTTGAAAAATCATAAGTATGAACCTTATGACTTAGTGATATCCTATGTACTTCTTATGAACTAGTATGCACATGCAGTTTGCTTAACTCTTGCTCAATAAGCACGTGTGAATCAGAACTACAAGAGTTACGACAAATACTACCTCAAACACTCCCCATCATGGTTTTAAATTGAGGTAGCGGGTAGCGTAATGTAACTGTAACGGGTGTAATGGGAAGTGGGAGTAGCGGCGGGAAGCAGGTGTAACGATTGTGAATTTTTTTGAAGCACGCACAACCTTGTGCATATTTGCATACTTGCATGTTTTAAACTTTTAGTCTTTCTTAGAAAGAGTTTTAGTGTATTTTGAATCCTTTAGTTCGAGTAACTAAGTTATTTGGTAAGGGCAACAAGTTTACATTTGTTTTAAACCATCATTGATAGAAAAATCATGTGTGTGCGCGTCTTTATACTTCTCATTGTTCTTATCTATGATAAATTCTTATGTGTGCTAAATTAATTAATAAAACAAAATACATTATACACTCCATTAATCTATTAGATACATAAGACATACGAATGATACAAATATAAAATAGTTAGAAAAGAAAGAAGGTTGAAGTTGAAAAATATAGAACATAAATATCACATTACTAATATTATCAAAATAAAATATTTTTAGCATTTTCAAATTGTTAATTAATGCATCTATTGTGAGTATTTACAGAAATAGTAAATTTTGTATCATTGTCATCCTCTTTATAATTTTTCCCCCCTCTTGCACTTGGTATATTGAGAATGATATATGAATGAGAGGGGAAAAAAAATGAGAAGAAAAAGTAAAAAATAAAATAATTTTTTGGTGTAACAATCCTGTAGCGGTTACGTAACGGCCGTAGCGGCCTTTACGTAACGGTCACGGTCCATAACGGTTGCTACGGCCGTGATTTTTCTTCTCACCGATTTTGCGGTGTATAACAGTATTGGTAACCCAAAAAACCGTTACGTAACGGCATTACGTAACGGTCGAGGCCTTTATTTGAAACCATGCTCCCCATTACATAAGATTTTACATTAGCTTCCATCGGTATGTGCTTGAGATCTCCCGAGTGAGTGTCCACTTAGTCTTTGCCTATTTGAGTATTCACTTGATCTTTGCCTATGAGTGTATTTGCTTGATCTTTGCACTTAAACTTGTATCTGTATGATTTCGTCACTTGTACCTATCACAGTTTGGTATACAAAGATTAGTTTAACTTAGAATCACTAATGAATTGTTATCATCAAAATACGACAATTAGGATCATGTAGCTATTATGACTAACATACCCTTTGAGAAACTATACAATTCTTGTGTTCTTATTATTCCCTGATACTTGTTAGGTTTGTAACGTGATGCAATCTATGTTTCTGTTTATGTGCAGTTCTCTATCAGAATTTGGTGTTCTTGGATTTGAGTTGGGTTACTCAATGGAAAATCCCAATGCTTTGGTAATGTGGGAAGCTCAATTTGGTGATTTTGCTAATGGAGCTCAAGTGATCTTTGATCAGTTTTTGAGTAGTGGGGAGTCAAAATGGCTGCGTCAAACTGGGCTTGTTTTGTTGCTTCCTCATGGTTATGATGGTCAGGGCCCTGAGCATTCAAGTGCGCGATTGGAGCGTTTCCTTCAGGTAATGCATTGGAATGGGCCTTGTATTGGCCTCCCACATGCTACTAGAGTGAGAGTCCATGCATTCCATTGTTCTGCCAAAGGATTGTTCTATCCATCTCCCACTGATTTTTTCCTCTTTTATCATGAGACTCTCTCTCTCTCTCATAGTCATTCTCATGCGTGTACACATGCGCACACACAAAGCCTCATGCATACGTATGTATTTATTTGTTTGTGCATTCAATGGTGATTGGAAAGGGATTGCTCTGGAAAGTAAATTTCAGCTGTGGCTGGTTTAGAACACTGAAATATCACAATTCTCAAACCCTGTTGATTTATATTACTGTTAAATACTTCAATTCATATCTTATTTTACTGATTGACCTCAAAAGGTGTTAATGAATGTTGAACGAATATCACTTAATTCAAGCTGATAGATTGCCCAGATGTTGGTCCTATAGAGATGTTTAGATAGGCTTAAAGAGAGGCAGTGGATCACTCTTTTGATCCATCCTTCAGAGCCTCTTTTCACCTCTGAACTTCTCCAGCTGGATGGATTAGTGGCTTCTTTTTGTCTGCTTTCCTTTAGGTTGCAGTGTTTATATTGCACCCCAAACTAATATGCTATAAAATCTGATGGCAGATGAGTGATGATAATCCCTATGTTATTCCAGAGATGGATCCGACTCTCAGGAAGCAGATCCAGGAGTGCAATTGGCAGGTTGTGAATGTGACAACGCCTGCTAATTATTTTCATGTTCTTCGGCGTCAGGTCAGTGCAACAGATGGATGGCTTATGAATTTGTTTTCTGTTACTAACCTTTTCACTTACACATGTTCTATGTTTTCATTCCCTTAGATACACAGGGAATTTCGTAAACCTCTCATTGTGATGTCTCCAAAGAACCTGCTTCGGCACAAAGACTGTAAATCAAATCTATCTGAATTTGATGATGTCCAAGGTCACCCAGGTTTTGACAAACAAGGGACCAGGTTCAAACGCCTTATAAAGGACCAGAACAATCACTCTGACCTCGAGGAGGGTATCAGGCGGTTGATTCTTTGTTCAGGAAAGGTGTGTTACTTTGATTGTTCTGTCTTCTTTTATTGCCTTGGCAGGACAGGACTAGAGATAACCTTGGGGATACAAGTTTCTTTCTCTACACTTATGTGAGGAACTTGAATGACTCTTCCCTCCTCCTTGAAGAGAAAAAAAAGAAGAAAAGAACAGTATCCTATTTGGAGCGTTAGTTCAAGCATATTTTACTTCGTCTTATAGGTTTTAATTTCCTTTGTTCTGTTTTTCATTTACAGCGTAGTACATTATATTAATCGCTTTCCATTTTACAGGTTTATTATGAACTTGATGAAGAGAGAAGAAAAGTCCATGGCAGTGACATTGCAATCTGCAGGGTTGAACAACTTTGCCCCTTCCCTTATGATCTAATCCAGCGAGAGCTGAAGCGTTACCCAAGTATGTATTTCTACAACCAGGAGAATCATTAATGACATTCTTGCAATTGCTTTTTGTTTCTTGTTGTGTTATTGTAGTAAAAGAGAATTCAACAATTTCTCATCTCCGAGGATTCAGGATTGTGCTTGCTTGATTGGGTTAAAATCTGCCCAACTGGATATTTATATTATATTTTAAAATAAATAACAATATTGGGAAATTTTGTTTAATATATTTTAATTTTTTAAAGAATTATGTAGTTTTTAAATTTTTATAAGTTATATTAAAATTATATTATTAAAAATGTAGTTATCCCATGCGTAAGGGCCCAAAAGAAATGATAGGCAGCAATTTCTCATCCAAGCCTTGCATAGCAGGTGTGCACATTTATTATGGTGCGAGGCTGTATAACGTGCATTGAAGGCATTCAATTTTTTTATAATGTTGATGGGCACTTTACATTCTTTTAGTAGTATTATCCTTTCCATGTTAGTTGCTTTTTCTTTAAAAAAATATTTTCCATCTATCCCCCATTACTGTGAATATGGTCACTAGGAGCAAAGCTATAACTTGCATTGAAGGCATACCTTTGTTAATTCTTCATAGTATGCAAGGAACTTTCTTTTAATTCTATTATTTTTTGTAAATGTGGTCACAATTTAGGGGGGCGAAACAAGAATTTTCTCATGCTCCATCATTAATAACAATATAATTCTCAAGCTTCATCATTAATAACAATATAATTATATTGTGAAGGAAGCATCACATGGATGGCCTTCTAAGAATGGGTAATCACAAATACGCCTGTCCCAAACAAAGAGTGGTTCCAAAGGAGTAGTTTAATTGGGGGCAATGGAGTCAAAATAAAATGACTATTAGAGACAACTTTAGCATGTAATATTCTAGTACTACCTATTATTCTTTAAACAAAAAACTATAAAGAAGAGTAAATAGCAATTCCTGATTGTCAAGACACAATACTTATGAAATTTGACCATTTTTTTAATCTGATATGTGCATGAGTAGATGTTTGCCCCCAATATGTTACCTGCTTGTTTGACTCTATCCAAGCAAATCTTGCTTGCTGGGAAATTGGGAGCGAGTCCACGGTTGATTTTCATTTTCTGACATATTGTG
This sequence comes from Malania oleifera, assembly GCF_029873635.1. Lineage (NCBI taxonomy): Eukaryota > Viridiplantae > Streptophyta > Magnoliopsida > Santalales > Ximeniaceae > Malania > Malania oleifera. Next base: position 10,420,258 of record NC_080426.1, read on the forward strand.
CGGTGCGATTTTTTCAGATGCTGAGATTGTTTGGTGCCAGGAAGAGCCAATGAATATGGGTGCATACAGTTACATAGCACCCCACCTCTGTACTGCCATGAAAGTAATGGACAGGGGAACTATGGATGACATCAAATACATTGGCCGAGCTCCTTCTGCTTCTACGGCCACTGGGTTCTTCCAGATGCACGTGAAAGAACAGACTGAGCTTGTCCAGAAAGCTGTCCAGCCCGAACCCATCAACTATCCTTGATGAAGTCTTTTTAGAGGATTTATTGAGAATTAATTTGGAAAAAGAAAGAATAACGAGACATGGAAGATCCACGTCGCCTGTTAAAACCCTCCTGGGAAGTTTTCTGTTGATTAAGGTTTCATTTCTGCCCTTTTGCTATTGACAAAAAGTCAAAAACTGATGATATTTGCTCTTTACGCCCTTTACCTTTTGCTATTGACAAAAACTGATGATATTTGCTCTTTCGGCCTCTTATGCAAGTTTTTATGTTATGGAGGGAAACTGAACAGGGTTTGTAGATTTGTTTTTTGTTTGCTCTACATATAATAAACAGTTTGTATCCATATCATAATTCCATGTACCTTTCTTCCTCTTTACTACAATTTATTTGGAGTCTGGCTGTGTGCCTAGCTTCGTTTGTATCACGTTAATTTTTTTATTTTAAATTTTTGTGTGTTAGTAGCTGAAGCAAATTCAGAGGAAAAGAAAGATTTAATTGTGCCTGGAGGGCAGGGAAAACGCTGAAACTAGGAGAAGAGAAAGGATAGAACATAGACGGCAAACCCATTTTTGTAGGTTGAGGTCCTTGATCAAGGATTTTGTTTGAGAAAAATAAAGAAATGCAAAATAAAAAATAAATATTTTTTATTGTATTTTTATCAAATGTTATTATTTATATAAAATTATTTTAATATAATTAATTTTTTCAAAAAAAAAAAATGTTAATGGTGAATAAAATTAAAATTTGATTTATTTATTCAGCAGAAATGAGAAGAGAAAGAATAGAACATAGAAGGCAAATCTAGTTTGTAGGTTATGAGGTCCTTGATCAAGGATTCTGTTCGAGAAAAAAAAAAAGTAAAAATGAACTATTTTTTATCAAATATTATTAACTGTAAAAAATTATTTTAATGTAATTACTTTTTTTAAAATAAATGTTAAAGTCTTAAAATTAAATTTTGATTCTTTATTCAGCATGTTTTATATATTTTTGATAATTAAATATAAGAAAGTAAAATTTTATTTATATATATTTTAATATTTTCGAATCTGAAATGAGTCCCAAAAATATGCAGACTATTTTCTTGGCCTGGTAAAGTACTATTATCGTAGGTTCATCCAAGGCTTTTCGGGTCGGGCTGCACCTTTGACTAATCTATTATGGTTAACCTACATAGGAAAATATTATTCTGTTCTCTTGGTTTCAAACTTTCAAGTTTCAAGAGGACAGTGCCTTTTACAGATTTGTCCCTGTGGTAGTCAAAATTTATTCTGGTCTCCTATGGCTTACAAACTTTCAAGGGAAAATGCTGAATAGCACGGGCTATCTAAGAGGATAGTGTCTTTTAGTTGGTACTAGTTTGGTGCACATGTGATGCACGGGGTTCTTTTTAATTTATTTATTTATTATACGAAGTTTTTAAAATCAATTAAAATAAATAAAAAAAATTATAATTTTTTCGAATAAGACTTAATAAAAATTAGTTCATCTTCCAACATTTTATATAACTGTCCAACAGCTTTATACAATTTTATCACGAGGTGATCAAATGTAGCATATAATTATATGATAAATTTTACTATTTTAAAATTTATTATTTTACATTTTAATAAGATATGAAGGTCCATAAATTTCATATTTGTAATTTTACAAACCTATGTGAACGATGTTGGAGTTTCAGTTTTGCAACTCCCGAAGGTTACTATATGCTTAATGTTGGAGTTTCAGTTTTGAAACTCTCGAAGGTTATTATAAAAAATCAAATATTTATTTCAATTAAGTGTGTTATATCGTTTTGGAATCCCCATAACGTCCACTTTCACATTGTCGCGATGTCCCAAACCCGCCAGAGACCACTTGGCAAACAGGGTGCGGTTGCGAACTAGGAAAAATGGATGTATGATTTTGAAAATGTGATTTTCATGGAAAACATGGTGTATGTAGTCGTCACTAACCTTTTGAAGTATGGTTAGAACACTTGATTGCTATCCCATTAGGAGTAGAATTTGTCTGCGTCACCAGAGTCAGGTTCGGGAGTACGGTTACGTGAGGGGAAGGTATTAACACCCCCTGCACGCCCATTCTTACGAACGGTAACAATTTAATTAAAAATTATCCCAAAATAAATTTAATAAGTCTTTGAAAATTACTCCCCTTCAAAAATTGAAGAAAATGTACAAAATAAATACTTTGTAGGTATTCCCTCAAAACCGAGGCAATCCAATACTCCGAAAAGTTCATGTCCTTTGTTGCAATCATCGAGATGGAAAATCAAGAAAATAGTTTACAAAAAATATACTCTCGGGATTTTGAAATCTTTATAGAGTTTTCTAAGTGAAAAGTAATGATCTGGGAGGTTTTCTGACTCCTTCGGGATGACATAGATCTCAAAAATATTTTTTTGTGGTTTTTCTAAGATTTTTCTGGATTTTTTTGTGATTTTTTCAAGTGCAAGGATATTTTTGGAAATTTCTGATTTTTGTGATTTTTTAAATATTTTTCCCAAAATATTTAAAAAATAAAAAAGAAATTAAGGCGAAATCCACAGATATTGAAAAGAAGATGGTTTAGAAATAATGTTTTTCTCTGAGAAATACTACTGTAAGTCTCATTCATTTCTAATAATCTGAAATATCTGAATATCTGTATATCTGTAATACTGTAAAATCTATATATATTATACTGTAATAAACTCATGCCACACATTTGAATAAACACAATCTCATGCTCAATTTCTGTAATTATGTTATAAAAATAATAATCATAATTCTTTAGAAAAATAATCTGATCTGCAAGCTTGTAAATATATATTCACAATATTTTGTATACATATTAAAACTGTTAGCATAACATATTGCCCTTACCTTAAATTTGAAAAGCCTCTATTAAATTCCAGCTTTATACCCATAGGGTTCCCAGATCAACTCCCTGAAATCAACATCCTCCAAAATCAAACATCAGTATTTTTTTGTGTACAACACTTCTTATAACTGTAGGGAAAACAAATTCTAAATAAAATACCTTACCTTGAATTTGGGATAAATTTCAAATCAACTTTCCCAACGACTTCGGTAGACTTGCAAAGAACTTCGCCAGGAGTGTCGTGATGGCCTCAGATCTTCAATCCAATGAGAAATGGGGCCAGGATCGAAGAGAAAAGGGGAGGGGGTCGTGAGAGAGAGAGAGAGAGAGAGAGAGAGAGAGAGAGAGAGAGAGAGAGGAGGGTTTCTGCGCTGAAGATTTTGATTAAAAATATGAGTTTCAGCTATTTTTAGGACTGGATTCATCGATGAGACATGTCACCTCATCGACGAGTCCTGTAGAAAATTCGTTGACGAACCTGCACCCTCGTCGACGAGATCCTGAAGAACCCTTGTCGACGAAACCCCTGTGTTCGTCGACGGGTCTTGTAGAATTTCTTGGGTTATTACACTTGGGTCCCACCAGGCGGGATTGGGGCGCCACGAAGCACGGTTTATTTAGGTATAACGCATCAAATTGGGTTTTCGGGGTTAAGGCGTAACATACACACACACACACACACACACACATACGTATTTTGTAAAATCTCTTTTATGTCTGTTAATTGTAAGTCATGTTTACCCACATTATAGAATTGTGCGATCTGAAAACTGGACTTAGTTGGCTGACCGACCAAATTATATCAAACTGTAAAGTGTAAGTGAGATTTTTCCCTATTAAGTCCTGATAAAACAATATCATAAAAATTTACCATAACTTAATTCTTTTATAAAACGTGCAACGTAATTAAACAAGCTCATGCCACACGATTTTCGTGTTAAAAAATATTTTCTTGAATAGAAATAATAATGCTATAAATTACCCGAGAGGATTAGAAAAAAATATATAAAAAAACTAATATAATTAAATATATGTAAAAATAATCTAGGGTAAAATTTAATAAAAAAATTAACATAATCAAATTTACTCACCCTTAACTTTATAAAAAAGTCAACAAATTTTACTCTCTAAAATGAGATTTAGAAAGAGTAAAGGAATGTGAATTTTTTTAATTATATAAAAAAAATTCTTATTTACCACTAATTCCTTCACTCACTTTTTCTTCTCTTTCTCCGGTAATATTTTTCACGTAGAAGCTGTGAAATTTCAATGGAAGGAACCCTTAGGTAAAAAATGCATAGTTAATTTCAAATTTTTATTATTATTTTGTTAATAAATTATTATATATATATTTTTAAATGCGAGGAGCACGCTCTTGGCGTTTTATTAATATATTATACTCTTAAAATCAAGCAGCCAGAGAACTCGTTTATATGTGTGTGTGTGTGTGTGTGTTGTGTATATATATATGTCACATGTCACTATTTAACTATTTAATATATTTTATATAATTATATGAATGAAAGAAAGCATGCGCATATATATATATGTATATATATATATATATATATATATAATTTTAGACATTATTTTATTATTTATTATTTATTAGGAAGAAAAGCAAATTACTAATGTGAACCCCACATGATCTTGTGGGCCCCCACATAACTCCAATAGGCTCCCGGCAACTTTATGGACCTCATATGCGCTGGATGTGGGAATGATCCTAAGGCGGCTTAATCTTTTATATAATAATTATATATTTGCATGCAGGAGGGAACAGGTATATTGATGTGTGGGATGACCACCTATATTGTGAAATTTTTGAAGTGCATACAAAAACACATATATTATTATTATTATTATTATTATTATTATTATTATTTCTACCAAGTATGTTGGTCCAAATATTGTTTTATATATATGTACTTATATATGTACACTAACTATGTCTACTCTATTTATCTTATGAAATTTCACTTTGACTATGCCGACTTTTAGGGAGTGACTGAACCTAATGATATCTGAGCACTCGTTTAGATAAGGTCTTTCTTAAACATCAAATATGAAATCAGAAATCCTGATAGAAAAACACATTCGAATTGATCATCTTTATTATTTTATTTTTTTCCTAATTAGGATAGTGCATGAAAGTAAATAACTGACTAACGTCTACATATATTATATTACTATGCTCTATATATATTGGATCATCACAAAATAATCTTTTACGTTAGTGATATTTTCTTTTAAAAAAAAAGAGGCACTGTGATAATTCTCACACTTTTTTGTGGGACAGAGCGCGCAACTACAAATTTTTTTAACATATTTTTTAAAATTTGTGTGAGTTCAAATATTTTAGATATTATAATGACAAACAGTTAAAGAGTCAAAATACCATTTAGAATAGATGCAGACATCAAATAGCTTTTCACTCTTTCGTATTATTCCTTTTCACTTTTTTGTATAATTCTAACATTGGAAGAAAAAGTTACTTTTTTCTTTGTGGATTGGATTTAGATCTTATCCAATAAATAGTAAAAATATTTTTTTAAAAAATTTAAATTATTCTTTTAGAGGATTTTAAGGATTCAAACAATAATTTCTCTAATCATCGTAATTCTTATTATTTTTTTGTCGATGCAATCGGCATAATTATTGTACTTTATCTTGACATAATTATACATGTCTTATTCCTAAAGTTTTTTTATTTGGAGGACCTACCATTTATCTAAGAAAGGTAAGTGCACATCCCATCTTTAGTAATTACCAAGCATGCGTTTGATTTTCCACACCACTGAAAATTATGAAGATTCACGCGCATATGCGATGTGTTAAACTAGTTCAAGTTTGAATTCTCACATTAAAAAAATGATGAACTTTCGAAAAATAACTATTAGATAATCTAACCTTATATGTTAAGTGTCTTAAAGTAAAATGAATTATGTATTATTTTAGTCTATAAAATCAAATTTGGATCTTATCTAATCACTAGAAAAAGTTCACCTAAACAATTTAAGTCAAATTAAATATTATCATTTTCAAAGATTTATGCATAACTTTTTAGAAGGATTTTTAAGGATTGAAGCAAATCTTATCTATGATCATGCTCATTAACCTCTAATCTAAGAAAATTGATATACATGGACTATTAAAAGAAAAAAGGAAAAACGAAATGCATTACTATTAGTTATACTTTTTTCATGAGTTGAAAAGCATCATTGATAATCTATTAATGGTAAGCATCAAATAATAGTCCGTTGAGGCATTTTTTGAGTTGTCTGCTATTAATAATTTAGTAAAATTTGTGTTGTGTTTATATGACTCTTATATTTGGTGGAGTTCATAAACAAAAGAAGAAAAATATATGTGTGAAGTCATTGGTGCTTTGCAGTAAGCATTCGTCGACGAGTGGGCCTCATTATTCGACGAATGGAGAAACTAAGAGCAGATAAAATTCAGACATCCAGATGTCATCGACGAATAAATCTCATTCATCGACGACTGGACATACCGAGAGCAGATGAAATTTAGACATTCAGAAGTTGTCGACAAAAAAGGCCTCATTTGTCGACGAATGGATCAAAAATCGTCGATGAATTGGCCCTTTTCATCGACGATTGCTCTTGGGGTTACGATGATGATTTCGAATTTTGAATGTAAACGTTAGGATGGTTGGGGATTTGGAGGGAAGCTTCCATGGAGTTGTTAAATATGTCTTTTTGGACATATTGTGAGAAGAGAAGATCATTGTAAACCATTGTATTGTGTACTTTTTTTTTTTTTCATAGTGAAACATTTGCCGATTGCTTCCGTGAATGTAGGTTTTGTCGAATTACGTATATTTTCGTGTTGATTCTTGTTGCTTTTAGATATAATGTGTATGTAAATTACATTTTGATTTTTCATTGTTTTCTGCATTTATATGTTCCACAGTGCAATCTCGTACTATTTTAACAACATTTTGTTTATTAACGTAGTAGTAAAATAATTATAAGATTTGTGAAAAAAATAAGATATATGATGTATAAGACCAAAAATAAAAATAAAAAATCACCATTCATTTTTATATATGGAATTAATAATAATTAAGCAGACAACTAGCTTACCTACCAATAAAATGTGTAATGAAGAATAAGAGCAGAAGGATTTGAATGATGAATTCATTATGTATAGTGAGCATCTCCAATAATGAAACCTAGTGATCACTCGGGGGAATGCAAGACAGCACAAATTCAACTCCTTGGATTAGAAAAATGGTTTCAGTTACTTTTCTGTGGCATAGAGAGATGGAAAATAATAATAATAATAAGTAATATTTAAAATAGGACACTACTGAGTGACTTGGGAACCAAGCTTATGCCATTATAGTGCGTGCTGCGTGCATATACATATGCATGAAATATGAAATGAGAATGATGATGGATGACTGGATTCCCATCCTACGTCAATCTTCCACTTACCCCGTAGACAATATTATAATATATGAAACTGAAAAAGACTGCTGATGAAGTTTCCTCCAGAAACAAATGTTGTGGCTCATAATTCATATCATATCCTGCCCATTTCCGCATTAAACGTATACGCCGCCCAGGTTCAAAACATTTTATTTATTGATACACACATATATGTTTATGATATGACTCGTTGGAAAATTTTGTATATTAAAAATATTAAAAAATACCAATTGTAAATTTATGTTGATAGTCTCAAGTTCTAAGGTTAGTCGGAGTAAGACGATAGATACGCTATTCAGGCTCACGTAACGTTTACTAAATAAAAATAATAATAAAAAAAATAAAATATCAATCTAACGAATAATATCTTTAACATAATTTAATGACAATAATAATAATAATAATAATAATAGCATATGATCCTTATTTAGTTATGCTATATCATATATTATTATGATATTCCAAGAATACAATATGATAATATATTAACATATTTTTTTATTATTATAATATTATGCTATTGGACAAGTATCATAATGTTGTGTCACTTATATTCGCATTTTATTGTACCATATATTAATCAATATTCCATAGCATAATATTTTTTTTTATATGTTGTGACAATATTTTATTGTAATATTTTTAGAATATATAATATAATAACTATTTTAATATTCTAATATTACATAACTATTGTGGCGCCCCATTTTGGGGCATCACAATTATATTTGTTAAAATTCTATAGCCTATATGGAAATATTCATTATATGATATTGTATTTAATCATGTCATTATACTTTCACACGATAATGTTACAATAATATTGCTTAGCATATTGTACTTTTAATATTATGTCAATTTATTATTGTAAATATGATAATATTGTGTGATACATATATTGTAAGATCATTATATATATAATATCATTTTATATCTAAATTTAAACTATAAAACATATATTAATTACTGTAATATTATATAATTTTAAGTATTGTCATTATGTGATAATAATATTTTCCATATCTAACACTACAATAATTTAATTGTTATTGAGAACAACATACTAGCGCCAAATTAAACACGCATGACGACAAAATTTCTATTGTATATGCAACTGTGCAAGTTCCATCATCCCACATACCAAGATGGCTTGACAATACAAAACATCCAAGATTTAAATGGACCAAAAAAACCCACGTACGCAAAAAGCAAACATACATATATATATATATATATAAATATAAAAGTGTGTCCTTACAAACACCACCCAGTGGTGCTCGATCCATTATTGTTGATTGTAGCTTTGACTTCCAACAAAGGAATTAACTAGACGCAACACCCTGCTTTAAGTTTCTAGTTGATCCGTATGCAGGAATAGACACTAATACATCACCAAGATTACGTACAATCAGCACTAGCTATAAGCGCACACAGAGAAATTTTCCTTTGTTATTCGATGCTATGTACGTAATTGCATACAGAAAATTATAAGGTAGAGAAATTTTATTATAATTAATTCTTAAGGGTAATATATTTTTATTTTTTTATAATTCGGGAATTCCAGCCACCATCGTGCTATTTTGGATACTATAGTGCGGTACTAAATTCGAAATGTGAAAGTCGTCCGTCCATTAACGTACCCCTAGTAACTTATCGGGGTAAAGGGTAATATATTAATATGTACCATTAGAGCTGTATGTTTATTTTGGTGACAAGTTCGGTTAGGTTACATTAAGAAAAGCATTTTTACTCTGCATTTAGTACGATCTAATTAGTGTGAGTATAAATCATGTGATACAGATGATCGAGAAATTAAAGAAACACCCTAATTAATTGTCTCACATCTCCTAATAAAATAAAAAAAAATGGACAGATTTATGTATATGTTAGTGTCTATTACTATTAGAAATAGATAATGCTATATATTGTGGGTTTGTGTCATGATAGATCTATCTGACATCAGGATACTACAAAGAGTATATGAACTCATATATATAAATATATATTTGTGTGAGTGTGTGTGTGTTTGTTTTCTACTTGTGATAAAAAAAATTATTGTTCATTACAGCAATAGATACATTAAGGCCGCACTAAATGACTAGAGAGGAAAGGAGTTTCAGTGCTGGCTCTTTGTCCCCTTCAAGTTTTGTTGGTTAGCATTGAGCAGAGCCTGATTAATTGAACATGGCATTAGGTGAGTAGGTAGATGCACTGGCATGGCAGAAGTGGTTGTTAATTGATTAACCATTTATAGAGTATAATTAAGGGTAAGTGTGGTGTAATTAAACTCTATATATATATATATATATATATACCTTTGGCCGGGGTGATGAGCGTGGGATACAATTTGTCAAACAGTAGCCAGCAATGTGTATAGTAGCGGTAGGTAGCATTTTCTAGGCGCCGCGTGCAAAAACATTGTATATGTCCTCTACCGTCAATCAAACAGAAGTCAACATATATCTCCTACTGGCTATATATATATATATATATGGAGGTAGAAAGAAATTCAAGGGATAATAAAATAAGTAAAAAGTTACGGATTGTTCAGTAATATTGTCAAAAATTATAAAAAATAAAAAAAAATTTAAAACAAACAGGCATATTTTTAATTTAATTTTATTAAAATTTATATGATTTTTTATTTTAATTTTAATTAAGTGTGTTTGGAGCCAAGGAAGGAAGAGAGAAAGAGAAAGAGAAAGAGAAAGAGAGAGAGAGAGAGAATTAGTGCCATCCACCTCAACAATGTACCTAACAATGTTTACATTGAACATCTCGTTCCAAGAATGTGAGGTAGAGTGAGAAGAAATGAAATGAAAGATGGATGTATATTCCACTCCAGAACCAAATTTAATAGGTTTCCCAATGCATTGTACATACATATGTCACACACATGAGAACTAGGTTTATGTATGTGTACATTTTTTTGTAGTTTGTCAAAAATATATTCTTAGTCCATATGATACATGTTGAGAACTCGATGAACACAAAAATAGAAGCAGAGAAGATGAAAAAAAACTTTCACCTAATTCACTTGATCAATTAATACAAGTATAAAATATATTTATAGAGATAAAATACAATAACAAAAAAATAACTAATTTTTTATATCTTTTCCTATTTTGACACATGCTTCTTTAGACTTTAATTCCATTTGCTTAATTTGTGAGACTATACTCCAACATCCTCCCTTAAGATGAAGATGTATATTAAGGATGTTCATCTTACGAAGAGTGTGACGAAAAGGAAGGGAGCCTAAATGTAGAGATCCAAAAATTTTAATTTATGAGAAAACAAGGAAAAAGGGAAAAGAAAAGGAAGGGAAAGAAAAGAAGAAAAGAGAAGAAAATCTAAAGGGGCATCAGCAAGGACTAGTCGACGAGAACCCTGCGCTCGTCGACGAAGAGATCCTGAGAGTCAGGGAATTTCAGACTATTAAGGGTTCGTTGACAAACCCATTGTTTTCATCAACAAAAGTCATTCTTTGGCTCGTCAACAAATCTTATGTTCTCACTACAAAAAATAAGGTCATTAGTGAAGGATTAAAACCGTCACTAATAGTATTAGTGATGATTTTAAATTAGTTGCTATATCTGTCATTACTAATAATTATTAGTAACAAATTTTGAAACTGTCACTAATAATATAGTATTAGTGACGAATTATAACCATCACTAAAACCTTAGTACTGTCACTATAAATTCTACATTGGTTCGGTTCAAAATCGTCACTAATAGTAGGGTATTAGTAACGAATTTGAAATTCGTCACTAATACTAAAGTATTAGTGAATGATTCAAAACTGTCACTAATAGTAGGACATTAGTAAAGGAATTTCAAAATCGTTACTAATACTTCGAAATAATTTTTTTTTTTTAAAGAAAAGAAGTATTAGTGACGGTTATCAAATCCGTCACTAATAAGGGGCTAATAGTGATGAATTTGAAAATTCGTCACTAATATTCCAAAATAAATTTTTTTATTTTTTTAAATAAAAGAATTATTAGTGACGGTTCCCAAATCCGTCACTAATAGGGGACTAATAGTGAAGAATCTTAAAATTCGTCACTAATACTCTGAAATAAATTTTTTTATTTTTTTAAATAAAAAAAGTATTAGTGACGGTTCTCAAATCCGTCACTAATAAGGTGCTAATAGTGACGAATCATCAAATTCGTCACTAATACTCCGAAATAAATTTTATTTTTTTTAAATAAAAGAAATATTAGTGACGGTTCTGAGAACCGTCACTAATAAGGGGCTAATAGTAACGAATTTTAAAATTCGTCACTAATATTCTGAAATAATTTTTTTATTTTTTTAAATAAAAAAGTATTAGTGACAGTTCTCAAATCCGTCACTAATAAATGGCTAATAGTGACGAATCATCAAATTCGTCACTAATCCTCCGAAATAAATTTTTTTTTTTTTTTACATAAAAGAAGTATTAGTGACGGTTCCCAAATCCGTCACTAATAAGAGGCTAATAGTGACGAATCTTAAAATTCGTCACTAATACTCTGAATTTTTTTTTTCTTTAAATAGTAGTAGTGACAGTTATTTAATCGTCACTAATAAGCTTCTTTTAGTGACAGATTTAATTCGTTACTAATACCGCATAAATTGTTGCTAATATTTTTCCGACATAATTTCTGTACTAAAAATGTTTTCCCGCGATATTTTCTGGATTTTAGTGATGAAACTATTGGTGACGGTTTCAAATTCGTCACTAATAGTGCCATATTAGTGACGGTTGCTAAAACCGTCACTAATATCCTCTTTTAGTGACGAAATTGAATCCGTCACTAATATCCAGCGGTCTATAAATAGGCTAAAATCAAATTTTCAGCGAGAAATTCATTCTCTCCCTCACTCTCTCTCTCTCTTGGGTTCGACCTAACCTCTTCTATCTTCGATTTCGACTCTGTTTCAGCCCTATTCAACGATCAGGAACCACCACGAGGATCTAGAGATGATTTTCTGCAAATTAATCGGAGTGGATTCGTGATTTGGAGTTCTTGGGTACCACTCCAAAATTGAGGTAAGGGTGTTAAATGTTGGTTTACCTGGTTATTTGGAGTACATGGGCCTTGGAAATGTGAATGGGATTACAATTATGGGATTGATGTTGATTGAATTAGGGAAAATATGATTTCAGGGTTTTGGAGTTCCGAATGCCGCGGGCGTGGGTTTAGTGTTTTTACCAAGCCTCTCAGTAAGCAGGTAAGGGGAATACATTATAACAGTTATTTTTGAAATTACTGGTTGAGTAAAATATGTGAAAATTTTGAAATTGGAGTATAGTTTTGGGAAACTGTGATATGAATATTTTCCTTGGGAACTATATATTATGATATTTTCTTTGTGAATATTATATTATGAATATCAGACAAAATTGTGTGACATGAGGAATGTGAAATAATATTTTATAATGTGATTGCGATAAAATGGAATGTGCATATATATGTTATATGGGTATGCTTTTATATAGAAATGATAATGTGAGAAACCCATATGTTTGGCACAGACATGAGATTTGTATGGATATGATGTATACAGAAATAATGAAATATGAGATATTCAATTATGTTTTATAGAGATATAGAATGTGTTATATAGATATGTTGTACTGGAAAAAAATAATATATGTGATATACACAAAACTGTTTAACAAGTGTTGATGCTTCCTTTCCACAACTCCATTTTGTTCTGGAGTTTCCACACAACTTCTTTGATGTATAATACCATGATCATTATAGAATTGGGTTAGAAAGAATTCCGGTCCATTGTCCAACCTTAATGTTTTGATGGGAACATTAAATTGTTTTTCTACCATTTTATAGAAACTTTTAATTATAGAAGTGACTTCAGATTTTGCTTTGAGCATATAAAACCAAGTGCAGCGTGTGAAGTCATCAACTATAATGAGAAAGAATTTGTAACCAGAATATGAAATAACACAAAAGGGACCCATATGTCACAATGAATCAAATCAAACATTTTATTAGAAGTAGTTTGAGATATAAGGAAAGAAAGTTTTTTTTGCTTTGCTAAATGACATATATCACAATCATTTATGGAACCAAGCAATATGAATGATTCTAATTGTCTAAGAGAAGGTAATTTTGAGTTAGAAACATGACCTAATATGTAGTGCCAAATATCTAATTGAGGTTGAGTAATGGCCGAAACAAAAGATGAAGAATTAAACTGTGGTTGATTGCAGGTAGCCTCTTTTGAGGTAGTTTGAGAAAAGTGGTAAAGTTCATACTTCTCAAATGCAATCTCAATCATCTTCTTTGCTGGTTGGTCCTATAAAAGGTAGTACGAATCAAAGAAAGATACAGAGTGTAGTAATCCGGAAAAAAAAATTATTATTAATTAATTAATTAATTAATTATTATTAAATTAATTAATTAAATAAACAAATAAAAGGAATAGTATAAAAAAAAACTAATTGAAATAAAGATATATATATATATATATATATATATATATATATATATATATATATTATAATCCAAAGCTTCTTGAAGAAGCTGTCATCAGATTTCCAAATTGAAGGGATTAGAGAGGCCTCTCTCCTGCACTCTCTCTCTCCCAATGCTCCTTCTCTCTCCTCACGGCTTCTCTCTCTCTCTCTCTCTCTCCTCATTTTCTCGGCAAATACTTGGCCGATCGGAAACGAAAAAGACCGCTGGATTCCATTCTCTGCCATCGTCAATTTAACCGAAGCAAATTTTTAAACTGAACTTTCCAAGCACCACTCCGAGGCTAAGGTGGGGAGTACAAATTATGTGGGTTGTTTTAAAAATGTAAATGATTAAATTGTAGTATTTAATTTTTAAATTATAGTATTTAATTATATCAGATTTTTGGGAGTGTTTTGGGAATAAGTTAAATTGTAGGGAATGGATTATATTGGATTTTTTTGGAGATATTCCTATGATTAAATTAAACTGTAAAAATTTGATTAAATAGAATTTTTGGAAAATAGTTTAAAAATTAAGTTAAATTGTAGGGATTGGATTAAATTAAAATTGTGGGAATATTTTGAAATTATATTAAACTGTGGGAATTTGATCATATTGATATATATATTTTAATATGTTAGAGATTAAATTTAAATATGGGAAGTGGATCATTCTCTCCGTTTTTAGAATTTAACTGGTTAACGAGAGTGTGTGAGCATTAAAATAATTATTATTTCAGGACTTAGTTGATTATACTGAAATATGTGGTTACATGGTTTGTGCTTTGAACGTCGTAGGCGTCGGTTTAGGAATCTTACAGGCACAGTTTCCGTGAATAAGGTAAGGGGAATAGATTTAATCAGTTGTTTTGTAAATTTTACCAGTTAAAATGGAAATTATATGTGTATGTATATGATTATCATACAAGTTTTGAAAGCCAACCGTTTAAACTGAGGTTTTTTAGCCTAGGGTTCTATTAATAGCTATTATTTTCGAAAATAAACCGATTAAACTAAGGAAAAAAGGTTACAAGATTTAAGTAATGGATTTTTTGGATTAATTGACTGGTTGAAATGATTGGTTGGAATTGTTTTACACTTTCTAAAAATTGGTCAAAGTGAGTAGGGTTTATTATTTCCGTTTTGCTTAATTACACTTATTTTGAGTATATGATAAATGGTGGATATAATTTAACCTATATTTTCAGTAAAACATATAATGAACATGGATTGACTTATTATTTCAATAGTTATATAAATATGTGTATTATTCATATTGTGTGGCATAAGGAAAAATGAAAATACTATATTGAGTTATTAAATATGTATAACATGTGGAAATAGTAAAATGTGTTGAGATTATACTGTATTTGGAATTGTATATTCAGAGTAGAATATTAATATTAAATTGTAATGTATGGTTTGAGAACTCCGGTCGACCATAGTATGCACGGTACCGTTGCGAGAGTTATGGAGAGTTTAGTGCAACCACACGTCTTAAAGAGAGTGTTGGTATTGAATAGTCGATTGAGCTGTGAAGGGCAGTGTTCCCCATGGAGTCTAGACCTGTAATGACTCGAAAAATTTAATTAATAAAAATAATAAAAGAAGAGAAAAAGGAAGAAAGAAAAATATTTTAAAGAATGTCAACAAAGAATCCTCGACGAACCCACTGGTCTCGTCGATGAGCATTCTGTTCTGGTTCGTCAACGAGGGCACATGGCTCGTCGACGAGGAATTACTGAGAGGGATTTTCATATTACTGAAATTTGTCGACGAATTTTCAGTTTCGTCGCCGAGTAGTGTACTTGGATTTGTCGACGAGACACGTGTCTCGTCGACAAATCCCTGCTTATAAATAGCGAATTTTTCATTTCAATGTGAAATCTTTTGCATGTATGTCTCTTTCACTAGAATTTTAGCCCTACTACCTTCTCTCTTCAATTCGGGGCTAGATTTAGCTCAGTTCGACAATCGGAAGCTATCATGAGACTCTTGGGAAGATTCTCTGCAATATAGGTGGAGCAGATTTTTGATTTGAGAAGTTTAGGAAACATCCCAAAAATAGGGTAAGTGAAATAACTTAAGGTATTATTATTATTTTGAGGTAGTTGAAGCCTAGGAAGTATTAATATAAGGGCGTTTTACAAAGATTTGAGGAATTTGGAATTTTTGGAATACAGGGTCTCGTTTTGTTGATTTTAGGTCAAATTCCGAGGAACAGGTAAGGGGAAATACTTTATAACAATATTTTTATTATTTAAACTGACTAATTTTGGGTATAATTTCTACATATTCAAGTATAATTTTCTGAATTATGCTGGTATCGAAAATATTGTTTTTAAATATATAATATATTGGAAAAAATCGTGTGGCTTGAAACTATTTTTGCTAATTAAATAGTTATGGGTATTATGGAATGATAAATTATGATGGTTGCGAATATTATTGGGTTGTGAACACTGTTTGGTTAAAATATGAGGAGGTCGTTATATTGTATCTAGTATATCCGTCATATAACGTTGGCAGTGGTATGAGGAGGTCGTTATATGAGTGTCTATATTGGGAGATAAACATTGGTAGTGGTATAAGGAGGTTGTTTACTTATTGAGAGGTTTTTTTTATTTAAATGGAGAGTAGAAAGAGAAATTTTGCATTTTATATTTAGGGTTGTGGGACACATGTCACATTCTCGGCCAAGTATCAAATGGGCGATGTGGCTTGATCTCAACCATCCAATTTGTATTTTCACTAGATGGTCAGATCTCTGCCACGTCAGCAATCTCTGTTTTATGATATGGGCCACTCGAATGAGGTCATATGACAGAGTCACGTCATGTTGACCCTACTTTAGTGAATTTTTTTTATAAAAAAAAATTTTAAAAAATAAAAGGAAAAATAAAAAAGAAAATGTGTCACGTGTCATTGCTCTGGGTGGACACATGACTCTGATGAACCGTTTTTTTTATTTAAATTTTTTATTATATTATTTAATTTAAAAAATCATAAAAATTAGAGGAAAATCATTATAAAAAAATAGGACAAATATTTTTGAAGTAAAAAAAAAAATATTTTGAATTATTTTAGCTCGAATTTTTAAAAAATTAGAAAAATAAAAATACCAAAAAATGAGGAAAATTTTTTAAAATTCCAGAAAAAATTTAGGAAAAAATGTTGAAAATTTTCAGAAAAGTTTTTACAAAATTTGAAAAATATGGGAATGTTTTTAAAGACACTTTTGCTTACAATTTTATGATTTTACTTTATTTTTGTGCGTGTGCGTCTCAGTGATTTTAAAAAGGGTAAAGAGGTATTTCAGATCTCACATGTACTAGTTCTGAGGAGAGTTTATCTAACAAGATCTCCTCATTTTGAAGCCTTATTAGACATTCCTAATCGAAATTTGATTTTCATTTTCTTTTCAAATTTTATTTATTTATTTATTTATTTATTTATTTGTTTATTTATTTACATGCTTATTCATTCATTTGTTTATTTCAAAGTGGTTAATTAAATATCGTTAAATTTAATTTGGGGATAATTCATAACTAATTAAGTAACGTTTGTAGAACGGGTATGTAGGAGGTGCTAGTACCTTTCCCTCAAATAACTGAACTCTCGATCCCAACCCTAATAAAAGTGAACTAAGACTATTGGTTCTTTGGCCTTTGAATAGTCTAGATATCAATCAATGAGTAGTAATTAGGTATTCTAATTGCACTTAGGTGAAATATTAGGTTAGTGGCGGTTCCATTCAATTTATAATATTATTATTTCTCATCATTCCCGACCCTTCTTCGGGACATTGCGACAGGATAAACCCATTTAAAGAGAAGAAGAAATGCTAAGAGATAGAAAAGCAAATTTTCTACTGTTTGGAAGTTCCAGTTTTGAATAGTTGTTTGTTTGCTAAAAGTCGTAGCACAGCACTATGTATGTTTGTGGTGCCTTGTGAGTCAAGTAAGCATATGACGGAGAAGAAGTGCTTGTGCCCTAATTAATTTGTGTGTTGCAAATGTGGGACGCCCATGTCCATTTCCATGTGTTTCTCACAAAAAATAATGAAACCCAAATGACATATGACTTGGTTTTCCTCATAAAGACTTGTTTAATTATAAAAATAAATAAATAAATAATTTTCATTTTAATTATTCAAATAGGATTTTGTAATTTTTTTAAAGTAGTGTTTGATGTGCATCTTTCAAACATGTCAGACACTCAGATGTAGGATCATTTAGGCATTGTACATCTGGAGTGCTTCTACAACACCGTTTTTTAAAAGGAAAATAGATCTCTTTCAAATAATTTTAAGAATATATTGTCTTACTTTTTAAACATTTGTATAAGAAAGTCATAAAATATCTTTTATTTTTAATTTTTTAAATTGATGAAAATTTTTAAAAGTTAGAAAATAAGATGATACTTTTGTAATTATTCACAACCAAACAAGTCCTTCCTTTTTTTGGTTTTTTTTTTTTACTATTTCCTCATTGAGTTAGGACATGTTTGTTTCACCAACTAAAATTTAAATATTATGATAAAACCTAATATTATTGTTGTTGCTGCCAAAAATATCAATCTGACCTTCGGCGAGCTTTCCGATCCCGATCACCTGAAAAGGATGAAAACAAAGGTGGCTTGGAGGACCCGGGGGATCACTCCGATGCCTAAGTCAGGGATTGGCTTTGAGAGGTATGATGCAATAGTAAAATATGGTTTATAAGGAGATACCTTAACCTTTTCTCTGAGTTCCTATTTATAGTGAAGGAGTTTGACCCGAGGGCGATATGACATTTATTAGCGAATTATGGTAAGGGCGTGAATCACTCCAACTATTACCTTGTTGGCGTGGATGACTCTGGTCATTATAAGACGGGCGTCAATTGTTCCAGTGGGGTGATTGCAGTAACTGCTCTTATCAATGCTAGGCCTTAGTCTCCTCTTGACTTATGAAGTGATATACTTTTTGGGTATATCAATTGTATTGGATCAAACATAATAGTTATTTTATCTCATATTTAGATAACCATCTAAAAGACAAGACAATTACAATTGTATATCATAAGCTATTTAGTGCAACACACATTCAAATGCGTAAAATGCCCTTGACACAACAACAACAAAAAAAGTGAAATTTCATTTTTCATTTAACGTAAGCAAAATGAGATCGTGTCGCACATGAGAGATCAACATACCCAAAGAACATGACTTAAGTAACTGCTACATGCGATGGAGTAGGTGCTAGTGTGCACAACGACCAAGTAGCTCAACCAAAGAGAGAGAGAGAGAGAGAGAGAGTAAACATAGTTGAAGAAGACAACTTATTATAGCCATCAGTGATGGATAAGAGGTGACCAACCAACCTTATTATGGACTAACTGGAATATTTATCCTATTCCATATTGTAGGATAAAAAATGAGGAAATGCTGCAGAACAAAAATTTGCTTCAAGGCACGTTACAATGTCGTTTTCCTTAAAACATTATTTGCCCCCACAAGATTGGTGTGTATTGGGTCAGCAAATACGTTTCCAGGATACAATGAAACCCAGAATATGATTTGATATATATCAGTTTGCGTTATACACAAATGAAAACTGATTACAAACGCCCTTAAAGTAATCTGAATAAATTTTCTGGAATTCTATCTTTGTAGGAAATAGAATCCAAATTTGAAAAAGGTATAATTTGTGGAAGGTTTATGTAAAAAAGAGAAGGAGAGAATGATGAATTTTCTTGTGTATTTCGTGGAGTTAACCCTGTCAATTTATAGACAAAATTATGTCTTTTCCGAAAGGTTGCATCTATTCAAATCACAAAGCAGATTCGACCTAGCCACACCTGGTGTCGACCTGGTCGCACCAGGGGTCGATCTGGTCACGCCAGACATTGACCCGGTTGCGCCTCTAATCAAGACTCTTAGGATTTCAGGTTCAGTCGATGGTATCGTCGACTAGGTCGCACCTAGACTCCTAGTCACACCACTTGGTCGCCCCACTTAATCTTTAAAAAAAATATAAGATTAATTTTTAACCATCTGATCATGATCAACAGTCACGATCTTGCAACGATGCAAAGTGCTTGTGCGCCAATTAAATGCCCCACTAGCGCCCTACAACCCATGTTGCGTGCATGCGTGCATGTGCGAACGGTGGTTCGCACCGTCCTAGTAAATCATCTTTCTTTAACATTGATTTGTATACAAATCTTAACTCTAATATCCTTATATTCTAATATTTGCATGGTTCCTCCAAGTAGCTCTCAAACATAAATATAAGAAGGGATATTTTTTAGAGAATAAAAAAATATGTAATGTAGAAGAACATTAAAGAAACTATAAAATATGGAATTCTACAGTTTATTGTATACAAACATTTGTGGAACTTAGACCAAATATTATATGTAGTAGTTAGTATCTTTACTATCACTCAAGGAACGCAATAAGAGATTATTCCACCTTGTCATTTATTAATGACCTTTCCTTTTCCACTTTTTCCAATATGGGACAAACCCAAATAACTTTAAATGCTTTAGAAAATTCATCAAATGAAGACTTTGAAAACCCACCCATAAAATCGTATATTTTAGAAAATATTTCAACACATATTAGTTTGAACTGCTATGTTAAAGGACATATCATTCGTTTAGAAGACCAAAATACTCTTAATAAAAAAAATATAAAAATTGAAATAAAATATAATTTATTTTTATTGCTTAGTCACTTCTAGTTGATAAACATAAACTTACCCCTCTACATGGTACATGCATGTGCTTAATTTTTTAATGTAAAACATATGACAAGTGGGTCTCGCTCCTCATACATCTCATACTAATAAATTAATGTGAAACTCATTATCATATATTTCAAAGTTTTGTATAGATTGGATGAGATGGATACAACTTATATGAAATATGTTTAGTTGGTTTCCTTTTGGTATTGGTATGTGTTTGTTTTTTTTCTTTTGTTTGATTTGATGCATGTAGTGTTTTATTAGTTATTATGTAAACCTCAAGTGTCTTTTTATTTTCACGATATTCTTCTACCATAAGTGAGCTTTATTAATAAACTTAGAACGGTACTGTTATGTGGGTGACTTTTGAATCTTTCTAAAAAAAAAACAAATGTTTCACATTTAAAAAATAGACATAAAAAGAAGTGGAAGGATAAGTCGCCTATATAATTTCTCTTCCTTACTCATGGGCAAAGTCCTGTATATCTCAAACATAGAAGACTAAGGGGGTCTAACTAGCCTAACCTAGCCTAGTGGCCATTGTCAAGCCACAAAAATAAATGCACCTGTAAAGTCCTCTTTCTTTGCCTATCCTTTTCCACACTTTGTGAAACCAAACAATGGTTAAGAATACTTAACCTAACCTTTCAAATTGAATCAGTAAAATAAAGGTTGCAACCTAGTATTTAGTGAGTTAGAATGAAATGAAAATTTATATAATAAATATGTAAAATTATAAAAACTAATTAATTACATTTCATTTCATTTTATTTTACACTAAATAAATCGTAGTGCAGAACCAGCTTACTCTGTTAAGATAAGGCTTCTCCCGGCATCCTTTTCTTATGAAGGCTGTAGAATTTAAAACTCTCTAAAAGTATCATGTGTAGGCATTAAGGCAATTAAAGGATCGGGGTTGGAGGGGGAAGCACTAATAAAAGAATAAAATAGCCAATGCCACTAAACGGTATGGGTAAATTACAGTCAGCAGGTGGAGAGAAGAGTGTGTGTGTGTGTGTGTGTGTGTATGAGAGAGAGAGAGAGAGAGAGAGAGATTTTAGATGTGAAATGTGAGAAGGGGGAGTCCGCTTAGTACGTACGTGGAGTCCCTAGATTGCTTATTTATTTATTTATAGGGGAAGACGTGGTGAGATTGCTAGCCTACCCCTAGCTAGCTTGCTTTTGCGTCCAGGCAATTTTAATTAACAACAAATATAATTGAGAATAAGAACTAACCATCAGTATAAAAGCAAGTCCATGTGTTGCTCCCAAGGCACTTTAATTTGTGGATCATATTATCGATCACTTCATCCATCTTTAAGTTCTCAGCGCAGAGAGAGAGAGAGAGAGAGAGAGTTGGGGTAGTAGTAGTAGTAGTAGAAGATGGAGAGTAGTAAAATAGAGATGATGTATGATAAAGCAAAGCCATTTTTGGGAGTGATATTTCTGCAGTTTGGGTATTCAGGGATGGCCATAATTGGTAAGTTCGCTCTTAATCAGGGAATGAGCCATTACACCTTGGTCGTCTATCGCCATGCTCTTGCCGCTGCTGTCATTGCTCCCTTTGCCTTCTTTCTGGATAGGTCTCTCTCTCTCTCTCTCTCTCTCTCTCTCTCTCTCTCTCTCTCTCTCTCTCTATATATATATATATATATATATATATATGTTAAAGATATGAGTCGTGATGACACAAACTCATGTGACAGCAGCTAACTGAATTTCGCAACCTGGGTAGATACTGTCACGTAAGTCAATATCATCATAGCTTGTGTCGTCCAGATTTTTTTAAAGATAAAATTAATTTTATACTTGAAACTTTTGTTAATAAGCTTAAGTTTTAGGTAGATAAATCCTTGATAATATTTCACATTATGTTCCATCAATATTTAGACATCATATAGTTGATTGAACTTACTTATAATAAATTCTCTTCTAGTGTTAACACACTAACGTAATATAATAACTAAAATGAATAGGGGGAGAAGAGTAGTTAAGTAGCTATTATATTCTTTTTCTTTTTTTCCTGTTCTTACATACGGTAAAGTTTATAATAAAAATAACAGACTCTGATTACTTAAATTACGTGATTGTGCAGGAAAGTGAGACCACCTATGACCATCTCTACCTTCATCAAGATATTGTTGCTCGGCTTATTAGAGTAATTATGTTATTATTTTTTGACATTGCTTATTGGAGTAATTACATATTAACATCTGTGAAATATAACTTTAACAATTTTACAAAATTAATTAATTATTTTTTTGCTTAATTATCAACTAATGGTAGTGTTAAACTTAACCAAGCTACTTGTTTAATAAACTACAACACAAGCACAAACTCTAGTTTGTAAGCTTGTGTGTATGTATACAAATCATATATATACCAATAAACAGGTCATTTGCCTAAATACATGAAACTTCAACTGGATTTAACTAAACTTAAATGACTTTACATACCCTACTACTTATTTTTCTCACACATAAACACAAATAAAATAATATATACAACATGTGTATTAACTCTCAACCATTCATATTATACATATAGAAATCAGAAACCAACCAAGTATTAATTTTCAATCTCCATATGTATAATGCAGGCCGGTTATTGACCAAAATTTGTACTATATGGGGATGAAGAATACAACAGCAACGTTCACAGCTGCAATGTGCAATATTCTTCCCGCTATAACTTTCATAATGGCCTGGATTTGCAGGTATATTATATTAATTGATTCTCTAATATTATACGTATATGTGTATGTACATAACAAAAATTTTAAAAGCATCATATCTTGGATGTGCTCCGATTAGGCCTAATATATATGTATATATATATATATATATATATATATATATATATATATATATATATATATATATATATACATATATATTGAAATTATGCGAATGTAAGGTTCACCTTTGTGCGTGTCTATTTGGAACATCGCCCAAAATGCATCTTCCAAGAACGAAGGGTTAATTTTGTAATAAGAGATGGGATGGGAATAATAATTGCAGACTGGAGAAGGTGAATCTTAGGAAGCTGCACAGTCAGGCAAAGGTGGTGGGAACCATAGCGACGGTGGGGGGAGCTATGTTCATGACGCTGATGAGAGGACCTGTCCTTGACTTGCCATGGACTAGCTCTTCCCACCACCATCAATCTTCCTCAGCTAATTCCACAGTTCATGATCAGCAAAATCCCATCAAGGGTGCTCTTATGATATCCACTGGCTGCATCTGCTGGGCCTGTTTCTTCATTCTCCAGGTAAATCTCATCATTTGTATTAATAAAATGTATTACATATTCGTTTTGAGAGGAATTTTAGCAACAGTACTAATTAACAGTTCAGCCCGCTCGCAATTCCATTCCAACCTCAACTTCTTTCAACAGATTGATTGAAAGGGCACTGAATCGAATTCTAAGTATGGTAAATTTTTTTCAATATATAGGCAATTACGCTGAAGGCATATCCGGCGCAGCTGTCCCTCTCGGCCTGGATATGTTCAGCAGGCATGGTGGAGGGCGCGATACTCGCCCTTGTCATGGAGAGGGGCAATGCTTCCATCTGGGTCTTAAAATGGGATGCCACACTACTAGCTGTTCTTTACGGAGTAAAGTTTCCTTCTCCATTTCTCTTACTCCAAACAAACTATTTGGATCTAAAATAAAAGTCTCAAGCTCAAACTATCAGAGTACTTCTCCCTAGAAACAAATTGTTGTATCTGCTACAATTGCTTTACTTACGGAAATTATGACGGTGTTTGGACGCAGGGAATAATCAATTCCGGGGTTGGTTATTTTATTCAAGGAGCGGTGATGAAGGAAAGGGGCCCTGTTTTTGTGACATCTTTCAATCCTTTGTGCATGGTCATTGTTGCGATTATGGGCTCCTTCATTTTATCTGAGCAGATGTACTTAGGAAGGTAAAAGACATCAGGAGAATTCAATTTTTTAACTAATTGTAACGTTGAGGAAAGAGATTTTGAAGTGTAAGAACTAGGTAGCTAGAAGTATTTGTTACAGCTAGCGTGTTGTGGATTTACTAATTAACAGTGGTGGTGAATTTAATTCTCGTATAGGATTATAGGAGCAATCATCATAGTTTCGGGGCTGTATCTAGTGGTTTGGGGCAAGAGCAAGGATCAATCCCCACCTAAATCCAACGGGGATCAGAGGTTGCCGGATCAGCAACCGATGGCTGTCAAGAACAACAGTACAGGGAATACTAGTCCTGGTTTCGTCGCAGTCGAAATTGCGAAAGAAATGCCCAGCAATGAACCCATTTGAAGGCACTTAAGGGAAGGAAGAAATGCCGCAGATTAAGCAAATATTTCTACTGTTTGGAAGCTCCAGTTTTGTATTGCGTATGGACTAATTTCAAGTAGAATTTGAAATGGAATTCTCATTAATATGTTCTGTTTGTTTGTTTGTTTGTTTGTTTGTTTGTTTGTTAAGAAGTCATAGGGGCAGCACTTACATAGTGCCTTGTGAGTCAAGTTAGCATAAGGCAGTAGTGGTTGAGCACTAATTAATCTGTGTTTTTGCAGACGTCAATGTGGGACGCTCATTCCCCTTTCCATGTGCTAGTTTCTTCCAAAAAGAATTATAACCAAATTACATTTCCATGTGTTTCTTCCGTAACAAAAAAATTGTAGGCAGATTGGCATTTGACTTGGTTCATACCCCCCACCGCGCAAAAAAAAAAAAAGAGTAATGGCTCTGAAGTCATATTATTCCTACCTGAGATGTTTTTTTAAGAAGCAGGACATGCATATGCTTGTGCCCTATTGGATTTGGGCGGTCTTATCTTGCATATAAGAGTACGAAATTTAAATCATAAATTTATATTTATGTAGGTTTAGAATAATCCTATGTTTGGAGAGGTATTGGATTAGAATTTGTATTGAATTTGGATAAAATATAATACAAAATTATATAGAAATTAGTTTAAATCTACTCAAATTCAAATCTAAAGTCCGAAATACATGCTACTAAATACAGTATAAATATAATCTAAAATTATACTAAATTTAATGCAAATTCAAATTTGAAATCTTAATACATACTCTCAAACACTTAACTCTATATGGTTCGTATATTTATTTATAGAAAATACTCTAGGGTCTACAGCATCAAATGATTAGCCTACCACATACAAGCAATAATCACTCTTGATTTTATATGAATCACAACCGTAACATAGTATTGGGTGTGAAAATTTTGGCCTAATAAGTCAGCAAATATAATATTATTTATTTACTTTTTACTGTAAATTCATCAGCTATTTTAAAGATAGAGTAAGATAATTTCTTACCATGAATATCTACTTAAATAAAAAATTTAATTTTTATAAGTAAAGATTGGCAACTTGTCTCAAAAGTCAGCATATCTTTTTTCTACTTTTTGCTATAAGGTAATTATGTGAAGGCTTAGTCACTCATTAATGAAAAAGACAAAGGGCAAATCTGCCATCTGCCACCGTAAAATATAGTGATTAGCATCATAATGGAGAAACACATCACAATGATGATTTAATTGATTCTAAAAAGTTCATAATTAAGATGCCAAAAAAGAGACGCCCACGAACATACATTAAGACGATGTGTTAAAAACCCACCACAGCTACCATCCTCATGATGGACGTTCCATGCCTTTCATGAGACAAATTAATTATAACCCATTTTTAAGGCATTGAGAAGGAGCCCAAAAACCTTTAGCACCAGGAAGATGCTTTAGTGATGAAATAACAAATGTTGTGGGTGTAGGTAGGCAGCAACCAAAACCTATTGAAGAATTGTGGAACCCTATTACGAGATCAGTCAAGCCATCGCGAGTCTAGCTTGTTGAGAGCATTATGTTTGCCTGTGACCACTTGTTTCGTGCGTGAGTGATGAGTTTTCATTATGTAAATATTAGTGTAGGTTTATTTTCTACTAATAGTTTCCATGTATGCCAAATAAGACAGTATGACTCCTTGGTTACTTTGATGTTTCCTAGTATTAG
This sequence comes from Malania oleifera, assembly GCF_029873635.1. Lineage (NCBI taxonomy): Eukaryota > Viridiplantae > Streptophyta > Magnoliopsida > Santalales > Ximeniaceae > Malania > Malania oleifera. The sequence continues at coordinate 10,447,023 of NC_080426.1, forward strand.
GATGAGAATTGCATGTAAAGCTCTTTAGGGGAGGGTGAGTATTCATCAATCTTGTAAAACTCACTAACTATTCTCAACTTGTTTAGGCTACTTGCCTCCCTTACTAAACACACAATGTCAACGGAGGTGTTGTTAATGAATTGTGTGGCTTCAATGTTTACTGCTTGCTTGTCATTGCTTTCATAATTGCTTATACTTCTGATGTTATTTGATTGAATGCTAATGAAAATGTTTCATGGATGAAATGTGGTAAAAGATTGGTTGGCTAGTTACGCAAGATTGTTTTAGCTAGTGTCGTACAATCCTTTCACAAATGTGTGAAAATAGTCGGCCCGTAACACCTTGTATCAAAGCTCAGTGAATTGCTATATGAATTCAATTGCCTTCATTGTAGGATTGGGAAAGCTTTGGTAAGTGATCATGGCACCAACCAATGCTGAGAGAATCAGCGTGCTGGAAGCACAGGCTGAGACAACAACCAACAATGTGGCTACAAAGGTGGCCCAACTGAGGGAACTTGTTGATGAAGTGATGGGATCACTAAAGCATCAAACAAGTTTAATAGGTGAAATGTCAGAGGACTTTCACCATACAGTGGAAACTTTGCAATCGCGAATAGTTGATCTGGATGCAAGTGGGTATAAAGGAAGAAGGAAGTTGTAACATAATCTCATTTTCATAAATCTGTCATATCATATCTCTATATAAAACTATTATTTCATAACTCAGCGCAAAGCCGTCTAAACTCGGCATAAAGTCGTCTAAACTCGGCAGACAGTCATCTGAATTATCATTTCATTATTCCACATTATTCATAACATTTTCTAAAATCAGTATGAAATCATAATTGTTATGCATCATCATAGAATATTCTAACATGCTTATTTATACCATAAAAATAACCTTACTCATGCCACATAATTTGAGTGATAATTTATATATATATATATATATATATATATATATATATATATTGCTAAGAATTAAACTTATCATCATCTTCTAGGATTTACTTAACTCAAAATACCCAATTTTCCAAAAACATACATATAATAATTGTAACGACCCGAAGAATAATGGTATTTAAATAAGGGGAAATGGGAACAGGAAATAGAAGGAGGCAGTCGACTTCATCGACAACGTTGCATTTTGGGAAGGATAAACCCGAGAAATTTTTTGAACTCCTCGTCAACGAATACAGGGGACTCGTTGACGAGGGTATAATAGGAAATCGTCGACAGGGATAGGATTTGTCGACGAAAATTCTATAGGACTCGTTGACGAGGTGACGTGCCTCGTCAACGAGGAAATGCCGAGAGGGGTTGTGGGGCAGTCTGAATTTTGTCGACAAGGAGTGGGTTTCTTTGACGAAATTATTGAAGGACTCGTCAACGAGATGACGTGGCTCGTCAACGAATCCAGCCCTATAAATAGTGAAAAACTCAGATTTTTTTATGGAAAATCAACGCATAAACCCTCTCTCTCTTTCTCTCTCTCTCTCTCTCTCATCCTTCGGTCCTTTCTCCTTCTTTCTCCTATTTTGGGTCGGATTCTGCCGGTTAGACGATCTGAAGCCACCAGGACACTCCTGGGAAAGTTTTCTGCAAGTTTGTCGGAGCGGATCATCGGTGGGGCTGAGTTGGAAACCATCCCAAATCCAGGGTAAGACTTTCTACTCAGTATTTGGTTAATTAACAGTTGTAGGAAGTGATATACATGTAAAAATACTGAACTTTAGTTTTGAGAAATTCTATTTTCAAGGTGTTTAACAGGGAACCCTACGGGTGCGGGACAGATTTTCTTAGGGGCTTTTCAAGAATCAGGTAAGGGGATAAACTAAGCTAGTTCCTTTTAAGAAAATGTATGTATATATATAGCATTTGATTTCAGGAAAGTAAATATGTCCATTTATATGATTTATATTTGAGAAAACACTGTTGAAAATGATGGTATGTTGAATATATGAAAAACCTGTTCAGTGTGGCATGAGTAGAAATTGTTATGAAATACTGTTTTCTGGAAATGTGATTAATATATAGATTTTTATAATGGAAAATCGGCGTACAGACCGAGATTTTTATATATAAGTTTGCCGGCGTACGGGTCGAGCTATGTGTATGATTTTCCAGCGTACGGGTTGTGCCATGGATATGATTTGTCAGCGTACGAGTTGTGCTATGTGTATGATTTTCCAATGTACGGGCCGAGCTAAGGAAATGATTTGCCAGCGTACGGGCTATGCTATGATATGATTTGCTGGCGTACGGGCCGAGCTATGATAAAATGTGTAATACTGGCGTATGGGCCGATGATTTTCATGATATACGTATATATGCAAAATGATATAATTGATTTGATAATTAATGATATGAAATATTCATGTATCACAGTTTTAGTATATGTTATATGATATCAGAACTTGATTGGCTTGGTCTAGACTAGCACTTGTACGGTACCGTTACTATGTGTTCATGGTCTTCGTGATCATGATATTTGTGTTAACGCCGCTGTACAGAGTGGTGTGAGATTGGATGGTCGATATGGTTTTAAGAAGTGTGTGAGCGCCCCTAATGTACGGACCAAGTTAGGCAGACCCATCAGACTTACAGACTATACTTTTGACTTGGTAGTGATCGGCCAACTGTTGGCCTAATAAGGCTTACAATTCTTATTTTGATGATAACAAATCAAATGATATATTTAATATGTTTCAAGTAAAAGTGTTCAGGAAAATAACAGAGCTCAAGTGTATAAGAAAGTTCATGGATTACAAAGAGCATGAAGAATGAAGTCATATTGTGAAAACCTCAAAGAAAAGAATGCAACTACAAAGATGGTGGAAGTACAAGTTTTGAAGACTAGATTATACTTTTAAGGATATTCTTAAATGTAAGTACTTCAAAGTAAATCTTAAGTATAAAGAAATTTGAAGCTCATAAAAATTCAAAAATATGTTTTTATATATATACTCTAAAGAATATTTCTTAAATCCATAAAAAGGAAGGGTTTAAGAAAAGAAATTTTTTTGAAATAATGAAGTTTTTAAACATATTTATTTCAAAATATTTGAAAAATCAAAAATATTTTTTTAAACACATATACTCTAAAAAGTATTTTTTTTAATAAATAAAAAGGGCTTAAAAAGAGAAGATTTTTAAAACCATGTTTTTAAACATATTTATTTCAAAATATTTGGAAATGAATTTTAGGAATCTTTGGGAGTAATGGATGATTTCAAAAAACTCTATAAATAGTTCTAATCTCAAACATTTTAAATTAGAGAAAAGAAAGTACAAAGAAAGAGAGAAAGAACTTTGATGAAATATTCAAAAGAATTTTGAAATTGAGAAATCCTCTAAAGTTTCCAGATCAAGTGCTTTTCAACAACTTTTCTGATCTAGAGATATTCAAAGGCTTTTAGATCAAAGTAAGTTTTTTTTTTAAAGGTTTTAGATCAACTAATCTTCAAGTTTTCAAAATTTTGTTTTCAAAGGATCTGAAATTCTTTTAAGATAAACTCTCTAATTTGAAATCGATTTACATTCTGAAATTAAGTTTTCCAACGATTAATTTTTATGTTCTTTGGAAAATTATTTGACAATCCATACCAAGTAATTGAGCTTGAAATTTCTTATATTTAAATTACTTTGAGGTATAAAGTGAGCTGATTGGTATATTAATTCACTCTATTGTGAGAGTTCTCTTTTGTACACATATTCCTTCGTTATCTTTCTTAAACGATTCTGAGTTGTTGAATCGTTGAACCAAATAAGGGGTTGTTATTTGGAGAGGCGGGCTCTAGCCTAATTGAAGGAGTGCATTGTAAGTTGGTATTGTTCCACCAGGTAAAGGAACTGAGATAGTGAAATCCTTTGGTGTTTTTGCTAAAGGCGAGGACGTAGGCTGTGTTGAAGCCGAACCTCGTAAAAACTCTTGTCTCCTTCTCTCTACTTTAATTTACATACTTTATTCGCTTTTGTTATAAAATTTATGAGTGCAGGTTGCAGGATTTAAATTAAGTTCTTGATCAATAGAAAGTACGTTTTGATTAATCTTTTGCGGAAACCCAAAAGGGGAGTACGTTGATTAATTTGCGGAAATCTTAATCAAGTAAAGTGAATAATCAAAGGCTATAGAGAAAGCAACGGAAGCCTAAATGTTATTGATTGATTGATTACATTGATTGAATTATTATTTTAAATTCCAGTTTTCTTAATTGTTGTTATATATTGTATTTTGCTGGGTTATTAAAATTAGAAAACTTAAAAATCAAATTAAATTAAAATATTTCCAATTCACCCCCCCCCCTATTGGGAAGCTATTCTTCATTTCACCAACCATTGTCAGGTCTCGCCTTCGGACCATACAACCCAGTCATGTGGGGGTAATACATAACAACAGCCAGCTAACCTACCAAGAATGTTTTTTGTATTATTATTATATGAGATGAAATATGTTTATGAAAATGCAATATGTTCTGCCATGTTTTGATGATATATATGTTTTCCCATATTTGACAAAACAGTTACTGAATATGTTCTGTATAGTATATGTATAACACGGAATACTCATGTTGTCACACACTGGTATTAGTTTATTTCCCTTACTGAGAGGTGTTTCACCCCAAAATTTTATAAATATTTCAAGAGCCCCTAATAGGAGAGCGGGAAAGCCCCGCTGATCTAGTACGGTAGATCTGCCCTTCCAGAAGAGTAAGTATTTTGATAGGGTCGGTTGTATTTTGTGGAAATGACCTTAAGACATCTTTTTGGTTTGAGTGTTGTGTATATATACATAGTGATTGTAGTAACTCTGGTATTGTGATGTATGGTATAATGAGATGTATATGATTGTATGTTTCCTGCTGCTTAGGCTTCTACTATATGTTCTGATACATCCCTAGTACCCACGGGTCCAGGTGGGCTATGATCTGCCAAGCTTTGTGATTTTGTATTTATTGTAAAAAAAAATATATGGAAATTAAGCAAGTCGTCACAATAATAATTATTCTCATGCCTAATTATTTTGAAAAACCATACATATAATACTTCGGTAATCATTTACTTCTTTTTAATCGGTTGAATTTCTAAAAATACTTAACATAATCTATTCCCCTTACCTTATTCCTGGAGTGGTGCCTAGGATGCCTAAACAGCAACTCCACTCCGGTTGAACTACAGAGGATCAAAATTGGGATCCTGAAATGGTGTTTATCTACTAATTTGAATGAAGATTTGAGAGAAATTGAGGAGAGAGAGAGTGAGTGAGTGAGTGTCACAGCCCTAGAGACAGAGAGAGAGAGGGAGAGAGAGAGAGGAGAGAGAGAGAGAGAGAGAGAGAGAGAGAGTTTCTTAAAAAAATGACTTAAAACCTATTTACAAGTTGGTAACCCTGGCCAGAATCGTTGACGGTTTTCCTAAAACCTTCAATGATTTGGTGTTTAATCAAACCGTTTTACTACATATTTACCTTTAATGACCCTCGGTAAATCAAAACTATCAACGGTTTTCCTAAGCTTGCTAAAATCGTCGATGATTTTCCTGAGACTCTCTCAAACCGTCGACAATTTGGTCTTGCACCAAACCAAATTTCTCTTTTTATTACTATTTTTTATTATTACTATTTTTTGGGTCTTTACAATACATGTCCAAGTCGCTTACAAATAAGTTGTATCTTAAGTAAAAGCTTTATTGGCTTAAGATGGTGGAGGGTTCGGACGTAACTCAGCACATCAACACTTTCAATCAAATCATTAGTGATCTGAAGCGCATTGATGTGAAGTTCAAGGAAGAGGATAAAACATTGATGCTACTGAATTCCCTACCAACATCTCCTACATACGAAAACCTAGTTACGACGCTGACTTAAGGAAAAGAAACCCTGGAGTTGGGGTTCCACCAAAGGAAGAAGGCCAGCAATGAGGGTTCACATGTTGAAGGGCTCGTGACGAAGCTGAATCAAGATCGTGGGAGGAGTGATATTTGGGGTGGATCAAGCAGCCATAAGGCTCAGTCCAACTCCAGGAAGAAGAAGGACGTGCGGTGTTTTTAAATGTGGGAAAATAGGGCGCATAAAATCCAAGTGTTTAGAGAGGAGGAAGGGAGTTGCTGAAAGCAAAGAAGGTTCATCAACAACAGTGAATATAGTTGAAGAAGGAGACTTTGGGAGTAGTGACAGTGATAAGCTCTCGGTTTCATCGGGGTTGGATGAGTTCGCAGATTCTTGGATTTTGGACTCGGCATGTTCATATCATATGGCGCCCAATAAGGATTGGTTCACTACGTACATATTAGTTAGTTCTTGTTCCATTCTGATGAGGCGTTGTTGCATGCAAAGTGATCGGGATAAGGAATATCATAATTAGAATGTACGATGGTATGGTGAGGACATTGTGTGATGTTAGGCACATACCAAAGTTAAGGAAGAATCTGATTTCGTTAGGCACCTTGGATTGTAACAGGTTCAATTACAAGTACGAAGGTGGGGTAATGAAGGTGAGTAAGAAAGTTCTGACCTTGATGAAGGGGAAGAGAGTGTCGAGTAATATATATATACACTGTTAGGTACCACAGTTATAGGTGGAGCTACAGCTGAACTGTGATGCCCCGATTTTCGTACAATCTTTTTTTTTTTTCATAAACAATAATACGTAAATAATTTACACGTCATCAATAACATTTACAAATTGGCCACGTCAACAACCTTACTAACATTCGCACGACCCAACCAGCATTGGGTATCGGGTAAAAAGTCATTTATTTCATTATTACAACCTAGTAGCGGAAGACAATGTATTTATATCATTCAGAATACAATATCCAAAGTATCCACATACACACATATACATCATTATCACAAATCCAAAAACTACTCAACTCTAGAGGAAATTACACCCCCCCTAATCCAAAAACTCACCCTGTGTGTCAGGATCCCAGGTCCCTATGATCACGGAGCTCTACCTCCTAGTCTATCCCCGCTCCCTAAAAAATTTAGATAATTTGGGTGAGACACATCTCAGTAAGACGGAATAAATTATTTACAGTGTGCGGCCATATGAGTTCAGTTGTAATACACTTTACTTTTTAAACCATCGTCTCATCTGAGAAAATACACTGATATATACATTTTTATAATCATATAGATATACAACACAAGCTTTTATAAGCTTTAAAATTATTTTTTAAATTCAATAATTTTCAACACATATTTACCACGAAGTTCCTGAGAATAGGGAAGGTCGCCCATACATGTGACGACCTGCTTAATTTCCATATTTTTTTTTTATGAAATTAATATCACAAATCCCAGCTCAGTAGATCATAATACATTTGGACCCGTGGGTACCAGGGATAAATCAAAACACAACACAGAAACCTAAGCAGCAGGAAACATATAATCACAATATTGTAATTACAAAACATCCATCACATTACTACAAATACCAGAGTCACTACGTCCACTGTATTTCAGTATATACATCCCAAAAGAAACAAAATCTAGGGACACTTCCCTCAAAAATCCACTGTCCCTACTAAAACTTACCCTTAAAAAAGGGCAGACAACAGCTCTAGTTCAACAAGGCTTTTTCCGCTCTCCTATCTGGGGCTCTTGATTTTATGAATTTCAGTATTATGGTTATACGAACTTCAATATCATGATCTTACGGATTTCAGTACCATGATTTTATGATATTTTAGTACCATGATTTTATGAATCTCAGTACCATGATTATACAAATTCTAGTATTACGAATATGCAGTTTCATGTTATGATTATTCAGATTTCAGTATGTTATGCAGCATCATGGTTATTTCAATACTTCAGAATCATGGTAAATCAGTTAGTTATGTATAGAAATATATTATATGATATCAGACCCTGTTGGACTTGCAGTTACAGAGCACGGTACCGTTGCTATAGATACTATGTTACTTTACGAGTGCAACCACCTATTCAGATATACGTGGTAAAGTCGACCACCTAGGCCCTTGAAGAGGTTAGGCTCCCCATCCAGATATGGGTTGAGGTGGGTAGGTCAACTGACGGAGTTTAGTGATTTATTCTTACTTGACCAGTTAGGGTAAATCCAGCCTATGGGCAGCACAACCTCGTCATGAGGGGCATATCATGACACAGATAGTCACAGGGAACAGTTTCAGTTATTATTACTTACGTATTGATTTACAGAAACGGGGATCCTACTATATACACTAGAAGTATTTTGAATTATAACCATAATACTGATATGTCAAGCAATAGGGAAAAAAGGGTGGTGTACTTTATTATTTGTGATGTACTTTTGTACTCAGTTATTCATGTTTATATGAAACAGATTTCATGATATATATAGTAACTCATTTGCCACACACTAGTAATAGCATATTTCTTCTTACTGAGCGTTGGCTCATCCCAATGTTGAAATATTTTTTAGGTGATCCAGGTAGGCGAGCAGATCAGGCTCACAAATAGAGAGGCGTCTGTAGTGCCCTGTCAAAGAGTGAGTATCATTTTTGGGAGCATTTTTGTATATCCCAGTATAGTTGAGGGAATTATTGAAAAACAGTTATATGTGTATATTTTGGGAAACACAGTAGTACTCTGGTATTGATTTTGAATTATATATAATGGTTATGTTTGTATGATTTTGCTTCCTGCTGTTTAGGTTAATATCATGGTATCAGAGTATGTTATTTGCTATTAGGGAAAAAAAATCAATTTAATAAGCAGGTCGTTACAATAACTGTTTTGTCAAATCTGGGAAAACATATATATATATATATATATATATATATCAAATCATGGTAGAACATATTGCATTTTCATAAACATATCTCATCTCATATAATAATAATAACATAAAAACATACCTGGTAGGTTAGCTGGCTGTTGTCATGTAGTACCTCCACATGACTGGGTTGTGTGGCCCAAAGGCGGGACCTGACAATGGTTGGCCGACCACTACCAAGTCAAAAGTACAGTCTGTAAGTATGATGGGTCTACCTGACCTAGTCTGTACACTAAGGGCGATCACACACTTCTTAAAAACCACATCGACCATCCAATCTTACACCACTTCGTGCAACGGCGTTAACACAAATATCATGATCACGAAGATCATGAACACATAGCAAGGGTACCATACAAGTGCTAGCCTAGACCAAGCCAACCAAGTTCTGATACCATATAACATATATTGAAACTATGATACATGGATATTTCATATCATTAATTTTCACATCAATCATATCATTTTGCATATATACGTATATTATGAAAATCATCGGCCCGTACGCCGGTATTACACATTTTATCATAGCTCGGCCCATACGCCGGCAAATCATAGCACAGCTCATACACTGGCAAATCACATCATAGCACGACCCGTACGCCAACAAACATATCATAGCACAGCCCGTACGCTGGCAAATCACATCATAGCACGACCTGTACGCCGGCAAACATATCATACCACAGCCTGTACGCTGGCAAATCACATCATAACACAGCTCATACACTGGCAAATCACATCATAGCATGACTCATACGTCGGCAAACATATATAAAAATCTCAGCCCGTACGCCGGTTTTCCCATTATAAAAAACCATATCATAATCCCATTCCAGAAAACAGTATTTCATAACATTTTATACTCATGCAACACTAACAGATTTTTCGCATATTCATCATACCATCATTTTAACAGTATTTTTCCAAATATAAATCATATATATATATATATATATATATATATATATATATATAAACATACTTACTTTCTAGAAATCAAATGCTATATATATACATACATTTTCTTAAAAAGAACTAACTTAATTTATCCTCTTACCTGGCTACTGAGAAAACCCCCAAAATATTTTAGTCTAACACCCGTAGGATTTCCTGACCAATACCCTGAAAATGAAAACTCCCAGTATTAAACTTCAGTATTTTCACTTGTATATCATTTCCTATAACTATTGTAAGACAAAATTTGGCTTTAAAAGTCTTACCTCAACTCAGGAATGATTTCCAACTTACTTTCACCAACGATCCGCTCCGGCAGATTTGGAAAGAACTTCTCTAGGAGCGTCGTGGTGGCTTCAAACTGTTGATTCGGTGTAAATTTAGCCCGAAATCGAAGAGAGAGAGAGAGAGAGAGAGAGAGAGAGAGAGAGAGAGAACTGAAGGGGAGAGAGAGAGAGAGGAGAGAGTTAACTTAATAATGAAGATAAAATCCAGATTTTGATATTTATAGAATAGAGGATTCGTCGACGAGCCACGTCATTCGTCGACGAATCCTTTAATAAATTCGTCGATGAAATTCAGTCCTTGTCGATGAAATTTAGTCCTCATCGACGATTCAGTCGGCTCAAACCTCTTCCGGTATTTCTTCGTCAACAAATCCCCTGTATTCATTGACGAATTTTCTTATGCCCTCATCGACGAATCCCCTGTATTCATCAATGAGGGTATAAGAGAATTCGCTGTATTCATCGACGAATTCTTTATTAATCCCCTTGGTTATTCCTTTCAAAGTACAATGTCGTCGATGAACGCGAAGCATACCTCCTCCTTCTGTTACTGTTTTCCATTTCCCTTCCTCTTTATTATTTAAATTCCATTTTATTCGGGTCGTTACAATACATGTAGCTTCCCTCTGCCCTAACACGTTATGCGGTCAGGAATGGCTACATCTGATACCTATCAGGGCACTCACCTTACTCAGTAAGCCCTCAGGCGGAGAGTTTCACTTCGCCTCAATTATTTATTTTATAAAACACACACTCTTTCATTTCTCATAATCATTTCCCATTTTAACTCATTACATATATATGTATACATAAATTCAGATTTATGTACTTTACATAATACATTAGATCACATAATTCTCATTTTCAACATAGTCACGGTTTCCATACTCAGCATACCTCCCCAACGACATCAGTAGGAATCTCACACATACACACAGTCTCCATACTGAGCATACCTCCCCAACGGCATCAGTAGGGACTTCACATACACACATAGTCTCCATACTGAGCATACCTCCCCAACAGCATCAGTAGGGACTTCACACACAATTTTCATACTGAGCATACCTCCCCAACGGCATTAGTAAGAACTTCACACACAATTTCCATACTGAACATACCTCCCCAACGGCATCAGTAGGAACTTCATAACACAATTTCCATACTAAGCATACCTCCCCAACGGCATCAGTAGGAACTTCATAACACAATGAACTTCATAACACAATTTCCATACTGAGCATACCTCCCCAACGGCATCAGTAGGAACTTCATACACACAATTTCCCTACTGAGCATACCTCCCCAACGGCATCAGTAGGAAAGGAATACCACCCACCCACGATTATTGTGTGGTATTGACATATCATCAATCATATTTCAAGTATATTTCAATTCAGTACATTGTAAATATTCTCATCATTTTCTATGCACTTTTATTATCTCATAATAATATATATCATATTTCACATATTTCCACATTTCTCAAAATACTCATATCAGTAATTTGTACAAACTCATTTTTCATGCAAATAATTTCCACTCGCGTATAAATATCACATCAATCATTCTCGTTTCAATATTTTCTCAGAAAATAGACATCATTATATTCCACATTTTATAATATAAGTCACATACCACACAGTTTTCATTTAATATTTTAACAATTTAATATTACTCACATGCCACACAATTTATCTAATATTTATATCTTAATCATATTTAGGGAAAATGTCATATGCTCATTTTCACATATTAATTTAAACAGTAATTCTAAAAATACTGTTATAATTTATTCCCCTTACCTGGCTTACTGAGAGTCTCATTAACACCCAGATCCTACGCCCTTGGCGCCTGATATTTAACTCCTACAATTTGCATTTTCTCCAAATTAATTAATCTATTTCTCCAAAATAATACTCATCTAAACTTCCTTAGGCTCCATATACCTCAAATTAATATTTAAACTTACATTTAACAACCCCACTTAATTTTCTAAATTTTACCTGCGAGTCCCAAAATTACACCCGCGGCGCTCGCCCGGGCACTAAATTTCAGAAATCCTACTTTAACCCCAGATGCTCAATATTTTAGAATTTATAAATTAATACTAATTAATTAAAAATAAACCCCTTAATAACCCCTCGTACCCCAAATTTGGGGTTTTGCCCACGTCGACCCCACGAGAATTCTGTCCTGTTAGACCTGTAAAGAATCATCCCTAAATTCTCGTGGTAGTGTTCGTTCATCGATTGAACTTATATTTTGTAAGAAATTAAAGAAAAAGGAGAAACTGGCTTACCCCAGGAGATACGTCTACGCCGCTCCTACCACTGATCCGCTCCAGTAGAATTGACGACAGCGGAGAATGGAGTCCAGCGGTATCTTCCGATTTTCGATCGGACGAAAATCGGCCACTAAATCGAGGAGAGAGAGAGAGAGAGAGAGAGAGAGAGAGAGAGAGAGAGAGAGAGAGTGTGTGTGTGTGTGTGTGTGTGTATGTGTCTGTGCGTGCAGGAAGAAGAAAATAAAAGAAGAAGAAGAAGAAGAAGAATGAATGAATGAAATCTTGAAGCTAGAAGCTTCAGGATATGATATAATAATAATAATAATAATAATAATAATAATAATAATAATATATTTAATTAATAATAATATATTTAATTAATAAAAATAAAAATAAATTTTAATTAATTTTTTTTCTTTTCTTTTTTTTAAAATCTGATTAATTAATTAATTAATTTATTATTATTATTATTATTATTATTATTTTGGAATCACTCCACTAATCTTCTATATCCCTTTTTGGGGTTATTACACGAAGAGTCTGAGTCTAACAGTACTTTTTTATGGCATATGCATCTAGGGCATACGGGTGAGTGTGGGATGAAGGAACTTCACAAGAGGAATCTTCTGGAGGGGGTAAAATCATGTAAGCTAGAGTTCTACAAGTACTACATGCTTAGGAAGCAGAACCGGGTTCACTTCATGGCAGTCATGCACAAGACAGAGGGAGTACTAGACTACATTCATTCGGACATTTGGGGACCGGTGAAAGTGACATCACGAGGGGTACATGTGTGTTTTATGAATTTTATCAACGACTACTCATGAAAGGTCTGGGTTTACTTCATGCGTCACAAGTCAGAGATGTTTGCCAAGTTTAAATTGTGAAAAGATGATGTGGAAAACCAGTCTGCGAGAAAGACCAAATTCCTCAAGATAGACAATGGGACTAAGTACACAAACTTGGGATTCAAAGAGTTCTGCGAGCAATAGGGCATAAGGAGACATTTTAGTGTACGCCAGACACCACAGCAAAATGGTGCGGCGGAGATGATGAACCGAACCTTGGCTGAAAAGGCTCGGTGCCTCAAGTTGTAGGTTAGGCTCGCCATGAATTTCTGGGCCGAGGCGATTAGTATGGTGTGTTTCTCGGTAAAGAGATCTTCAAGGGCATCACAAAATGGGAATATTTCTGAGGTGTGGATAGGAGAAAATATAGACTACTTTGGACTTTGAGTATTTGGGTTTCCGGCCTATGCGCACATCCCTGGTGAGGAGAGATCTAAGCTTGAGGCGAAGTTTAGATGGTGCATCTTTCTAGGTAATCAAAAAGGCGTGAAAGGGTTCAAGCTATGAGATCTAGTGGCAAATAAGGTGGTAATCAGTAGGGACGTGGTTTTCGATGAGAAAGTCATGTTGTGGCGTACTTAGGAAGAAATAGAGAAATAGATACCAAAAAATCGCAGTAGCAACGAGCATGTGATTCAGGTGGAGTTGGAGACTCAGAGTAGACATGCAAGGAGTCTTAGGTGAAGAGATTAGCCAACAGTGTAGGTGGAGTCAGAAACTCAGGGTGGAAATGACACAGGGAGTTCTAGCTCAAATTACTAATAGCTGCATCGTGGCATAGCTATAAACAAACCCAAACGCGTCGTTAAGCCACCCCCCCCCCCAAATTACTATTTTGACGATCTGGTGTCTTATGCGCTTATCACCAGGAGCAAGGATCCCACTACCTTTCAGTAGGTCGTTCACAGCCAGGAGAAGGGTAGTTGGATAAGTGCTATGGTGAAGGAGATGGAGTCGTTGCATAAGAACCAGACGTGGGACTTAGTGGAACTTCCAGCTAGGAAGCAAGCACTTGGATGCAAGTGGGTATAAAGGAAGAAGGAAGTAGTTTCAAAAATGAAAAGAAAGAAGTACAAGACTCGCTTGGTAGATAAGGATACTCATAAAGGAAGGGAGTAGATTAAGATGAAATTTTCTTCCCTATGGTCATACACACTTCCATAAGAGTAGTGTTGGGACTGGTGGCGCAACATGATATGCATCTCAAGCAAATGGACATAAAGACGGCGTTTCTCTATGCTGATCTGAATGAGCTGATTTATATGACACATCTAGAAGGGTTTAGCTAATCTAGATAGAAGCACTTAGTCTACAAACTAAAGAAATCATTATAAGGGCTAAAGCAGTCTCCGAGGCAATGGTACAAAAGGTTTGACGCCTATATGACCCATATTGGCTACAGAAGGTGTTAGTACGATTGCTGCGTATGTGTGAGAAAACTTGTGGATAGGTCTCTCATATTTCTTTTGTATGTTGACGATATGTTGATTGCTACTAAAAACATGACCGAGGTGAATCAGTTAAAGACTCTGTTGGGAAAAGAGTTTGACATGAAATTCTTAGGTGCAACCAAGAGGGTATTTGGCATGGAGATTCGTAGGGACAGAGCTGCAAGGAAACTGTTATCTTAGGGGGTGCTATGTGAAGAAGGTGCTGGAGAGGTTTAGCATGGCTGATGCTAAGATGGTGAGCACAACTTTGGTGATTCTTTTTAGGTTGTCTACAGCCCAATGCCCAATGACATACAAGGAGGTTCGTGATATGTCGACGGTCCCTTTGTGCTAGCACAGTGGGGTGTCTGATGTATGTCATGGTGTGTATGAGACCGAACCTGACACATGTTGTCAGCATGATGAGCAAATTCTTCTTGAATCTGGGTCAACAGCACTAGGATGCTGTGAAATGGATTCTCAGGTACTTATAGGGTACGACTGGATATGACATAGTGTTCAGTGCACAACAGAGTGATCTGTCGATAGTAGGGTACGTGGATGTTGACTATGCAGGAGACCTGAATCACAAGAGGTCTACCACAGGGTACGTATTTACGCTTGTGGGGAGACCTATTTATTAGAGGTTTATGGTATAGTCATTTGTAGCTTTGTCTACTACTGAGTTGGAGTAAATGGCAGTGGCTAAGGCTACCAAGGAAGCGTTGTGGCTTATGGGGTTGGTCGGAGAGCTGGGTGTCCAGTAAGGTGGAGTTCGACTACAGTGTGATAATCAAAGTGTCATTTACTTGGTGAAGAATCAAGTGTACCATGCGAGGACGAAGCACATTGATCTGCGGTATCACAGGGTCAAGGAACTAATTGCTTCCAGGGAACATCTTCTTGAGAAGGTTCATACGTTTGACAATGCGGCTGATATACGTTTGACGAAGCCGATCAGAATGGACAAGTTCAAGCATTGCTTGGACTTGATCAATGTCTCCAAGTTCTAGACGGGAGACAAACCCAATCTACTGTCCCGGGTGGTGCAGCAGTTATGCTTTTGAATTTCCTAAGTGGTGAATATTTGCTAAGGTGGAGATTGATAGGGATATGGCTCATATTTTGAGCGGAAGCACATGCGCCGAGGAAAGCTATGTGAAGTGAGGAGCAAGAGCATAAGAGGAGGCTGCAGGTAGAGGGATCATCGTCAAGGGTTTGGGCTCTAACCGTCAACGGTTTCATACAAAATGCAGAGGTGTTTCTTATTACTGAATGTTTGTTTCTTGAGTATATTTCATCATCAAGTGATTGCATTAGTGGTTGTTGATTCTTTTGTGTGTGATTGTGTGCTTCCGCTGTGTATCCCTGACAAAGAACAACACAGTACTATCCAAATTCTGGGAAAGTGTCTCACTGGACTTCATCACCAACCTACCTAGAGTTGGAGATGCAAGGTTGTGGTTATAGATAGGTTTTCAGAGTATGGTACGTTCATAGCCGTACCAAAATACTGTTCGAAAGAGGAGACAACACAATTGTTCTTTAAGAAAATTGTGAAATATTGGGGTGTTCCCAAGACACTGTTAGTGACCGAGACTCAAGATTCACCGGCAAATTCTAGAAAATACTTTTCAGAATCCTCAGTTCACAATGTGAATTCTCTTCAAGTTTCCATTGACAGACAGACAGACGGAGAGATTCAATAGGCTACTAGAAGAGTACTTGCATCATTTCGTCAATGACAACCAGAAGAATTGGGTGCAACTACTTGATCTGGCTTAGTTCTATTTCAATGCCCAAAGGAGCTCAATAACCAATAAAAGCCCTTTTGAGCTTGTTACTGGCCAACAGTCGCTATTACCCCACATAGTGGATGAGCCGTATAGAGGAAAGAGTCTCAAGGCGTACATCTTCACCATAGAATGGAGACATGATGCAGAGATTGCTCGAGCCTATCAGGAGAAAGCTTCTAAGCAGATAAAGAAGTAGGTAGATCAAGGGGGAAGACCGCAGCACTTCAACTGGATGAAAGTGCATCATATGTTTCACGTCAACTGCCTTAAGTCGTTCAACGCCAACACCAACGATTCGAGCAAAAGTCAGTAAAACAGAGCAGAGTTCAAGACAGTGCAACCTAACAGACGTGAAGTTGAAGATATCATTGCAGACAGAGTTTATATCCTCAAGGAAGAAGCGGCAAGAGTTCTTCGTGAAGTGTAAAGGCCTTCGTGATGAAGAAATTGACTGGATTTCTATGGAATATATGCAATCGTTCGTGGAAAAAGTTGAAGTGTACCTAGCATCAAATTCTACGAGGACGTCAACCGCATAAGTGGGGGAAGCGTCACGAGCCTAACTTGTTCAAGGCATTATGCTTGCCTGTGACCGCTTGTCTCGTGCGTGGGGGATGGGTTTCCATTATGTAAATACTAGTGTAGGTTTATTTCCTACTAGTAGTTTCTATGTATGCCAAATAAGGCAACATGACTCATCGGTTACTTTAATGTTTCCTAGTACCAAGATGAGAATTGCATGTAAAGCTTTTTAGGGGAGGATGAGTGCTCAACAATCTTGTCAAACTCACTAGCTATTGTCAAAGTGTTTAGTCTACTTGCCTCCCTCACTAAATACACAATGTCAACGGAGGTGTTATTAATGAATTGCGTTGCTTCAATGTTTACTATTTGCTTGCCACTACTTTCATAATTGTCTACTGCTTCCGATGTTATTTGATTGAATGTTAATGAAAGTGTTTCTTGGATGAATTGTGGTAAACAATCGGTTGGCTAGTTAAGAAAGAGTGTTTTAACTAACGTCACACGGTCCTTTCACAAAAATGTGAAAATAGTCAACCCGTAACACTAAGCATGGAGGATTCTAGACACCCATTTTTTGTTTTGTTATATTCTATTTTATATTATTTGGATTTTGGTAGAAAGTTATGCTTCAAGTTCAACCTTTTCATTACTAATTTAAACAATGTTTCTCTTGTGGATTTAATCCTTAAAGGGGATATTGCAAGGGATAATAGGTGATCAGTGTAGTTGGTGCATTATCTACTTCAACTCAAGACTCAAATGGGCCTATTCGAGTTCAAGCTACCTCCCGACTCAAGTTCCTTTTTTTTTTTTTTGACATGCTAGCTTAGGAGTTAACAATTTTATATTTATGAGTAATATGTTATATTGTACATAATATGTATATACGTTATAAACAGTTCCCCTGTGATTGGTTTGCCGAGTTTGAATTCAAAGAAATCAACAGCACAAAAAAAGGGATAAGGTTGTCTACGCTCCGACAACCCTCTCCAAACTCGCGCAATATAATAAATCCATGGTTGCCATGGAAAATTGCTTCTTATTCTTCCTTCATGTTGAGCCCCGCAGCTAGACCTAACTCTAGCTCCAAATATATGAGTTTATATCTTTTGAAGCTCGTTTGATGTGTTACTAGACCAACAAGACGTCAGCCTGTGGTGGGAATCAGAGCTCGAGAAATTGGAGCTAGCAAACATCCTCCCAAACAACCATTCCACGTACAACTCCCCTAGCACCGATGAATACATTGGGTCGGCAGCTATGAAAGAACAGAGAAGGGTGCGGAATGACAAATAAATAGAGGGAAGTGGTCTTGGCCCCTTTTTCATCATGAGCCAGTGGATGCCGAGGCTTCTTTTTCTAAAACTCAAAGAATGAGTGCCAACGCACTTTTTGCAATACCATCCTAAAAAATAAAAACATACCTTCCTAAAAAATGAGTCCACAAAAAATGATTTACCCAAACACGTTTCCCATGTGTTTCTCACATATTGCGTCTTCTAAAGTAGAGAAACTCTCCCAAATGCTAATATTTATTCTTTTTTTTTCCTTTTTCTTTTTCTTTTTCTTTTTTTTATATTCAAGCAACAAGCAATGCAACTGGGGCCAATGCCTGTTCCTCGGTCAGGCTTAGCACCACTCAACCAAGTCAGCGGGTTAGCCATTTTCTGTCTCCCACTCCAAACTAAGCAACAAACACCCTCGTCCGCTCGCTCACTCTTTATTTTCTGATGAGTAGAGGTGATCTCAAACCTCAATGGCTGGGGAGTAGGAATTCAAACCAACGACAGTTTCCTTTTCCCTCCTCCCTCCACTCTCTGTTGCGTTCTCTATAAAGGCTGTCTCAATCCTTTTCTGGACAGCAGCAAAGGAAGAATGAAAAAAATATAAAGGTAATAATAATAATAACAAAAGCTCCAGTGTGAAACGAAGGTACACCACGGCAGTTTGCTTTATCTTCAGCCCAGGTCGCCTTAATTAAGTTCCACGCGAGATACAACGTTGCCCAGCTTGGGAGTTCTGCCATTTCATGGAGCGCTGGTTCTCTCTCCTCAATTTGCCATACCCACTAAATTTTTTAATGCTCAGAAAGGCCTCTCTTGAGGCTGTCCTTTGAAATCTTTTAGTTTGTCGTTTGTTTTTCATGGCTTATGATGCAACAGTGAGCCTTTTATTTCCTTAGTAAAAGGGAAAAAAAAAGAGAAAACTCATAGCACAGAAACTATACAGGCCTCAGATAAAATCTTAATATTCCATTAGTGCAGCATCCCCAAGGGGATGAACAATCAAAAGCTGTGATGAAACAGTCTGGTCTCTCTGCAGGCACACACCAGCCCCGGCATACTGCCTCACCACTCAAAGAAGGCGGCACCTTAACCTTCTTCAACCCAAAAATTAGGATTTTTGCACACACAAGTCATGTACTTCTAAAAATTCCAAAAACCTGAAGTACATTTCAGATCTCATGTGAAAAAAAACATTAAAATTGAAAGCACTACAATAACCATAAGCATCTGTTTGTTTGACCATTCAACCTAGAATTCCAAACTGGGTGCTTAATTTACCAATAATAACTTTTTTATGCTATGCACATGTCAGGCACTACTAACCTACCCCCACACATTTGGAGGAGGCAGACTTCTTATTTCAGGATGGCATGACCACTTCATCTTTTCCATAGATACGCTGAAGTTCGCGGGTTGCAGCTTGATACGACGCTGAGACAACAGGAGATAAAAAAAAAAAAAACACTAAGAACTAAGATATTAAATTTATATTAGACTGACCGTACACAGATAGCAATGTCATTCTCGTTTATATCTTAAATCATATCTGTAAGCCAACTGAAAAAAAAATCTCAATTACCTTTCCATACACGGAAATTCTTCTGATTGATGGGTGATCCCGTTACACTTTGAATTGCTTCAAACAGCATTTCCTGAGGAGTGCTCTTCAACTCTTGGACTACAGCATATATGGTCTTACCATTCTCAAAATAAATGTGATTATTCGGGTGTTTGGTCTTGCATCCAGCATGACGCTCAAACTCATAAGCATTGAGAGACTGCACAAGGAATTTAAATCATTGGTTATATCATGAAATTCAGCGCAAAAATTCCTTACTAAAGCTCTGTGTGTGTGTGTGTGTGCACGCGTATATGTAGTAAAGTAAGTCCCTAACCTTGGAAAGATTGCACTCCGTGCAACCACACAAATACCCAGTCCCCTTTATAATTCCTCGAAGATTTTTCTGCCACAACATACAGCATAAGAACAAGGAAAAACAGTTGTCCAGAGAAATCTGCAAAGGCATTCCCATTAGTAAGATAATTAAAACCAAAGTAAGACTTACCTCCCGTGACCAGGAAACATATTTTACAGAAACTCCATCAAGCATACCAGTTGATAGCAAGCTTTTGACATTAGAAGGGAAATTGTTTGGGGGAACCTTCTTAGGTGTCTTTGGCTCCTTATGCTTGGTAGCACTGTCAGCTCTGGGCACAGCTACTGGAGCCTTGCTAACAATTGGATCAGCATTTGACTGAACCATATCTTGCTGGCTCAGTCCTTCTGAAGCTTGACCTGAGGACTGACTGACGACTAAATCATAGTGAGTGATGGCCTTGCCAGAGGGATTTGTTTCAGGTTCATCCTGAAAGCCTCCAAAAGATATGGTATGGCCCTCGCCCTTATTGTAATTCTGACCCATGGACAGAATGTTGGGATCTCCCTTGTCATATGCAGAACCAATTGAAACAACATTGCTCTCTCCCTTGCCATATGCTGGACCCATTGATATGATATTATTATCCATCTTAGTATAGGTTGAACCCATTGAAATGAAATTTTCATTATTTTTGTGAAAGGTGGGGCCAATGGAAATAAAATTCTCATGTCCTTTGTCATAAGCATGACCCATTGATATCATATTTCCATCACCCTTTTCATATGGTTGACTCATTGATATAAAATTGCCATCTCCCTTGTCAAAGGGCTGAGCCATTGATAGGATATTCTCCGCTCCCTTGTTAAAAGTATGACCAATTGATATGAAATTACCATCTCCCTTAAAGGTATGACCCATAGAAATGAAATTGTCATCCGCCTTGCTGAAGCTGGGGGCCATTGAAATGCCATTATCATCCCCATTATTATAAGTCGGGCCCAACGCAATTGTGTTATTATCCCTCTTATCATAAGAGGTTCCCATGGAAATTCCACTGCTATCTCCCCTATTATATGCATGTCCCATCGATACAGACATGCCACTGTCAGAATCCCTCACTTGATTGACCTTAACTTTCCTGAATCCACCATAGTTGAGACAATTAACAGGATCCTCAACAGCATGAGACATAGATAAAGCAACTGAAGAATCATTCCCAAATTGATTCTCATAACCCTTTCTTCCCATATTCATGTTTCCAGCAGATGGAATGCTCTGATCTAGAATACTGAAAGTCCTCCCGGTCTCAGATCCAAACAAGCGATCAGTGAAAGGCCCTGAGGGTGACTGAAAACTAGGAGTGTGTTCCCAAAGAGAGGCATTCATATTTGATATCCCTGAAATTGGCCGGCTGTTAATGGCTTCTAATGCTTGCTTCTTGTTGCAAAAAAGTTCTGGTTCATTAGCACTCATAAGCCACTGATGACCACGCTTTGGTTCAATTCTAGATGGATTATCATAGCCCATCTCTCCATCAGTCAAACACCCAGCATCCCTTGGCATCCAAATGCTTTTATTCTGAAAAGACTGCCAAAAGCAATTACTTTAACAAATATCCTGATTGGGTAGCAGATATCACAACATTAGATAACACGGGTTGCAGATGCCCCAAATGATGCAAATATCCCCACTTGTGTACGCATATATACAAAATGACACACACAGACATGCGGGAGAGTATACAATGATGATTGCAAGGCAGAAAGATCAATCACCACACAAATGACAAATGCACGTCAAACGCAATTTTACATATATATATAAATATATATATATACACACACATATGTATCTGAAAAAAATCTAATTGGCACTCCAGAGATTCAATCATAAAGGAAAATCGGAAAAGGAGATCTCGCCTCAAATCCAAAAATAAAAACAACCTGTTTCATGATTCCTCAAAGCCTTCAAACTTTCAGAGAAGCTCACACCAGCTGACTAACAAGAGCTATCACCAAGAAACAACACGTAAACCTAATTGATCGTGCATCAGATTCACAAAGACTCCACACTGTCCCACCAGAGGTTCTCTTCAAACAACCATACACGACAATGTTCCAGTGTTTTTAGACCATGACTAAATATAAACTTTGGAAAGAGAACAATTGAGAATATCTTTGGCTAAAGTTGGTATTGAGAGGGCCAGCTCCTTGCCTCGGTCTCATAGTAAATAGCAATGATGCTGTAATTATTACATTCCGTCTAATGTCAGCATCTCTGCCTAAATCAGTAAGGTCGTACCCTGAGCATAAATTCTCAAACTAGCTTTTAGATATTTACCAATCCAATGCACAAATGACCTGACAGAACTTCATTTTATAAGGAACAGATAATGAACTTTCCTGTCCTGGCTGCCAAACCATTGAGGTCAAATTCAAATCACTACAAAAGTTTCTACAAAATGTTCATGAAAACTGAAATACCTCCACTTTCCCTGTATGCATAATTGCTGGATTAAAATAATTCAATAGTTAATATCAGAATGAATTGACAATAACCATCAAGTTTTTGGTCTAAAATCTAAGCCAAACAAATTCGTTACTTCAGAATAGAATCACACACGTGCCTGGAGTAAAAAAAAAAATATTCCCAGAATAACCTACCAAGCACATTTCCATCAATCATACAAGTCCCTCAATTGACCCCACATGCTAAAAAATATAATTCCATTAAATTGAAGATCCACTAGAAAGATGCCCAGTTGGTACAGATATATGTGTGGGCACTAGGAGTACAATGCAATTTGTCAATAATTTCTTCTGTGCTGAATAACAGTAAAAAGCACAAAAAAGGTTTGCATGTCCAAGCTTTAGCTGTAGTACTGGAAGAGTATGCATAGCTTTGGGACTAACAAATCGAAGAGAAAAGCTACATATGTATCCCTTTAAAAATCCCCAGCACCAAAGAAAAGAAAGTGTAATTCATATGAGATATTCCTAAAGCTATTCAAAGGTCCTCCCTTGAAATTTAGTAAATACAGCAAACCACAATGCGCACTGTCTAAATTCCAGATTCACTTTGTGATTAGCTAAGGTGTGCCTACAACATATTTTTAAAAGAGATCCCCAATTTGATCTCCAATTCCAGCAGCGCTCGCAACAGGTTTCTTGTCGTTAATAACATTGCCATGTTTCTTATGATTATCCACTGAGCTGATCATTGGGACTATATCCCAAATAATTCACCTTGGTTATAATATGCTTACAAATGTATCATACTGAATCACCCTAGAATTCTAATGCCATTACATCATCACTAAAAAACTTTTGAAAACTAACTGATATATTAAAACTGCCATCATTTATAGATATAGTAATTGACAGCAATGCTTATAATTTAGTTCCTGAATTTCTTATTTACATTTTAAAAGTGCATCATAAATTCAAATTCAACTATAGAAATATTGAGGCTTGCTATTTGCACAGGAATACATCATTTTAAACATCAAAAATAGATTTTACTAGAAAATATGTCCATACACAAAGATGTCTTCTCTTAAACTGGAAAGAAGTAAAAGCACCAACCTTCATATGCTAGTTACAAGCAATCAATGCATTATTTCATTCTCACTACTATTCTCAATTAAAATCCTATTTAATTTGATTCAACCACATCAATCCACAGCAGCTATTTAAGGAGTAAGTGACATAAGGATGGCAACAGGAGAAAACCGGGGGGGTTTTACCTCTACACCCACCCCCCCCCCCCCCCAAAAAAAAAAAAAAAAAATCCCTATGAAGGAAAATTATCCGCATCCTAACCCATTTCCACATGGGGAAAATGACCCCATTCTCCTCAAATATAATCTATAAGGTCAAAAAAATAGGAGTATATTACACCAATAGTCCCCAAGGCCCAAACTATACCCATGTTTCATACTCATCTCCAAACTTCAAATTGTCTTCCATCAGTCCCAAACTTCAAAGATGGTTTCGATTTTGTCCCACCAATAGTACAAATTTTGGGTTTTCGATGGAATTCGATGCAAACAGTCACCGCATCCAACTAAATTCTACACATAATCCCCAAGACTAGGTTTCATGCTCATCCTAAAACTATTAACTAAGTTTCATTCACTTAAGGGTCAAGTGTGAAAGTCCGTCAATAGTTGGGGGACTTCTAGTGCAATACTTCAGAGTTTCATCCAAAATCCCCTATTGAGACTAATAGTGGAATGAAGCTAAAAAACCGCTTCGAAATTTTGAGCTAATGGTGAGAAAAAATTGTAGTTTGCAAACAAGTATGAAACATGGATCATAATTTGGAGATTATTGGTACAAAATTAATTTTATTTCACTAATGAAGTGACATTGCATGAAGTATATTTTTTACCAATAGAAGCTATATTGAGGCTAATAGATCCAAAAATTACAAGCTTACTTATCAATCAAAAAAATTAACGTATTTAGTATCACACATCATATTTATCGATATATCTAATATATTAATAAAATTCATATATACGAAATAAACTAATAAAAATGAGGTGGGGTGGCATGAAGAGTTTCATCACCATAAACACCCCACCCCATTCACAATTATTCCCTAAAGATTGCCCCACTAAGGGATGAGCCATGTGAGCATTTAGGAAACTATGGCACATGGCCATTCCCACCCACATATATACTAGAGTTTTGCTATGTATTTACATCATACGACAAATTATAAACTACATTTAACATATAAGTACAAACATACCCTTGCTACTTAGCAGTGTTTTCCTTCTTTTTTTTCCATTAATATTTGTTCAAACTATAACCAAAAGCAATGACGCAGAGGCAAATATGGAATCAACGGCCAAAAAGAATTTTCAAAAAGATGCACCAACACCCAGATGACAGCTCAGAGATAGTGTTTGAGTTTCAATGTTGATCACATTACTATGTTCCACAATAACTCTGAATTGACAATTCAATTTGGCATCAGCTGACACATAGTACCAAATAATAATGCTCAATAAACCAGACAATTGTCATGAAATCAGTAATCAAACATGAAAGAGGAAATTGTTTTTTATATATTAAAATAAATTTATTAAGATGACGAATTTACAAGGGGAATTTGTGTAAAACAGATTTATCACCTTTCCTTCTATCACCATTTTTTTTCCTTTACTTCTTGTTCTTTTTGGGAGGGGGGCGCTGTTAGGTCAAATATTCATTCCTCTAAAAAAAAATTCATATAGTAAGTTTCGGTCCTTTATTTTTTTTCCTGAATCCTGACAATCTTATCATCGATTTTTCTTTTCATGTTATGAGAGAAACCAACTCTAATCTCGCAACGGACAAAAACAATTTAAAGCATTAATTACAATGCAATGAATTGGCAAATGGATAGCCCAAATATAGCAACTAGTGAGAGAGAATTGAGTCCAGCATCAAATAAGAATGCCAAAAGACAAATTCATTTATGCAAATGAAAGCTGACTGATCTTGAGATAAAAGAAGTCTCAATTCCATATTAGTAAATGATATCTAAGGCTGAAAATTTTGACTGGAGATTTTCAAAATAAGCAAGATTTGAATGGCAATGACAGCCTACCAAAATCTTAAACAAACACTCAGTCATGTGTCTTGAGATCATTTTAGCTTCCCTACCAATGGGCAAGCTCAATCTGCGGGGGCATGCTCAATTTTTTTTTATGCAAACAAACATTAGGTTTTCACTTTGTCTAAATGAATAACATGAGTCTTCTAGAGTCATCATAAACCTCAAAATAAGGATAACAAATCATTCAAGATATGTCCATTTAGAACAGGCCCATTATACATGCCCAGTTGATTCTTGAGCATTTAGTCTAAACAGCAATTTTCTACTTGTTTTTGTTGTTGGAAATGATAATGTTCCTATTTTAGCAAAACAGTCGTGAAAACTGTGAGCAACTCAACCCCAGCTTGTTTAATTCCACAAGCTCATTATATAAACAAAACAAATCAATTGAGATGTCAAACTAGAACCATGCACAAGTATAAATATTTCAATTGAAACCAAAAGGTTGCAAGGCAATCAAAAAACAGCATTCCCTTTGCAACTAAGCCTTTTGATGACTGATTAGATTGGACATGAAATGGACCATGGAAGAAGGTGTGTCCAATGAATGAATGATTCAATCCACTCCCACTCGCTCAGGTTTTTCTATTGAAGAAGTTTCCCTCCATGCGGACATGAAATGTGCCATGGAAGAAAATGTTTCCAATGAATGAATGATTCAATCCACTCCCACTCACTCAGGTTTTTCTTGAAGAAGTTCCCCTCCACACGCACACACACATGCAAACACCCCTTCAAGTGGATGTTGAGCACAAATTTGCTCAACAACCAGCAGAAACTCAAAAGTCCACTACCCAGTTTGACTTGCCCAAGCATGAGTGTATCCAAGTATCTTTGCCCCAAAATAAATGTTGGTTTCCTTAACTTCAACATTTAAATTTTTCCTTGCCACTTCCCAATATGCACGACCCCACTATCAACCATTATTAACTCCCAAGTCCCACAGTAAAAAGCAACTCAGCAGATCAACCATTGGTTAAAAATAGATATTCACAGTACTAAAACTATCTTAAAGCATATTGCATGGTTATTGGACCCACATCATCTCTCTTACAGCTATCCATAAAAGTATGAATAACGACAAGTTCTAGCACGGATTGGCTTAATAACCCAAAGAAAACAAAAAGGCTTCAGATTACCTTGAAACACATCGACATTCTCAACCAGCAAGAAGTTTTGACTGTGGATTTAAGACCGTTTCACCTCAAAATTACCAAAAATTGTTAGCATCCAAACAGTGGGACCCAATCTAGATAAATTATGGTCTAACATGCTAAATAAATTGTCCATGGTATTTCCTTTTCCTTCCTTTTTTGATTGACTGTAACAAGCATTCAACGTTTCTCTATTTTGAACTTGACACAGCTCTTTCCAATAAATATAAGGTTACAAAACTACCCAACCCCCAGGCTTATGAGGAGCAGAGTAAAAAAATTTTATCTAACAGTTGTCCAATTTAGAGCCATAAAGAAATGTATATTTTATCAAAAAGGGCCGTGAATATAAATCCAAATAGCAAGCATCTCAGATCATATGACGTAGATGGAATGTCCACATTTCATAATCTGACGGGTAGCTTCACAGTGAGCTCCAAATCATCCTTATTTATTTGTTACTTAGATCATACAAGAGTTCCATGGAAACAAGAAAATGTCGGGGCGAAGAAAGGAGCACGAATGACCCTACACAAGTTTAAAGCCAGCAATATTTTATGCAATTCCTCTTGTTTCGCACTACAGCGATTCACTTTTCAAGATATAATGGTTTAGATACTCATAAAATCCCAATGAATTCATGCATCTTGAGCATATTGACAGTTCACATACAACATGGCCATTGGCTCAAGCCAAATTACTCTATCTAAACTAAGATTAGTATAATAAAACTGAATGTAGCTTATAATTGTCATTTTCCCATTCAAAATAAAGTTTA
The DNA here is from genome assembly GCF_029873635.1 of Malania oleifera. Taxonomy (NCBI): domain Eukaryota; kingdom Viridiplantae; phylum Streptophyta; class Magnoliopsida; order Santalales; family Ximeniaceae; genus Malania; species Malania oleifera. Next base: position 10,474,646 of record NC_080426.1, read on the forward strand.
CGCTTTATTCAAGTAGGCCCCAATGACCCGATAGAAAAATACCTTAATTGAATGCAAAAGAAATTCAGGTGGGTGACAATACACAAAGCCCAGTGCAATGACAATCCTCATCAAGCCCACAGATATGATCCACGAATGGCCTCTATCTTGAAGAAGTTTTAGGTAAGCCTGGTCAAATAATTAAGTCGAGTCCAAAAATTGCCCAACTCATTTATTAGATAACCCACCCCAGCCAGCTGAGTTAAGCACACATTTAAAAAACAAAAAATTGAAAAAACACAGACTAAGTTATAAAGTATTAGTACTGCATGAGATGAGATGATTCAAGATCAAGATGCTTTCTAAGGTCAAAGCTAAGTTCCAAACTGTCTTACTTGTATACCGCATTGACTTCATTTGAATTAAAGCGAACATTTCGACTTGTTCAAAATAAATTTTTCACATTTAAAGATGAAAACCACACGTAAAGGTTTCACTTTAAAGACAGGAGAAGAGGGTTAAAAAACCAAAAAAACAGCAGTACGACAGTATAAGTGCACAAAACTTTTTACCAAAAAAGAGAATAATTTGTTTACTCAATCAACAATTTCAAGACCATTTTTGTCTCTTAATAACCCTAGCAAATTTTGACAAGTGCAACAAAAGAGCTCATACAAGCATGCTCTGCCTCCCTTTCCCATTTAAATGTTAGGAATCCAGCAGTAGCACTCCCCTAATCCTCTGCCACTGTTCCAGAGATGAACCACAGTTCCTTCATCCTCATCCCCACACATCTAGAGTTCTATTAACCTTTATCAGAGCTGACGGTACCTTCCAAGATATCTTGTGCCAACATATTCACATGATAAGCTAGTCCTCATAAGGTATAAAGTTCATCAGAAAAAGAACCATAAAATTTTTTTAAAAAAAAAGCACTCTGATCATATTAATATCCTTGTGTATATCTTCCACCACAACCTGAAGACTGAAGCCATGATATCATCCATTATCACATTTGTCTCAAGCAGTCAGTACGAAATCAAACATCCAAAATAAATAAATAAATAAATAAATAAAAATAAGAACAACAAAATCAGCACGAGGAACGCGCTTCAGTGCTGTTTTCCCTTTTTAAGAACTGAAATGAGCGCAATTTCTGTTTTTTTTTTTTTTTTTAAATCAGGAGAAGTGTTTCAGGAGTGCTAAATTAAAACAAAAAAACAAAAACATCAACAACATTTGCATGGAGAAGCAAAAATTTTAGTTCTGAGCTCTACCATTTTCGGCTACTACTACACTTCAGGGAAGACCCACTGAATCAGCTCACTCAGTGACGATCAAAATCGTCTCCGCACGATCTCCGACCTCTTTCAACACTCAGAAAACCACAGTAACCTTTCCTACACAATTCAACCCACGCAATCCATCGATGAAGATCGAGTATACCACATCCAAGAGCACAACGCCGAGCTCAAACCGCTGCAAATAACAAGAAAACCTAGGTCGTCAAATCAACATCTCAACAATCAACACGATCGAACTCTGGTCACACCCGGCATGCATTGAAGGATCTGACAGATACATAAGAACAGTATCAGAGAGAGAGAGAGAGAGAGAGAGAGAGAGATACGAAGCTCAGACGATCGATCCAAAACGAAACCTGAAACCAACGAAAGCGAGGAGGACAAAAACGGGGACCAAACCCTAAAAATCGAGACGAATGAGAGGGTTTCGAAAAGTGTACCTTCGCCGCCGGTTAACCAGATAAACGCCGGTGAGATATTCCGGTGCGCGCGTGCCGGAGAGGAAGGGAGGCGCAGCTTTTTGTTGAACCAAAAAGGCAGAAAGGGACTGGTGGGAGGGAGGATCCCTTTGATGTGTGAAACTTTGGGTTGCTTTTTCCCAGTGTGGCGAGAGCTATAAGGTACAACTCGGTACTCTTACCATATATGGTATCCACATCTGGATAGTACGCGTGGCGCAGGAATTGATCTGAGCTCTTGGTTAGATCAATGCTGGGGACAATCCCTGATGCTGGATTTCAGGGCGGCGAATCTCGGCCGTCGAAAAGGATTACAGACCGGGAAGGTTCTTAAATGCGATAATGCAAAAGGTCAAAATATCGTATACATGGCAAATGTGCCACGTGTCCAATTTTGACGGGGTTGGGGGCAGCGCTTGTGTCTTCCTGAGGCGCAACCAACAAAAGTGATCCACTGGTTGCGTTTCTCAGAACGGAACCTGCAACCCTGACGTGGCAGTCATCTATTGTTCATCTCTGGTTGAGCGCGTGACGTGGACCAATGAATTGCGGGGTTCACGGAGCGTCCCCAGCACCCGAACGCCAAATTAAGATGCCAGCGAAGGCCATATTAATAAAACTCAGAGCGGGGAATGGATTAACGGAGGTGTGATCCGGGGCGTGCATCTTGTGATTAGGGAGGGATTTGATCTGTGGATGCCTCATCTACGGTTGATACAGGAGCAAGCGTGAGAAGTATAATGGAGCGGCAGTTCAGAGGATTTAAACCAAGAAAATAGGAATGTGAAAGGTGTACATCAGTGACTAAGAAAATTAAGCATATCATAGTCATAAATGCGTAGGCACTGACATTGGGTGTGGTATGTCTAATGGCTAAGCAGGGAGGAGAAGAGTGAAGCGCCCGGCTAACTCTTCCCATGCAAGAGCTGGCCTTTCATATTCAATTATTCCCTTTTATTTGAGTATTAAAATACAGGCTTAATTTTCAAAATATTTTATAAATTTTTCTAAAAATTTGGGCTCCGTTTTTATAGTTATTGTTAATTTTGAAAAATATTTTTAGTTTTAATTTTTTTTTAAATTGTAGAAATTTTACTTTATTTTTTACTTTTTTCCAAGCTAACATTAAAAGGGGAGAAAATAAAAAGTTTATTTGAATGTATAAAAAATATATTTTATTTTTGTTTCTAAATTTTCAAACAATTAGAAAGATGACAACTTGCTTTTCAATTTTTCGAAATTTATGTAAGGTAATATAATAATGAATTTTTGGGTTTGAATTTGAAATTATGTGAATTTAGAAGAAATTTTATATATAATCCGCGCTAATTAAAGTCTAACATCCAAATCTCATGCTCTCTTTTGCAAAGTAAAAGTTAGACATCTAGAAAAATAAGAGAAAAATTTCAATTTTTTTATATAAAAATTTAAAATATTCAAAAGGTTAGGTAATAATTTCGTAATTATTTAAAAAATTAAAAATAAAAATGAAACTATTTTCACAAGAAAATATTATCGAAACTACTTTTTATTGTTCATTTATTTCACAAAAATGTTATAAAAATGAAATTTTGGTTATTTTTTTAAAAAAAAAATAAAAAAAAAATATTTTTGAAAAGTATAGTATCACTTTAAATCTGAGATATTTATACTTATTTTTGTAATTTACTATCAATTAGTTAATTACAACATCAAAAAATTGGGTGTCTTATCATTTTCTTACCCTTAACACTAGTAAAATAGCATTTTTATTGGCCATGAGATCAATCCGGAAGATGAAGTTTGTACCTTTTTTGAGAAAATTATTCGGTTTTTTATACTCAAAAAGAAATTCATTTATGATGATTGAGTTTGCATTTTTTTTTTTTTTTTGAGTGATTTGCATAGTTTTTGAATATTCAAACAATATATATGTGTTATTTAGTCTTAAGAATGGCAATTTTTAAAAAAATTATTTGATTGCTTGAAAAAGGTTAGTGTATTTTATCTTTAAAATAAGGTTTAATTTTAAAAAATTTAGCAGATTGAACTTTTCACTTTAATTAATGGTAAAAATACATTTAAATTCAAATTTTGACAATTTCAAAAAGTAATAAATCCATTCAATTGTTTTAAAATTTTATCCTGCTGAAGTTTATGCACTCTTGTCTTACCAAAAATAAATAAAGAAAGAAAGAAAGAACTTTATTATACACTCCACATAAATCAATATATGGGTGTGTGCGCGTTGTGTTGCTAATTTATGTTGATGTTGTATTTTCGCAAATAAATACCAGGTTGGTTCATAGCTATATATCATTACGATCAATTGTTGTTTGTATGTGTCAGATTAATTTATTAATATAATTGCTTAATATATGCGTATTTTAATAGTAAGGCTAAAACATATTAACACTCTTAATTTTTCTAAAAATAACAATTCACCTCTTCTATTTTTGAAACCTACTAAAAAAATCCTTGAAACGGTTTGAAAATAAAACTTGTCGTCAAAGTGGACAATTATGTCTAATACATAAACGACATTATTTTTGCAAGAGCCTTATTTAAGTGTTTCAATAAAATTTTTTAGAAAAAAAAAAATTAGTTAATGTGAGTAAAAAATCACCTGGTGCTTCACAATAACTCCAACTTATTTAACAAGAGATATTGATCGGGTTCTTTTACTGATATAACCTCTCTAGTTACCTCCCATAAGGATATAGAAAATGTTGAACACTTTCATTGATATGGACATGTCCTATATATAGGACTTGTACAAGATTTAGTCGTTACAGATTCAAACGTATTTAAATACCAAATCAAGAATATCATAAACTATCAAATGCAAACAAATATTCAAGTACTACAACTAAATAATCCAATGTTATCATAGACTATCAGATATCAACTAATCTTCAACTGTAAGGATTCTTGGCAATTCAGCAACCGGCAGAATCGTCGACAATTTTCTCTTAGAAAACTTTTTGTCTGAAACCGTCGAAGCAACTGTCGAAGACTATATAGAAACCGTCGAAGGTTAGTTGGAAAATTATACAATTTCCTTTATATAGGGCACATAACCACATATTGGTGTAACGCCCCGACTAGCCACGTGGAGCCTGGGATGCTACTTTAGTAATATATGTATTCCTAATACCATATTCATCACATAAAAGTAGCGGAAACAAATTAAAAATCAGCCAAAACATTACCAGAGTTCTAATCTACGATTATACATAGAAATCTCCAAATACTCATATTACAAACTCAAAATAGAAGACAAAAACTAACTTCGTCCATACAAACCATGTACATAAACTAGACAACTAAGCTCAACCCCTTTACCCTACTAAGCACGATCCCTGAGATTTACTATGAAAGTAAATGACATGGGTGGCCGAGACCTTTCAGTAAGACGATTAAGTTAAATCAGGGTGTGTAGCTTGTGACCAACATGAGTTTTAGTAGCAGTAGAAAACATACATTTCTCCATTTAACCAAAAATAGCATTTGTAAATTGTACTCACACCTATACAATTGAAAATACACATTTATTCCCATAGTATAAACCAGTTCAATGAATAGATAACCTCATTTACATAAATTCACGTATATACGTAGAAAACACCCCTTGGGACAAACGACATGATTAACCCCCATGACGGGTTGTGCGGCCCGAAAGTTGGACTTAACCTGAGTGATCAACCTAAATAAAGTCAAAGTAACCATATGCAAGTACATCTGCAGGCATCTGCCAACCCAGCTGCAAGTCCGATTGTCTTACCACTTCCTGGTCCGGACCCCAGGGAAGGTACAACAACACTTCGCAGGCCAACCGGCTGAAACCACCTACACTTCCACTACAGTGTGGTTGCTCCTGGCCAAATAACTCACTAGCAACGGTATTGTACTCACAATACAACCGGTCCTCAGGGTTCTTAAACCATATTATGCAATTTGAAATAATAAAAACTTAGTAGATTCTTTTTCAGCACTAAATACAAAACCCTGTCATATCACAAACTGACATTTAGTCCGTCAAAAAACACTGGCTCTTAGCCGTCATGTAAAACATGGCATACAGTCGTCTATCAACACCCATATTTCACTATCAGTAGGTTCAAAATTTCACGAATATATCTCACAATCATCATTCAGGTTCAGTTATGAAATAAACCATGATAGTAGATTATTCTCATGGACACACGATGTTAGTATTAAACATAATCAGAAAAACAACCAAGAAAAAATGCCTATAATATAATTATCTAGTTTGTATGGGAAAGCCAGGGTATGATCACCTCCACGTTCTAGTTATATAAAACATGCTTATATACATATATACATATAGGTTTTTACATAAAAATATGAAGATGATCATCCCTCACCCTTTGACTCTTTCCCAAAACACGGATACGACTATAAAACCAAGCTTTCCACCGTATGATATACCTAATATTTATAAAGTCCATTTTTGAACAGCTAGATTTCGAAACACCAACTGAAATAATGAATATACATACATATAACGTAGTTTAATTGGTTTAGTTTCAATAAAAACTTGACATAACTTAATTCCCTTACTTGTTTCTGAAAATAAGCCGATTACATTCTGAAAACGAAAACCCTAACTTTCCGAACTCACACGCCAAAAGTGACTTGGCAAGCCAAGAGAGGAGAGAAAAATGATTGGAGACCGATGATGGACTCCGAGTGATCTTAGAGAGAGAGAGCCACGTGAGAGAGTGAAAGTAGAGAGAGAGAGTCTTAAAAACCTAATTTAGAGAGAGAGAGAAATGTTGAATTATGAAAAATATACCTTGCTTACTACTTAAGTAAGCCTACCTAGAGGAAAATTGTCGATGGTTTTCTTAGGGTTTCTGAAATCATCGACGATTTGGGGTCTTGTCAAACCGATTTTCTCTTTTTCCTTTCTTTTCCTTTATTTCTCTCTTCTTTTATTTATTTTTTTCTTTTGGGTTCGGGTGTTCGGGTCCCTATAATTGGCATTAAACCTTTATGCGGTGATAAAGCTGTTAACGTCTATAAATAGGTAAAAGGTACTTCTTTAGGAATCTCTAATACATTCCATCCTGCAACTGTGTATGGTTTGTATCAAATAAAGTTGCTCGAGGCCACCGAGGATCCTAAAATTCCTTTGTTCCCTTGGGTTTGCAGGTTACAAACTAGTGTGGAAGCAATAATGAGGAGACAAAAATTGTGCCAATATTAACAAAAAAAATTAAAGTAAAATAAGTAAACCAAAGGAAATGGTGTATTAGTTTTTTTCCATCTTAATTGAATATGCAAATGATTAAGTGAATAAATTTCAATAGCTTGGTGACATATGATTCTGTGTTAGAATACGAAATCAAAGTAATATTAATGAACGATTGAAATGGCAATTGATTAATGACATAGGTTATTTATTAATGTTGAGACAAGTATGACACACTGGCTAATATTATTTTTTCCTCTTAGCAACATTATTAAAGAAACCGCATTTAATTGTGATTTATTTTAAATATAGGGGGGGTCGAAAAATGTAATTTTCTAAAGAAAAAAAAGGATTTAGGGTATTAATAACTTTTAGTATTTTACCAAAAATTAATATTAAAGCATTGTTAGACTGTTATCATGGAAAAGCGGAGATCTATCTTAAATTCATTCACCGATTCATGATTTTTTTTGAATCTTGAATTATCAAATCTATTTCAAAACTAATCTTTCTCATTTTTTCTACTACATTCATATGAATTAATCAATCCCCATATATTAATTGACAAGTTATAAATGAACTGAAATAGACGTATTACCATTTTCATTATGTGACAATCCCACATAATTCAAACATAAAAATTCTCTATATGTTTTAAATGTAACTTTCAGACGAAGGTATTGCTTTTTTTCATAAATCTTTCGCCTTCCTTTCTATTCTGAAAAAATTGAATTTCTAATTGAAAACAAAATTTGTATTTAACTTAAATGGATTCATATTTTTACCTTGAAGATCTTTCATTTACTATTTGTTTTAGATCTTGAGATTTCATAATACTCAAAAAACTATTGAAACCTCATTTTCCCATAGGCATAGAGTATAAATTTTTTCCTTAAATGATTGAAGAAAAAGTGTCATGTCATAAGGAAAACAAGTGTTTTTAGCAAACATAAGCCACAATATAATGAATAGCAATTCAGGTGAAGATACACTTAACTTGGAAGCAAGGTTCTGAAACATAATGCCACATAGAGGGAATCAAAAAACATTCCTTTGGCTAAAAAAAAAAACAATTAAACACTGAATAAGCACCATATATCCAGGAGGAAGCAAAGTTTACATTACATTTACTTGCCTTTTTTAGAATAAATAATAAATAAATGTGTTGACTCAAGAAGCAATACTATGCATTTTAGGGTTAAGGGCTTCTAAAACGTCATTGGATAATTAATCTTGTTGGGATTAGGATAAACACAAATGTGTTCAATTTTTGTTTCAATATTTAGCCATTGATTTTATTTCTACTTCTTATTATTTTTTGGAATTTTTATTTTTACCTATACTAGTGGAGGGCCCTTTAAGTTATTAGTCTTATTTATTGCTCAAGTCAGTTTGGCTTTCGTGTATTTTATTATTTAGCTAAAACTATGGCATCCTATTAAACGCGAAGTGCAAATAAGTTGGTTTAGGTTCGTCTTGTTGTGACATTAAATAAGCTTTTAAAAACTTAATTGATAAGAGGGAGTTGATAATTGATAATATGAAGGTTTACATTATAGCTATTGGTCTTAAATAAGCGTACATATTTTAGAGAGAAATTGATTTGAGTGTTGGGTATAAAAAAACAAATGGCTAAAAATTTAAAATGGCAAAAAAAAAAAAAAAGTTAATTTCGAACAATGTTGAGCTTTGAAATGAAAAAGAGATTGCCACACTCTAGAGGTATTAAGTTGAGGGTTGCGTGAGAAATCCATCTCACTTTGATATGTGAAAATTGGATGAGTTCTGTGAGACCGTCACACAATGACTTCCGAGATATCTCTCCGAGTCAAAGTTAGTCAACATTATCAGATTTAAAGTGTATAGAAGATAGAGAGAGAGAGAGAGGAGAGAGAGAGAGTAGATCTATCCTCTTTCGTGAATTAACCCCTTTTTGCTTTGATTCCTTTTCATATCATCTTGGAGAAGTGGGTACCCCCCTCTTCAAAAATAGATTCACTCCCTCATTCCCACCATGGGAACTTATAGTTTCTTCATAAGAGTGGATCCGTTATGATTACCAGTGTGAATTACGGTGGATCCCCTTCTGAGAGATAGAATAGTTAAAGTAAAGTAATTGATGAATTCAACAAATAAGATCAGCCAAAAAGCTCAATTAAGGGTAGGTCACCATTTTGGCCAAGTCCATTTTGGCCAAATCAATTTTAAAAGCTCCTGAGTAGGTCCGGTTTTTGGAGCTCTAGATTAGGTTTTGAGAAAGGAAAGTGAGTCCCTTAGGAGCAACTTGGACCCTTTGGGGACAATTCACGCTCTTTTAGTTGTGACCTACAAAGGACCCCACCTCTATCAATAAGCACATTCTATTCTAATCTTTACCAAAAGTTAGACCACTTAGACTTCCTGTACAACACCTAAAGCCTTCACAACTTATCTACCTACCGATTACTATATATATATATATATATATATTAATATATATGTATGTATGTATAACTTCCTACACCCACCCAAATAGAAAAAAAACTTATGTCCCATCAAAGATGTTGTTATAGGAAAATGGGACAACCCCCACTCAATTAAAATCCTAAGTATTTAGAAAGAAAGTTCGGTGACAATAGGAGAATTGACATAGATTTGGAGAAACCACACCGGATTGGGATTGTATTGAATTTAGATAAATACAATATAAAATGGTATTTAAAAATTTATTCCAAATTCACTCGAATTCAATTTTTCAAGTTTATTTAAAAAATTCATATCTCCACATTGGGATTTAGCTGAATGTGTTGAATTTTCATTACATAAATATTTATAACTGTAGGGTGAAAGATTGAACCATCTAATTAAAGTATGATTTGATCCAACCTCATGTGTACCTTTTACGAAAAAATTGTCAGGTAGTGGTTATTACCCTAAATCCTTTACATATAATTGAATATTTGAATCTAGACTCATTACTTTTGATACCATAGCTACCATAACATTGTCATATATCATATGATTAATTGAGTTTCACTATGATACCCTAGTGAAGAAAGATTTATTTAAAAGGATAGAGTTACACCTATATCACACACGGTGCACCTTTCCTTTCGGAAGTCTTTCCTAAGAACCTCAATAGTAAGGGTTGACCTTTTGGGAAATTTCTCAAAAAGTGTGGTAATGAAGATTAAAAAAACCCCCCCCAGTACACCCCAAAGGACACGTGTTGGTTTTGTGGGACCAATCATTAGTCGATAAGGCCCAGTCCCCTATTGTCTGAGTCCTAGGTGCCGCCAGAGGAGAGAAGCACCCGCGAGCAGACGCAGTGTCCCTGTAAACCTAGGTTTTTGTGACGTCCTAACCCCACCCACCCCAATGGTCCATTCACGAGTCGAGTACCCAGCTAGAAGTGGATTGAACTCCATGGCTAAGGCTTTGCTTGGCTTGGAATATCTTAGGATGGGTGATTTTTTGGGAAGTTTTCTCAGGAAAGTGTGAGAGTGAAGACAAAACACATTGAAAAGGACATGTGTTGGTTGGTGGGGCCAGTCATATAGTCCGATATAAGGCCATCCCACTGTTGTCTGGCCCACTTGGTTGGAGAAGGAGCTTTTTGCAAGGAAGAAGAGAAGAGACGCGCGGTGCCGCCCTGGCAGACCAGGCAGGGCGTACAAATGATACCGGCCCTGAGTTTGGAAATGGGATTCACAACGAGAACGTGGTTTTCTATAAGTGGGGGAGAATGTGATACCCTGTGAAAGAATGTTTTTAAAGGACTAGCTGTTCACTACCCATATCAATAAGGTGTTACCTTTATTTTCGGGAGCCTTTCAAGAACTCCAGGTTAAGAGTTGCTTGGCTGGACCCTTAGAATCTCTGGGATGAGCCGCGACATTTTGGGAGTTTTCTCAGGAAGTGTGGTGAGTGAGGACAAAACCACTGTGAAAAAAGACACCGTGTTGGTCTGTGGGTCGGTCATAGTTCGATAAGGACGTACCCTACTTCTTATTTTTTTTTATGTTTTACTGGTTCAGGGGAGACAGGGAGAGATGACAAGTACTCCCGCGATAGACCCAAGGTCGGGAGCGTTACCTTAATTAGGTGTTGAACCCAATCTAACAATTATCTTGATTTGGGTGAAGTCTTTGAAGGGCACGCTGTCACATTATCAATATTTTAATCTCATGTCAAGTATGTATTTTAAATTCAAATTTTAGAGGGGTGTAGTAAGAGAATAATATAGGAAATGGACTTTGGCCCGACACCCCTATATTTGGAATATAAACAGGTGCAAATGAAGGCCTGAGAAAATTTTAGAAACAAATGTTTTTTTTTGATTTATCTTTTTTTTTTCTTTATGTTTTCTGTTTGTTTTTATGTCCATGATCCAAACCACGCACACAAAGGTCGTGTTTTTTTTTTCACTTTAAAATTGGGGGCAGCTATCACAATACACCACAGACTAGGGGTGAGGCAAATTAGGAGAAACTCGAAATTATAACCGAATTTCACCGGAACTGCGGTTTTTGCTTCACCCCTACCACAGACATAATAAGCATATTTAAAGCTTATCCATACATGGGCAAGTTAACTTATCGATTCATTATTTATTAGTACCATTTGTACGTGTCTGGTCCACAACTTTTAATTTATTAAATTTAAGAAATAGGTTCGAGAGTTGGGGGTAAATATTAAGCAATATTGGAATTTAATTTTAAATTTAAACGTGCACAAAAAGAAAGGTTTTTAGGAGCAATAAAAAAAATGCAAATGAAAATTACCTCTCCTTTTTAGTGGTAGTAGAAATATAATTTCAACTCTTCTTTTAGCCTTTAACAAAAATATTTTTTTCTTGTATGACAAATATTTTTCTTAATCGCACTGCTCTTCCCTATTTGCTCTCGCCCTCCATGTTTCTCCTGCAGCTCCCCTGTCCATTTCCTTACCCCTGATTTTTTCCTTCAAAAATAGCATTTGATAATTGTACTCCAACCTAATACAACTGAAATACCCATTTCTTCCCATAGTATAAACCAGTTCATGATAGAATCACTCATACATAAATTCACCGTATATACTAGAAACAACCCCTTGGGACAAACGACAGATTACAACCCCCATGACGTGTTGTGGCGGCCCCGAAAGTTGGACTTAACCTAGTTATCAACCTAATAAAGTCCAGTAACCATATGCAATGTACATCTGGCAGCATCTGCCAACGCCAATCGTCAAGTCCGATTGTACTTAACCACACTTCCGGGTCCGTACCCCAGGGAAGTACAACAACACTTCGCAGCCAACCGCTGAACACCACCTACACTTCCACTACAGTGTGGTTGCTCCTGGCCAAATAACTCACTAGCAACGGTATTGTACTCACAATACAACCGGTCCTCAGGGTTCTTAAACCATATTATGCAATTTAAATAATAAAAACTTTAGTATGAATCTCTTTTTCATCACTAAATACAAAACCTGTCATATCACAACCTGACATTTAGTCGTCATATAAAACCTGGCTCTTAGCCGTCATGTAAAACCTTGGCATACAGTCGTCATATCAACCCCATATTTTCCACATATCAGTATGGTTCACAATTTCACGATATATTCTCACAATCATATTCAGGTTCAGTTATGAAATAAACCATATAGATTATTCTCATGACACACGATTTTAGTATTAAAACATAATCAGAAAAACAACCAAGAAAATGCCTCATAATATATCTAGTTTGTATGGTGAAAGCCAGGGTATGATCACCTCCACGTTCTAGTTATATAAAACATGCTTATATACATATATACATATAGGTTTTTACATAAAAATATGAAGATGATCATCCCTCACCGCTTGACTCTGTCCGCAAAACACGGATACGACTATAAACCAGCTTTCCTGCCACCGTATGATATTACCTAATATTTTATACAGTTCCATTTTTGAACACTAGATTTCGACACACCACCAACTGAAATAATGAATATACATACAATACGTATTTAACTGGTTTATTTTCAATAAAACTTGACATTAACTTAATTCCTTACTTGTTTCTTTCTGAAAATAAGCCGATTCATTCTGAAAACGAAAACCCTAACTTTCCGACTACACGCCAAAAGTGGTACTTGGCAAGCCAAGGAGGAGAGAAAAATGATTGTAGTACCGATGATGGAACTCCGAGTGATCTTATAGAGAGATAGCCACGTTAGAGAGTGACAGTAGAGAGGAGAGTGCTTAAAAACCTAATTTACGGAGAGAGGAAATGTTTGACTTATGAAAAATATACCTTGCTTACTAAGCTTAATAATCTACCTAGGAGGAACTTGTCGATGGTTTTCTTAGGGTTTCTGAAATCATCGACGATTTGGGGTCTTGTCAAACCGATTTTCTCTTTTTCCTTTCTTTTCCTTTATTTCTCTCTTCTTTTATTTATTTTCTTTTCTTTTTGGGTTCGGGTTCGGGTCCCTATAATTGGCATTTAAACCTTTATTGCGGTGATAAAGCTTTTAACGTCTATAAATAGGATAAAAGGTACTCTTTAGGACTCTCTAATTACTTCCATCCTGACTTTGTCTTGTGTATCAAATAAAGTTGCTCGAGGCCACCGAGGATCTCTAAAATTCCTTTGTTCCCTTGGGTTTGCAGGTTATCAATAACTACTTGTGGAAGCAATAATGAGGAGACAAAAATTTGTGCCAATATTAACAAAAAAAATAAAGTAAAATAAGTAAACCAAAGGAAATGGGTGTTTATTCGTTTTTCCATCTTAATTGAGATATGCAAATGATTAAGTGAATAATATTTTCAATAAGTTGGTGAATAATGATTATCGTGTTAGAATACGAATCAAAGTAATATAATGAACGATTGAAATGGCAATTTTATTAATGACATAGGTTATTTATTTAATGTTGAGACAAGTATTGACACACTGGCTAATATTATTTTTTCCTCTTAGCAACATTATTAAAGAAACGCATTTAATTGTGATTTATATAAATATAGAGGGTCGAAAATGTAATTTTCTAAAAGAAAAAAGGATTTTAGGGTATTAATAACTTTTAGTATTTTACCCAAAAATTAATATTAAAGCATTGTTAGACTGTATCATGGAAAAGGGAGATCTATCTTAAATTCAATTCACCGATTCATGAATTTTTTTGAATCTTGAATTATCAAATATATTTCAAAACTAATTCTTTCTCATTTTTTCTACTACATTTCATATGAATTAATCAATCCCCATATATTAATTGACAAGCTTATAAATGAATAAATAGACGTATTACCATTGTCATTATGTAACAATCACATAATTCTAAACATAAAAATTCTCTATATAGTTTCTAAATGTAACTTTCAGACGAAGGTATTTCTTTTAATAAATCTTTCGCCTTTTCTATTCATGAAAACTTGAATTTTCTAATTGAAACAAAATTTTTGTATTTTAACTTAAATGGATTCATATTTTTACTTGAATATCTTCATTACTATTTTTTATATCTTTGTAGATTTCATAATACTCAAACTATTTGAAACTCATTTTCCCATAGGCATAGAGATAAATTTTTTCCCTTAAATTGATTGAAAGAAAAGTTGTCATGTCATAAGTAAACAAGTGTTTTTAGCAAACATAAGCCACAATAATAATGAATTAGCAATTCAGGTGAAGATACACTTAACTTGGAAGCAAGGTTTCTGAAAATTAATGCCACATAGAGGGAATCAAAAAACATTTCCTTTGGACTAAAAAAAAAAACAATTAAACACTGAATAAGGCACCATATATCCAGGAAGCAAAAGTTTCCTATTAAATTTACTTGCTTTTTTAAGAAATAAATAAATAAATGTGTGACTCAAGAAGCAATACTATGCACTTTTAGGGTTTAATGGCTTATAAACTCATTGGGATAATTAATCATTGTTTGGGATTAGGATAAAACAAATGTGTTCAATTTTTGTTTCAATATTTAGCCATTGATTTTTATTTCTAATTTTTATTATTTTTTGAATTTTTAACTATACTATGGAGGGCCCTAAGTTATTAGTCTTATTTATTGCTCAAGTTCAGTTTTGCTTTCTTGTATTTTTATATTTAGCTAACTATGGCATCCTATTAAAAGCGAAGTGCAAATAAGTTGGTTTAGGTTAGTCTTTTTGTGACATTAAAATAAGCTTTTAAAAAATAATTGATAAGAGGGAGTTGATAATTGATAATATGAAGTTTACTATTATAGCTATTTGGTCTTAAAATAAGGTACATATTTTAGAGAGAAATTTGATTTTGAGTGTTGGGTATAAAAAACAAATGGCTAAAATATTTAAAATGGCAAAAAAAAAAAAAAAGTAATTCGACAATGTTGATGCTTGAAAATAGATTGCCACTCTAGAAGTTAGTTAAGTTGAGGGTTGGTGAGAAATCCATCTCACTTTTGATATGTGAAATTGGGATGAGTTCTTGAGAAGTCCCAATGACTTCCGAGATATCTCTCCGATGTCAAAGTTAGTCAATCATTCTCAGATTAAAGTGTAAGAGAGAGAGAGAGAGAGAGAGAGAGAGAGAGAGTAGATCTATCCCTCTTTCGTGAACTTAACCCCTTTTTGCCTTTTGATTCCTTTTTTCATAATCATCTTGGAGAAGTGGGTACCCCCTCTTCAAACATAGCTCACTCCCTCCTTCCACCATGGGAACTATAGTTTCTTCATAAGAGTGGATGGTTATGAATTACCAGTGTGAATACGTGGATCCCCTTCTGAGAGATAGATAGTTAAAGTAATTGATGAATTCAACAAATAAGATCAGCCAAAAAGCTCAATAAGGGTAGGTCAATTTTGGCCAAGTCAATTTTGGCCAAATCAATTTTAAAAGCTCCTTGAGTAGGTCGGTTTTTGGAGCTCTAGATTAGGTTTTGAGAAGGAAGTTAGTCCCTTAGGAGCAACTTGACCCTTTGGGGCAATTCAGTCTTTTAGTTGTGACCCTACAAAGGATATATCAATAACACATTTCTATTATAATCTCTTACCAAAAGTTAGCTTTTAGATTATAAAAGCTTCAAATATATATATATATACATATATATATATATATATATATATATATATATGTATGTATGTATAAATTCTAAAAACTAGAAAAAAAAAATTATCAAAGATGTTGTTATAGGAAAATGGGACAAACTCAATTAAAATCCTAAGTATAGAAAGAAAGTTGGTGACAATAAGAGAATTGACATAGATTTGGAGAAACCTTGGATTTGGATTTGTATTGAATTTAGATAAAATACAATATAAAATGGTATTTAAATTTATTCAAATTCACTCGAATTCAATTTTAAAGTTTAAAATTCATACTCTCAAATATAGCATGAATGTGTTTGAAATTTTCATTACATAAATATTTATAAATGTTATGTGAAAGATTTCAACCATATAATTAAGTATGATTTTGATCTCAACCTCATGTGTACCTTTTATCGAAAAAATTGTCAGGCTAGTGGATTACTATAAATAATACCTTTACCTAAATTGAATATTTGAATCGATGCCATTACTTTTGATACCATAGCTACCCTAACATTGTCATATATATATGATTAATTAGGTTTCACTATGATACCCTGTGAAAGAAAGATTTAAAAGGATTAGATGTTACTACCTATATCAACAAGGTGCACCTTTCTTTTCGGAAGTCTTTCCATAAGAACTCAATAGTTAATGGGTGACCTTTTGGGAAATTTTCTCAAAAAGTGTGTAAATGAAGATAAAACAAACTCAAAATGACACGTGTTGGTTTGTGGGACCAATCATTAGTCCGATAAGGCCCGTCCCCTATTGTCTGGTCCAGGTGGAGGAGGAGAGACGCAGTGCTCCCTAGTAAACCTAGGTTGTGACGTTACAAAATGGTATCAGAGTCGATTACCCAGCTAGAAGTGTGATGAACTCCATGGCTAAGGCTGCTTGGCTTGGAATAATCTTAGGATGGGTGATTTTTTGGGAAGTTTTCTCAGAAAGTGTGAGAGTGAAGACAAAACACATTGAAAAGGACATGTGTTGGTTTGTGGGGCCAGTCATTAGTCCGATAAGGTCCATCCCCCTGTTGTCTGGCCCAGGTGGAGAAGGAGAGACGCGGTGCTCCCTGGCAGACCCAGGTCAGGGCGTTACAAATGATATCAGAGCCCTGAGTTTGGAAATGTGGATTCACAACGAGAACGTTGTGTTCTATAAGTGGGGGAGAATGTGATACCCTGTGAAAGAAATGTTTAAAAGGATTAGATGTTACTACCCATATCAATAAGGTGTACCTTTATTTTCGGGAGCCTTCTCATAAGAACTCCATGGTTAAGCGTGCTTGGCTTGGAGTAATCTTGGGATGAGTGACTTTTTGGGAAGTTTTCTCAGGAAGTGTGTGAGTGAGGACAAAACACACTGAAAAAGACACGTGTTGGTCTGTGGGGTCGGTCATTAGTTCGATAAGGCACGCCCCCTATTGTCTGGTTCAGGTGGAGAAGGAGAGATGCAGTACTCCCGGACAGACCCAGGTCGGGGCGTTACATTCATACTTAGGTGTGAACCAATCTAACAATTATATTTGGGTAAGTCTTTGAAGGGCTATCTCAATTATCAATATTTTAAATCTCTATGTTCAAGTATTTAAATTCAAATTTTAAGAGGGGTGAGAAGAGACATAATATAGGAAATGGACCTTTGGACCCAAACTATATTTGGCCTATATAAGGTCAAATGAAGGCCTGAGAAATATTTTATGAAACAAAATTATTATGTCCATGATCCAAAATAAAAAGTATCTTATTTAAATTGGGGTCAGACTATCACACCATACACCACAGACTAGGGGTGAGCATAATTCGGAGAAACTCGAATTAACCGAATTTCACCGAACTGGCCGTTTGCTCACCCCTACCACAGACATAACTAAGCATATTTAAAGCTTATCCATACATGGCAAGTTAACTTTATCGATTCATTTATTTATTAGTACCATTGTACGTGTCTGGTCCACAACTTTTAATTTATTAATTTAAGAAATATGTTCGAGAGTTGTGGGTAAATATTTAAGCAATATTGAATTTAATTTAAATTTAAACTTGCACAAAAAGAAAGGTTTTTTAGGAGCAATAAAAAAATAAAAATGAAAAATTACCTCTCCTTTTTTTAGTGAGTAGTAGAAATACTAATTTCAATCTCTTCATTTTATCCTTTAACCAAATATTTTTTTCTGTATGACAAATATTTTTATTAATAGCAATGATAATTAAATATTTGATAGACCTCAATGTTTATTAAATTGCTAGTATTTTAACTGTAAAATTGTAATTAAAAATGATTTTTTAAATTAGCATAGGAATTGAATTGAAGTTATGGATAAAACTTAGGTTCAAATTTTAACTGTTTTATTTTACCTTCTTTAAAAAATTTTATATTTAAAATATATACATTGAAATTTATAAAATACTTTCTACATTGTTCATACTTTGATATAGAATATATTATTATTATTATTATTATTATTCATATATTTGTTTAGACCAGCGAACATAGCAGCTAAAACTTGCCTTATAAAAAAAAAATTTCAATGCCTTATTTGGGCCAGGCCCAGCACCAGGAGGACTGGGGTTGACTTCACTGCGTCCAGCCCAAGGTTTTTTCTTACTTATGGGCCATGGGCAACAAACCAAGAAGCACCTTAATACTAAAGCCCATTTATGGATTGACACTGTATATATATGAGGCAAAATGAAAAATGCCTACCAATTAGCCTTGAAGCAACTCAATTATTATTTTTTATTTTCACTTTTGATACATGAGATCTTTCTACATTCATGAAAATATATGTAAGACTAATAATATTTCATTCTCATAATACTAATAATATTTCATTCTCATGTCTATATATAATTTTTTAAAGAATTCTATAACGCAAACTAAATAAAAATATTTTCATGATGTAAGTATTTTATTCTTAAAAACAAAGTTCTTAGCATGTATCGTATTAAATTTTGTAAATTCAACGATCAAATTTTATTTTATTTATTTTTTAATTTTAATTGAAGCAGGAAGTGAAGTGGGTTATCGAAGTTAATAATTTTCAAAAAAATAAATTAATTAAAAAAACGCACTTTGTGTTAAGAGTCAAATGATAAAATCATTTTTTTTTTTTTTTGTTTTCTTCGAAGGAGATCATGAATATTTATGGAGAGAGAGAGAGAGAGAATGGTCTATAGAAGTAAAAGGGTTTGTTCTAGAATGATTGAAAGTGGAAAAATTTTCCAAGTTCAATTTCTAATTATAGACCAAGATGTTAATTGAACAAGAATCCAATTTAGTAAATCATATAGGGAGGGGGGGGGGGGAGGGGTATGCTATATATCCAAATAGAACATTCTAATTCAATGATGTCATGACGATAACTAGCAATTGACTCATCAACTTACCAAAAAGGTGAGCTATAGATTGTGGTAAGATTTTACTTGTATTATATATATATATATATTAAGGCAATCAAGGGTTTGGACTTTGAAAAATCTGTCAGCCCAACCTTAGGCTTAGCCCAAGTTTATTTAGCCTTTTTAGGCTGTTGAAATTAACTTGGCTATTCGTAATTCTTAATTCTTGCGTGAGGACTACCCTTCATATTGGACAGGAACAACAACCAAACCAAAAAAAACAAAATGGCAAAGGCAGAACACAAATGGCTGAAATTGCAAAGTGTGTACCAATGTCTTATTGGGATTATAAAAAATAAAAATGCTGCTTTTTATGTATTAATTGAAAATTAGGGAGTCATTTGATTCGCATAATTAAAAAATATTCTTACTAAATGATACTTTTAAGATTTTTATTCTTGAAAATAGAGGGTCTACCTTATGAAATATATTTTTTTGAAAATGTACTCAAGATTTGCATGTCAATGTTTGGTTTCACATGCGAATGTTGATAAGTATTTAAATAAAATGACCATTATACCCTTGACGGGTGTGTAATAAATATATAAAAAAATTCTTACATTCTCAAAAGCATTAGATTCCTATGCTCAAATAAACATGAAAATGAGATGTCATCAAAATTACATTCTTACGAACATTCTCATATGCCTAAAAAATAAACGCCCCCTAACTTTTATTTTAAAAGTGTCAAAGGAAGGTAATAGTCATTTGAATAATGTGGAAATTTAAATTAGAGGTAAAATCTCCATTTTTTTTTTATTACATAAGAACTTCAACCACCAACGAGCCCTTCGGATCCCCTAGTGCGGCACCAAACCTACGGATCAGCGTCCTCTGCTCCAAGTCTCCCTGATCAGGGTAAAGTTCGAATGCGGACATGGCTTCTGTGCATTAGTTAGACGTTCGGCCAACCTGACTCCCGGGACACATCTACATTACCATTCATGGTTCCTGTTGGTTCACAGAGAACTTTCACCATCGACAGTCCCCACTGGCTCACAGAATAAACTCTCACCATCCACAAGTACCGCTGGTTCCGTGAGTGTAAAATCTTCATTTAATATATAAAAATAAATGTAAAATATTAATATTCTATGTTTAGATAGGTCTTACATCTCAATTTCTTTTGGATTTAGACATAATGTAATGTAAAACTATATTAAAATTTATCTAAATATACTTAAATTCAAATCTGATGTTCAAAATGATGTCTCCAAAGCAACAATAGTAGAATTGTCAACAGCATCTCCCTATATTTATACAACCTTTACAAGACCTCCCGTGGTAAAATTTTGAGAATTTTATGTGGCAAATCTCAAATTTAAATTTGAAGACTGATGAGAGGAAAGGTATGATACGAGAGGATAGTTACCAAACTCACATCGTGCTGCCAAACTCAATATGAGCCTTTGGACCCTAAATACATACGCAGAGAAGAGATTATGTATTTTTTTTTGTATACATATTATTTGACCAGTAAGATACTGTAACATAGAATATATATATATATATATATATATATATATATATATATATAAAGTAATACATATTTTTTGTAATTAGAACAATAACAATAAATCAAGCCTTAAGTCCCACTAGGTGAGGTCAATTATATGAATATTTTTCCGTCAATTTATGTGATCATGTACCATTTCTTTTGATTTATCCGGCACATAAATTAATATGTGACAACTAATTCACAGCTAAAATTTTTAGTATTTATATTTCAATATTCTAAAATATTACAATAAGTTTTGAATTAAAATAAAAAAAATTATTAAATCATATTTCATCTAACAACGTATAGAAATTCATATTGTAGTAGACCATTGCAGTGGATATATAGGAGTTCCAAAACATAACTAAATCACTCCTTCGGGTATTTGAACATAATAATTTATTATATAAAATATATATTTTTTTGTTGTTTTTCGATATTAAAACTTAAAATCTCAAATACAAATGTTCTAAACTCTCCTCGTATAGACATTCTCCCCTAGAATTCAACACTTATTTTATAACATTATCAATCATCATGTTTGAACTTGAAATCTTAAAAATAAAAGCTGTAATTTCTAGTCTTACTATCATTAGTCTATTGAGTTACACACTTGTTTTATAACATTATCAAACACCACGCTTAACTTTCAAAGCTTACAACTAAGAAACTTAAAAAATTAAATTCTATTTATTAAGTTTAGCATTTTTAAAATTAAGTACTTATATTAATAATTGACAATATTGCATTTTCAGATAGTTTATAAAAATAGCTTATATAACTTATGATTCAAATAATTAAATTTTTTTATATAATAATTTAAAGTCTTAAAATGTATTTTTAGGTAGTTTATAAAAATAAATTATATAAATTTTGATTCAAATAATTAAATTTTTTTCTATATAATAATTCTAACAAAAAAACTAACTTATTTAAGTAAAAAAAAAAAAATCACTTTTATAATATTTTAAATGCCCTTCCATGCATCTTGTAAATGATTTCAATTTACAACACATAACATATATTTTATACACTTAGTAAGATGCGAGTTTACCTTATAATTCCATGAATTAAAGATTACGCAGTTTAAGGCTTAAAATAATGTGAATAAAGTACTTTACGTAACTTAAGACTTATGTACTAATTTTTATGACTTATACATATTTTTCTTTACCGAGCTTATTAATTTAATATATATATATATATATATATATATATATATTGAATAAAGTTTATTGTGTAATACAAGGCGCATATCATATGAAGACTAAAGAGTAATAGAAGTCACATGCATAGCCTTAAGAAGCCTACTTTACCACCTTTATTTTAAATGATTAATTTTGACAATTTGATGCAAGATTATATCATGAAAATGAAATTAAATAGCGACAAAAAAGGATACTAGAAATGAGGTTGAGACTACACGTTATATATACTTTACTTTTACAACTAGACATCGAAGCTAAATTTTAAAATTAGACTATACAATTTTAAAATAAATATTTTAAAATTTTCTTGGTCTTGGAAATTATTGTTATCTTAAAAAATAGAAATTCAACACATCAATCCCCAAGTATTTTTTTTGTTTTTGTCGATTCATAATTTAAAGCTCGTTTACTTGTGAAAGATAGTTTTTATTTTCTAATTTAAGCCTTCCAAAAAATTATAAAAATGCTAGTTTATTTTTTTCAGTTTTTCAAACTTCATATTAAATAGATAAAAAATAAACTATTCCTTTTGCTAGAAAAAAAAAATTTTCATTTTAAATTACTAGAATTTTAAAAAATCAAATATTATTTTTTATATTTCAAAAATTATATATAAAAATATAGAAAAAAAAAATGTTCTCCAACCTTCTTATATAAAACTTAGAAAATTAAAACCAAATGTATTTCTTTGTAATTATTTGAAAAAAATGGAAATGTAACATAAAAACATTCTCCACAAGTAAATGGTGCCCAAATTTTTAATTATTTTCCAATTTTTTTTATACAAATACTACAAAATTGAAAATAAGATGGATTATTTTTGGTACGAGCCAATATATATATATATATACACACATACATGTACATATAATATGTAAGTATTTTTCGTTATAGTAATTAGAGATCGGGCAAGCATGATGGTTGTGCAATATATTTTTATATAATAAATTAATTAAAATTTTTATTTTATTTATGCTTACCTTAACAGGTTAAATCAAATTTATTTTATATATTTGTTATGCACTTTCACAATACAGATAATCATAATTTGTTAGACAAATTTTGATTGAAATTTCAAGTTTATATGAATAATTTAAAATGTTGAAAATTTAAATGGATCAATATACTAAAAAGGAATTGTGGTTATGTATCAATTAATTGTTATTAGTCATTTCATATTTATGTCCAGCTTTGTTCTAACTTCTATGCAATAGTAAGTTTTTCTTATATTATCTTCATCATTGTTTTATCTAATATTTTTTTTAAAAAAAATAAAATAGAGACCGTAGTGAAAAAGAATATCTTATTATATATGTGTAATAATAATAATGGTGAAGATCCTACGAGAAGAATGATAAGAGTGAAAACCCATGTTAATTTGCATCATCATTACGTAATAAATTAAAATCACGTGCTCCTTCGGATCACCCCCATGATTTGTAACTAACACGTATTTCTACCTACAACCATGCAATTGACATCAATCTAATTATTAACCCAAATATATTTATATATGACGCCAACTATCATTTATCACCAACAAATTCTTATCACTCTATGAACAAATAAACAAATGATGGTGGCCAACCACATGATCCGGCCGTAAAGCAGATCATTTTTTTTTTTTCTTTTTTAAACACATCATGGGTTCGACGCTCAGCCTACACCCTCATACGTGATACAACCTAAGAAGTAAGAACCAAAATTCAAAAAAAAATTAAAAATTCAATAAAAAAAACTAAACTAAGTTTGGAGAATGGAGACTGTACTCGATCGATCATGCTTATCACAAGAAGCAATGAACCGCCCCATCACCCCAAAGTCCACATCATTCTCCAAAGGCGTCAGGTTCAAATCCCAGCACAGCACCCTCCTGCTGTTCGATCTCTTCACCACCGGCACTCGCGGCGGCGGAGATGCCTCCTCAAACCCTTTAACGGGCAGCGGTGGATGCCGGTTGGTTTCGCCGCTCAAGGCGGCTCTGTGGCGCCTCATGTGGCCCCCCAGCGCCTGCCCGATCGAGAACTCCACCCCGCATATGGAGCACTCGTGCGTCTTGGGCTTCGAGGGGACGGGCATGCCCAAGTCGCCAGCCGGGTTCTGCAGGCCCATGAGTCTGGGTTTCTTGTGGCTGGCCCGGTGGCCTCCCAGCGCCTGGAACGATGGGAACTGCCGATTGCAGGTCTTGCACTCGAAGACTCGGATGGGCGAGTCGCGGCAGGGGGACACGAATGAGTCGCCACCGCGGGAGAGCAGCATGAGGCAAGTGGCCATGGTGGCGATGCTGTCGAACTCGGCGGCGTCGCCGCCATCTTCTCTGCTTCTCTTCATGGGCTGGTCTGGTATGGTGTGAAAAAAGTTAGCGTTGTTTGAAGGAAAGGGCTATAAGGGTTGGCGCTAGCGTTTAATATTTATAGGTTTATGAGGTGGAAACTTGGAATGGTGTTAGATGGAGTGAGACTTCGGATGGGTTTGAGTTTGACATTTTTGGATTGACTGGAATGCCCTTTATTACTTAGCGGACACGGAAATGGAGGAGTTTGTTTCGGTAATTGGTATTACGGGAGTGTAGGTGGGAGTAAAGCCGTCAGTGGGAACACGTAAGCGTGACCGCGCGGCTGAGCCAATGGGCAGACGCGAGTCGCGAGTCGTTACTGGCCAGCCCGACTGCGTTTTCCTCGAAGCTTCCGGCTTCTCGAAGCTTCTCCGCCTTCTCTGTTTTTTTTTTTTTTTTTTAAAAAAAATTATGCAAAATCATATTCATATTTTATATGAATCAGCAATACCAAAAAAAAGAAGTAAAATGCTAGGAGAGCTATCACGGTTGTACTTGATTTTCCCAAATACATTAAATGTAATTTTAGGTCATAGAAAGACTGTTAAGGAATTGTACTTCAAATTAAAGTGATATATTAATATGTATATATAGTTGATAAATGTATTATTTTTTATATTATTAATTAAATAAATTTAAAACAATTCTTAATTATTATTTTAACTATTTTCCAAAAAAAAAAAACTCTTAATACTCGACTCACACTTTCATAAAATAATTAATATACAAAAATAAGGATAAATATATAATTATATTCTGTAAATTTATCTTACTCTTTAAATAAATAATCTTCTTTATTTTTAGGTAAGGTAGTTTCTAAGATATCATATATTTAATATTTCTTTTCTCTTTTGAGAATATAAAATTGATAAATTACTTTTGAATTTGAATTTCTAAAATATTTTCACATATATACATGGAGTGTGTGTGAAAAACTCTTAGTACACACACATATTTGTGTATATATGTGTGTGTGTCTATATATATATATATATATAAATAAATTTAAAATAAGTTTATCAATCACCTTGTTTTTCATTAATCACAGTGCTTTTTTTTTTTTTAAAATCATTCAATTCTAAATTTAATTTCAAATAATAGAATAATTTCGAATTTGAATTTCTAAGACATTTTCAAAATTCTTCATCCCCTCTTAGAAATTAATATTAGTTTTGAATCCCTAATATATCTCCATAATATCTTTAACTTTTACAAATAATAGGGTATTTGAGGCTCCTTAAAATACTGCTATTGTACAAAATAAATATCTAAGCTATCCAAGTCTTGTTTTTGGAGGATTTTTAGGCCTTAATTTGGGAGACTTGTCAAAATGATTGGTATGACTTCAAATAATTATTTACTTTAATAATTTGAAAAAAAAAAATTATTTACATGGACTATGAGTATAGTAAGTCAATATATAAGTCATTTAAATTTTCAAATAAACTTTAATAAAGTGAAAAACTTAATTACTCGATCACATTATTCAAAAGTTAATCAACATGCATATTGAATAATGTTACAATTGCACGTGGTAAATAGTACATACGATTAAATACTTGATTTTATCAACTTGAAAAAAAGAAAAGTAATGAAAACATATAAATTAATCAATTAATTTCAATTAAGCATGTTGCATACATGTGCATCCACATGCGTGTGACGGTACAAAATTACTATATATGTTGAATTCTTATTTTCTACAAATTATCTTTTGTTTGAAATTTGAAGTTTAATTTGAATTGTGATTTGCTTTTGATTGATTACGAACATTTTAAAATTAAACTTAGTATTAATTTTTTACAAAATTATACAAATTTATATCCAAATTAGGTTGAAGTTTCGGATCACTAAAAATATAAAAATGGTTTCGCATTAATTGAGATTTTTATTTAAATGTTCCTTGAATCTACTACTTGGAAACATAAATTTTTAATCTTAGATTTGTATTTAAATAATTTTAATAAATTTAAATATAATTTTATATAATATTTTATTTAAATTCAAAATCTCTCCAAACATATAAAAAAAGTTTTAGGATGTTTTTAAGCATACCGAAAGAACTCTTGTCATTGTTGTTATTACAATAGATTAAAAAAAATTATATACATATATATATGTATATATATATATATATATATATGGATGTATATGTACGTGTATATGGGACGCGTTTGGGGACTGGTTGGACAGGTGAGAAAGGGATAACTTTATTTTGCATATTTTCACACTAGTGGATGGGCCGAGTAAGGAGTGGGGATTAATACAAAGTCATGGGGAAGGCGTGTGAAGAGAGAGAGAGAGAGAGAGAGAGAGAGAGAGAGAGAGAGAGAGAGAGAGCGTGTAACGTGCACGGGAAATTGAGTGACGTGTCAACCAGTCAGCTGACTCTGTGTCTGTGTACCATTCATCCATAAATGCTTATGTCGACTCACCAAGTCACCATGAATGTCCACATCATCAGTATTACGCTCGCCCTTCAATTTAATTTCTACCTTAATATACTTCTAGATATTTGATTTATTATGAAGATATAATTTATACAAATTTATATTTAAGTTGTAAAATTCTAAATTCTAAATACCAGATAAATTTTTTTAAAACTCTTTTAAATAATCTAAATTTGAAATGTTGAAAATAAAAATGTTAAAGTTTAATTATTTAAAAATATTTTTACAATTAAAACCTCGATTGGGCTTCTTTTATTCTCATTAATTTTTGAGTAATCTAATTGTAGTGGCTGAATAGAAATAAATAAATAAATAATATATGTGTGTGGGGTGGTTTAGGATCCGTTAAGTTTTTAAAAATATTTGTCCCTTTTAAAATTTTAATTTTTTAAAAAATCATAAAAATTTTAATTTATTTTAAAATTTTAAAATTTCATATTAAGACGATAAAAATTGAAGAATTTGTTTCTATATAAATTTGAAAAATTAAAAAATATGACATTTTTATAACTATTTAAAAATTTAAAAATAGAAAAGAAAACTATTTGCATATATTCGAGAGCCAGTATTGCAAAGTAGTTGAATTAATTAGTTAACTAATAAGTATCAAAGTAATGTGACTAAATTAAATATTTGCTTGGATGACAAAGTGCAATATTACAATATAATTAAGGGGATCAAACAAAAAATTAAGCATTTTTTTATTTTTTGAAATTACAGTATCTCAATTTACTATTATTTATATAAACAAAAAAAATAGATTGAGCGATTAAAATTTAAGCATATATTTTTTATGATAATATTCTCTAACACTGTGTTTGAATATATGAATTTTAAATCTTGAATTTAGATTTGAGTAGATTTGGACAAATTTTAGTACAATTTTATATTATGATTTATCAAAATTCAATATAAATCTGAATTCAAACTTTCTCCAATCATAAGAAAACCGTAAATAAATATCAAATAATGGAATCAATATTCCATATTTACAAAAGCTCAAGTCATCTTAAAGAATAATATATATATTATTTGTGGTGGGAGACATGTTTCCTTTTTCTCTTTCTTCCCATCTAGTATTTCAATTCTTACTCAATTAATTAATTTTGTTAGTGTGGAAATTCAAAACATAAATTTAAATTTTTATAAATTTAAATAAATTATAATATAAAATGATATTGGGTTTCTTTGAAAGTCATGTCCTATAACTCATACTTTCAAGTACCATCTCACTTAATTTTAATATGTCTGAAAAGGATTTAAGTAGTCTATATATAACATTAAGAATGACAAAATTTTCAAACAAACATTAAAAAATAATATGACTTCTCTAAGTACATTAATTTATATATATATATATATATATATATAGGCACACATATAATTATGTTCATTATCTTTTTATTACATAATTGATCGTGTCTATACACATAAAGTCCTTATGCATATAAAAGTTAATTGATGCGTTAGAGCACTAAGTGTGACGACTCGAAAAATAATGGTATTTAAATAATAAAGAGTGAGAGAAATAAAGATAGTAATAGAAGGAGGCAGTCGACTTCGTTGACGAACGCGAATTGCATTTTAGGAGAAATAATTGAGGCATTTATCAGGTCCTCGTCGACGAACACAGGGAATTCGTCGACGAACACAGGAGTTTGTCGATGAGGGTACAAGAGGGCCTCGTCGACGAAGACAAATTTCATCGACGAGAAGATATCGAGAGAGAATTTTGGGAAGACTGAAATTTGTCGACGAAGGTACAGGTTCTGTAAGAACCCAAACCGTGATATATGTATTTATTATGTAAAAGATGGGTAAAAATGGAATTTCATAGATTTCATCGACGATGCCAAAATTCGTCGACAAAGGTTGAAGGCTTCTCGTCGACGAAATTCATAAGCTCGTCAACGAGTGAATGTCGAGGGTTGCTCGGTTCGTAAATCCAACGATACTGCGAGGATCAGGAAAGGATTCTCTACGTTTCTAGCGGATTGGAATCTCGGTTCGGAGGATTTCGGGTTTCGGGTTAAAATCGAGGTAAGCCTCGGTTTTCATTTCTGATTCAGTATATTTGTAGTAGTACGGATTGTAAGCATGTACTGTACTGTGGTTTGTAGGTTTTGGATTCTCAATTCGTAGTTTTGGGGACCGTAGAGTGCGTAGTTGAAATTCGGGTTAAGGTAAGGGAATTCTGTTTATATCAGTTTATTTTCGAAATCATGATGGGTAAACTTATAAGCTACGATCGTATGTATGTTATGGCTGCTTATTTGGGGAAATCTATCAGGTAAATATACAGGATTTTTGGGTAACACAGTTTTCAGAAAAATTGGGGATTTCGGGTATCATCTCTACTTGGTTTGGAAAATTGTTAGTTTCGTTAAAACTGTATTATTGAGGTGACCGTAATCCATATTTGCATAAACTGTATACTTGAATTTGTAAACGATATGATTTTCCGTAAACCAAATAAGTGTGGTATGTATGGTTGTATGTATTTGTTCCAAGTATTTGTAAAACAACTATGTGACAGCTAATTACCGTACGCTGAAATGTATAGGAAAGTGAGTTCCAAAATGATTCCAGGGATTTGTAAAACAGCCATGTAACGGTTAACTACCGTGGGCGAGAGTGGCCGGCTCTATATCCGGGGTGTGAAATATCACCAGTATGTTCCGGCTGGTCACCGAAGGGTGTGTTCTACACCGTATGTAGCAATGTAATCACTATTGGGCCTGAGTCGTCGCATTGTAGTTGCGTTTGTAGCAATGTAATCGATGTGAGACTAGGTGACCTTGTGTAGTTGCGTATGTAGTAATGTAATCGATGTGAGACTAGGTGACCTTGTGTAGTTGCGTATGAAGCAATGTAATCACTGTGGGCCTCGGTCGTCGCAACGTAGTTGCGTATGTAGCAATGTAATCGCTGTGAGACGAGGTGACCTTGTGTAGTTGCGAATTAGTGTGACGACGCTGACCGTATGTTTTGGGTATCGTATGTACTGGAATGGTTTTTGTGAAAATACTGAAACTTTTTGTATCTATATGAAACTGTATGTAAATGTTTTGAATTATATCATATTTTATAGTGTTATGAAGTATGTAAAATAACACTGGTATGTCACACACTGATATAACCTGCTTTCTTCCTTACTGAGAGGTGTCGCCCCGAATGTACGTACAATGTTTTTCAGGTCCTTCAAGTAGCCGTAATTAGCATCCTAGCATTTGGGAGCAGGGGTGTCATTAGCTACTGCTAGTACCTACTAAGTACGGGTTCTTGTACCCAGGTTGTCGTGATGGTTTTTGTAGACACCTGAGGTATATTTTGTACTATGGGAGTGTATACCCTAACTTGTATAGATTCTGGTATGATACTGTTGTTGTATAAAAGACAGTATTCCGCTGCGTACTTTGAATAAGTATGGATGGTTATGCGTATGTAAATAGGGCATCTGTTCACCCCACGGGGTCGGACCCTCTCTTTGGTATTGTATCATGTATGTTTTAATTGATACAGAAACAGGTTAGGTTACTTTATTCCCACCTGGGACCCACCTGTGATTTCGGGGCGTGACAGGTTCGTCGACAAACTTTCTACCGGACTCGTTAATGAATCCCGCCCTATAAATAGCTGAAAATCGGATTTCAAAGCAGAAAAATAGAAATCACTCCCTCTTTCTCTCTCTCTCCCTACAATTTCTCTCCCTTCTCTCTTCGATTTCCGGCCGGATTTTCGCCGGTTCGAGAATCTGAAGCCATCACGACGCTCTTAGAGATGTTCTCTACATATCTGCAAGAGCGGATCGTTGGTGGAACTTCGTTGAAATTCATCTCTGAGTTGATGTAAGGTTTTTTATACAAAATTTGGTCTTACTGTAGTTATAAGAAATGATGTTCACGTGAAAATACTAAAGTTTAGTATTAGGAGTTTTCATTTTCAAGGTATTGATAAGGAAATCCTACGGGTGTGAGTCCAGGAATACATATGGGCTTTTTAGTTGTCAGGTAAGGAAATAAACTAAAGCAGTAATTTTTCACGTGCATTATTATTATTTATCAATAAATTAATTTTCAGGAAAGCATGCATGATATTTGAATATTATTGAGAAAATGTATGTTATTGGGAAAATACTGCTATTATACGGAAAATGAAATTTTAGAATAAAATGTACGGAATTATTCAATTTTGTGTGGCATGAATGTTATTTTTATGAAAAGTAATGATATGACAAATTTTACGAATTAAGCATGTTTTCAGGAATTATGAAAAGATACAGTATATTATGATGATTTTGACAAGTACATGATAATTGATTATTTTCAGCATGATATTTATGAAATGTTTAGCACGAGACCGTATATATAAAATGCTTTCGACGCGAGGCCGTATTTATGAAATGCTTGGCGCGAGGTCATATTTATGAAATGATTTCGACACGAGGTCGTATTTATGAAATTATGAAAAATGCTATAATATTATGTATTATATGTTATCAGAACTCGGATGTTAGTTTAGTTCAGTTTCAGGAGCTTGGTACCGTAGTTATATACATCAGATAATTATATTCAGACTTGTGCTAACCACCCCATGAGGGGGTGGAAGATGGATAGTCAATGTGACTTTCAGTGTAGAGTTGTAGACGTCCACCTGGCAGTCCGGACCAGGGTGTGGTGGGCCCATCGTACTTACAGACATTTTTGACTCAGCAGTGGTCGGCCAGCCATTGTCGGGTCTCGCCTTCGGGCTGCACAACCCGTTATGGGGGGTAATACATGACACCAACTAGCTATTCATCCTAGGCACGTTTTCAGTGTTATCAGTTATAACAGACGTTTTATGAACGATATGATTTATTAGCAAATATGAAAGTATATGATTATTCAGTATAATATGATGAACGTTTACTGAAATATGAAGTGTACTATATATATATAATTGCATCAAATATTCATGTTGCCACACAATTGTATTTAGTTTATTTTCCCTTACTGAAAAGTGTCTCACCTCAGAATTTAATTAATTTTTTAGTAGACCCTGAGAGACCGGTGGGTCGTGGCCGCTTTTGAGTTTATTGAGTTACCCTACTAGGAGGGTATGATTTTGTACTAGGATCATAATTATTTTGTTGTGAGATCCTAGTTGTATTTGGTATGTTATGGGAGATTAATCATATATGTATGTTATTTTGGTGTAAGTAGACTCTAGTATTATGTTTTATGGTTGGATGGTTGTAATTTTATACTTACTGTTGCTTCAGTTTCCGCTGTTTATGACTGGTCTATCCCCATTGCCCACGGGTTGGGTTGATCATATATTTAAATATGCTTATTATTTGATAGGTTAAGCAGGTCGTTACACTAAGGTCACGTTTGATTTGCGAAATATTTAGTTTTAAAAATATATTAGTTTTAGTAAGTTAGTTACAATTAGGTGTAGATGAAATTATGTTATTATTATAGAATAAATAATAATGTAAAATATTTTATGATTTTATAATAAAAGAATAAATAAGAAATAAGTATTTTCAAGTTTCATTATAGAGACGTCTATTACTTTCTTATTACATGTTGATTGAAATAATTAGAAATATATAAAGAATTACAATTTCCTTGATTCCTAAAATTTAAATTATATTTCATCTTACTCCAATGAATAGTTACTCTCCCAAACCAAATGAGTCATAATAGTTATAGAATTTTTTTATCTTTCTTAAGATCCAGTTTGGAACTCATAAAATATTAGAAAAAGAAAAAAAAAATATTAAAGAATCCTCATTTTTATGTTTAACTATTAAGAAAAATAAAAAATATAACAATTTATTAGCAAAATTTTAATTTTACACATTATTGATATTTAATTTTTTATAATTTTAAGTCATATTATAATTTTTTTTTCGATTTTAGCAATATCTAATAGAGAATATATATATATATATATATATATATATATATATAAACTTTCTCGCAATTTTTCTTTTATTTTCTTTCCGTCTTCTATATAAAATCCTTAATTCAAGTAGATAGTTCATATCTAAATTATGAAGATTTTAGAAGAAAAAATATTTACAATGACAACTCTTACGTTACGTTAGTCTTTTATTGAAAGAATAATTTTTATCAACACCTAAATGCTTAATCCTGAGACTGAGTTCAAATTTGTAGCTCAAATTCACCAATAAATCTAAGAAATTTAGTTTCAGTCAAAGTCTTGTTTTATGCCTAATTTAAATTTAATTTTTTCAGTGACTAATTAAATTAAAAAGTTAATGATGATGATGATGATGATATATATGTGTGTATATATATATATATATATATATATATATATATATTATAATTATAGAATTATATAAAATAAAGTTGCCATCGTTGGTTGGTGATCAGTCTTGGTACACTGAAGACTGCTCCATCTACGGAACCAATCTTCTTGTTTCTTTAATTTAATGTTAGTGTGGCAGTGAAAGTGTCAAAGACTGCAACTACATATATGAATAAATAGAATAAAGACCGCAACTACATATATGAATATGATGCTGATTGCTAATGTATTAACTAATTAAATTACTGACATCCACTTGAATCCCGTTGACTTTGCTTATTAATTGGAAGATTATAACTAATCCAGTTTAATAATTAATTATCGTCATGTCACGGTCACGGCGGCCGTCAGCAGCAGAGCATGCCTCAATATTGCCGGCGTCGTATAAGGTCGGCTGCTAGGATGGTCTATAGCCGCCTCTCATCTGTGGCTTCCACGCCAAGCTTAGCCGCTGCTTAACTTTAAGATTAACCTTAAGCTCGTTAATTAGTTCCACGATGCGGACTTGACTCACGCATATTATATTATTATAGTACTCAACCTGAGGATTTATGTATATATTACTTAAAATTTATATTATTGTTTTATATTACTTATATCTATTTGTTACGAAATTATGTTCTAAATTTATGTGCACGCACACTCAGTAAAATGTAAAAAATAGAAAAAATTAAAAAAAAAAAAAGAAAAGAATAAGAATTTATGTAGTTCAATGTCTGCATTCATGCAGTTTTTGTGCAATTTTAATTGTCATCAAAAGAAAATTGTCTTACGATTTGAAGTCTCGACTATGATATTTATGTAAAGGAAATAAATTTGTAGGGAAGAATTTAGAAAGAAATTAAATAATACGATGTTTAATAATATCTTGAATTTAAATTTGTATAAATTTAATAAATATTCAATATAATTTTATATTCAAAATTTATGTAAATTAAAATTTAAAATTAAAATTTCAAACCATGAAGTGGTAGGTCAGTGTCAATGACTCTGCAAGATTGAAGAAAATTTGAAGAGCTAGTATGTAGGGAACGTGGTGGAATATGGAGGGGAGCATCGAAATTGCCTTCGTAGCTCAGAGTCTTGCATCGTGCAAAGTCATTTGGTCTGTTTGGAATTGATTGCACCAAATAATAGTAGACCGTAGCTGGGATGGTGGTCCTTAAGTAGCCCTTACTCCTCATTTGAACCACCCTACAAGTCAACGCTTAGCTACCCATAATTTTGACCTATGCGAACGAGAAGCAAGCGTTTAATAAAACACCCAAAAACTAAAAACAACACAGACCACTAAATTTAATGAAAAGAAAGGCACTATCCCGAGCATATGGTCGGGTGATAAGGGCGAGCCTTAAAACATGCTGGTAACCCTAGTGGTTCGGGTTCGTTTCCTACTATTTGTGATGCACATCTGTGATTTACTTTCTACGTGTTAGCTGTTGGTACGGTTGACGTAGTAACATATTAGTTTAGGTAAAAAATGTCTAGAATACAATTGTTAATTTGAAAAAAAAAAAAAAGCACTACCCCATTGATTGATAGATGAAGGGGTTTAATTTTATTAACACTTTAAAAAAAAACTATTGGCTTCATATTTTTTGTTTTTCCTAAATATATTATATGATAATTTTAATTTTGAAAGTGGGAAGGAAAGACAAGGACAAATATATTTTTTGTGGTTGGTGGCTGAGAGAGGGAGAGAGAGCGAGCAGGGGTTCCGGCCAACGCAGTCGGCTGTGCGGGGCAATGGGAGCTGCACCCGGAGAGAGGCCCTGAGGCTCCTGTTTTGTTTGAAAGAAAGTGGGGGCGTTTTACTAAGATTAGACATGAGAAATGGGTACAAATAAAAATAATGGAAGGGTATTATAGGAAATGGGTTGACTTCATGCAGTGAAAAACTATTCCAATTCAATTAGGTAGGAATTACAATTCCTTCAAACAATGGAATTAATATTCAGAATTTTGTAAATATGTGACTCCATATTTATCTTGACTTTACAAATTAAATGGAAGATAAGTCCTATGCTTACATAAATATGTGGTGTATTGTCGTAAAAAATAAAAATAAAAATAAAAATAAAAATAAAAATAAAAATAAAAATTATTATACTTCTAACATTTCTAACATTTATTGAATCGTGAAAAAATTTAGAATTCTGTGTGGATACAGTATTAGCCCGCATAATTCAAAGTATTTGGTAGGAACTTTTTTCAATGAGCACAATGCATTGGATTCCCATAATTTTTTACTAAATTTGGATTATGAAAAAATAAAAAATGCAAAAATATCAACATAATATTAAGGTTATTTGCATCTTGAAGATGCGGATTCAGATAGGACCAATTGAAAAAGTAATTGAAAGTCAATTCAATTGACTAGTTTGCTCTTAGTTCCTTTAAGAAGGCTTTTTTTTTTGGGAGAGGTAACAAATATAATTAGAGCAGAAGATGTAGTGGGCTTTGTTTGTTATAATTATTATTTTTATATTCAGCTTATAAATTATTATCGTAATACAATTAATAGATCATATTACGATAGTTAATTTTATTATTATAGGTAGTGATTATATTATTGTATTAAATCAATAAAAATTCATTATTAATATTATCACAATAATATTTTATTATTATATTTTTTTCTTATCGCCTCCAAAATACTGTCATGTTTTGTGAAGAAAAGAAGAAAAAACGAGAGTTGTGTTTTTTTAATTTTTAAATATACACAATTAATGATAAATTACATTTTATTTTATAATTAAAAAATATTTATTACTTTGATAATCTTCTGTTTTCTGTTTCGTATTATCTCTAGACAATTTACTTCTTTAATCTTATTTTCATAAAACTCCTTAAAGTCTCCCAAGTTTTACTGATTTTCTCTTAAAAGAAAAAAAATGAATACATAAAATTGTGTTTTACTAAATCAGCTTCAAAAAACCATCATCATCTTTCAAATTTAAAATTTATCTTGTAAATCTAATCATTTTAAAAAATACATAACTCCCTTTTCTCTTTCTGTGTTAAAACAACACAATTTTTTTGTCGAGTTGTGGTACACACACGACTACTTTTTAGTTAAAGTATTTAAAAATAAGGGCTTATTAGTAATTTAATAAATTATATTTTATTTTAAAAATTTTAAAATCCTTATAACTTCCATAATTTTGTATTCCCTAATTTCTCTAAATAATTTTATTATTTAATTATCTTTAGACAGAACTCCTTCAATTCCCTTTAAATTCTACACATTTTCTCTTAAAAAATTGATACTTAAATTTTTTTTATTGAATAAAATTCAAAAATTCAAAAAAAATTTAATCGTCCAAACTCAAAATTTATCATTGACAAAACATGACCAATTTTTTTTTAAGAGGATGTGGGGAAAAAATATATGATAATAAATATAATAATAAAAGACTACTAATAGTGTTAACTATAATAATATAATTACTACTTAAATAGTAAAATTAATTATCATAATATTTCTCTAAAATTATATTTAAAAAAACACTAATTATAACAAATAAACCCCCTAGCTGTGATTAGACTAGCTGCTTTCTGCTCCTTTTTTTAGTGGTCTCTCTTTAATTTTGAACTACTATTGGGTTTGACGTTTTGGTGGGTTGCTAGCTAGGTCTAGGATTAATTGTGGAGCATGTTTTTTTTTTTTTTTTTAAACGTCTAAATATTTAAATAATTATTTTTTAAAAAATATTCTTTACTTTTTTAAAAAAATTATGTTTTAAAAAGTATAAAATAAAGGATTTATTTAAATATCTAAAGCAATTTTAATTTTTTATTTTGACATTTTAAGGTAATCACAAAAAAAAACTAGTTTTCTTATTTCTTTTAAATTCATATAAAATAATATTTAGGGAAGAGATGCTGCGTGTGGGAGAGTTAAAGAGAGTAAAGGGAAGAAAAGAGTTCAAAGAAGGGGGTGGGTGGCGGGAAAAAAAACATACGTATGCCCCCAAAAGAAACCTATGGTCGGGTCAAATCAAAAAAAATTTTTTTTTCTATTTCTTTTTTCTTCTTTTGGCTTCCCAATGAATATGTCCGATTTTGATCATCTTAGAGTTCGTATCTTTCAAAACTCAAAACATGAAAGTCGTAAATAACTTCCTCAACTTTCCATAACATTTCGAATCGTTTTGATTAGAACTAGGACAAGAAAATTACGCACAAACTACGAAGTAGCATCGGTTTCAACTTCTAATAATTGCCTACAATAAGAAATATCCAAAAATTCATAAAATACTCAATCAAATCCAAATATTATAAATGGGACATAATATTAAAATATTGAAAGTAATTAAGTATTTAATTAAAAATATAAAACTCAATGCATGAATTAAAATACCTAATTACGCAATTTAAGTGCGTAATCATATCTACAAGACAACCCTTAACCTACTCTACCCATTCTCTAAATCCTATACTCTTGTATGTTTACAACATCATGCCTAACCAAATCTACAAGACCTAACAACTTGATTAACTCTGATACCAAGTTGTCACGCCCCGAACTCGAAAATGGATCCCAGGATGTGATTTAGTAACTTAACATGTCCTTTTATTATACAATAGTCCATGATACTATATAATATAAGGGTCTGACCCTGTAAGGTTCACGTATACCTTATCCATCATCACATACACAATATATACGCAACGGGAAATCCAACCTAAAACATCCCTAAAACCATACCAAAGTCTATTTTAAACAAGATCTAGTTCCCCAAAATACATAACATACCCTGGGTGTCTAAATAATCCAAAATGACCACCCGACAAAGGACCAGTACTTACACAAGTATCTCTACACAGCTAACCAACCACCACGCTCCTGAACCACTAGGACGTTAGTGTCGGCTACTCGAAGGACCTGAAAAAAAATTTGTATGATAGGGGTGAGACACCTCCCAGTAAGGAAGAAACAAGTTATATAAGTGTGTGGATACATGAGTGTTATTTCAACAGCAAACATACATTTCACAATACCAGTATTTTCACAAATACAGTTCCATTATACATACAATACAAAGCAATACGATTTAATGTCGTCACACTCTTCGGCCTAAGCCGAACTGTCTGGTGTTATTTTACACCCTTCGGC
The DNA here is from genome assembly GCF_029873635.1 of Malania oleifera. Lineage (NCBI taxonomy): Eukaryota > Viridiplantae > Streptophyta > Magnoliopsida > Santalales > Ximeniaceae > Malania > Malania oleifera. Next base: position 10,512,968 of record NC_080426.1, read on the forward strand.
AAAAGTCAGACTGTCTCGTGGTATTTCACACCCTTTGGCAAAAGTCGATGCCCCCAATAACCCGACATAGCATAAGCCCCCACAGTGTTAAACCGATGCAGATCTGGTGTTCTCAGACCCTTCGATAAAAATCGGTCTGTCTAGTGGTATTGCGCACTCTTCGGCAAAAGCCGGACATCAAAGCTTACGGTCTTATTCCGACTCGGTTCAATATCTCAGCCTATGGCATTTTAATCTGGTCCGCTTTGATATATCCCCTACGGTATTATCGCAACTTGACATTTTCACAAAACCTGGAACATTTTGGAACTCATGTTCCTATATCTCATTTGAATATTTCACAGCCTACGGTAGTTAATCGGCACACTTTTCCACACAAAATAAATCATTCAAATTCATCATCTCATTCCACACTTATTTAGGTAAACAAATAATCACATATCATGTATTCCAAAAATATAATTTAAAATAATCAAAGGTACGGTCATCTCTATATCACAGTTTATACCAACATAAAGTTTTCTAACAAAAACGGAGATGATTCCCAAAACCCCCAATTTTTCCAAAAATTGTAAACTGAAAATCCCGTAAACTATAGTTTTACCGATTCAGATTACAAAAACAACTGATATAAACAGAAATCCCGTATCTTTCCCCAAAAAGCAAAACACGAACTAAATCGGTCCAAAACAACGTCATGAGATCCCCAAAACCTAAAAATCAAAGAATGATACTTCAATATAATTCTATCTACTACATATCTACCGAATCAAAAACGAAATCGGACCCTTACCTCGATTTTGGGATAAAACCCGAAAATCCTTGAAACGAAATTTTGATCCGCTATAAACATAGAGATTCTCCTCCTGATCCACGTGGTAACGTCGGATGGTCGATTCGGGTAATAGATAGCCCGTATCTTAGAGAGGGAGAGAGAGAGAGAGAGAGAGGGCGGTTCAAGTTCTAGAGAGAGAGAGAGAGATTTGAGTTTTCTTAGCAATGAAGAAATGAAAAATGATATTTATAACCCCTTTGACCCGGTCCAATTCGTCGATGAGACGACGCCTTCGTTGACGAATCATCTACGCATTTCGTCGATGAACTGGTTCCTTTGGCGATGAACCCTATTCCAATATTTTACAACTCGTTCGGTATCTTTTCGTCAACAAGGCTCTGAATTTGGACGACGAAGAGTTGATAGTTATGGTGCAACCCATAGAGGGGGGGTGAATGTATTTAAAAATTTGTTACCTAGGTCTACAGAGTTTAACAACAATATAATTTAACCTAGGGCCAGTTTATGCAATCATCAAACAAACATACACGTGCAATAAATGTAAATTTCGAAAATGTAAAGAACACGCACGATATGTTATCGGGGTTCGGCCAACTGTGCCTACGTCCCCGCCTTTGTCACACCGGCACAAGGATTACAACAATAATGCTCACTTAAACGGGTGGAGCGGCACCTAATACAACCAGGTTAATTCAAGGGGCTGACCTCAACCAACAGGGCTTAACAGAATGATGCACTTAACTTTTCTAACCGGGTTTAAGTCAATCTGGGACTATTCCACAGGGTTAGTCTCCCTCTTCAGGCTCGTGCCTGGAATACAACCAATGTGTATAAATTGTTTGTACACGAAAATGCGCTTCAACACAAGCAGATGTGTGCACCAATATAGCTCAGCCAATAATGCAAGCATGAATGATATGTAAATATGTTCAGTGCTCTAATGTGTGCTAAACACTCAATCACGTATATATTTTCAGTCCAGATCTAGAGTGTATATCTAAGCAAGATTTGAAACACAATATTTGAGTGTCACAATGTCAGATCAAGGTTTCAAATATGCTAAACAAGATAAATCAAACAAACTCAATAGGATATTTCAATGTATAAAGAACAATGGAGTTGTTTGAAAGACTAGCTTTTTATAAAAGGATTTTTGCACACAAAATCTAGGTTTAGGTAACTTGCAACAATAATGCAAGAACCAAAAACCCTCAAAGTCTTTTCACACTAAATTTATCAAATGAAATTGGTGGAAAAACTTTAGGCTATACTTTCAAGTAAAATCAATTAATCAATATATCAAGAGAGAGTATTCGCTAGAGAAATTTAAGCACAATAACCTTGTAGAGATACTTACAATGCTTAGAGAAAGAGAATGAGGAGTATGCGAGTGTTTTCAAGAAGTATTTGGCTAATATAGGGTTTTTAGGGTTTTGAGAGTTGAGAGAATTTTTGCCCTAATCAAGTATGCTAATCCTTTTGCTAATTAAGACAAATGAACTGGTATATATAGGCAAGGAGAATTTTTAACCGTTGGGGACACAATGGGTATAATTAAAATTGTCTAAAAGATCATTAAGAAAGTTAACCTAGTTTACCCCATTTAAAATATCAGTAAAAATATTTTTAACCCGCAAGGTTCGGGTGCCCGAACAAACACAGTCAAAAATTCAACTTTAAGAGGTTCAGGTGCCCAAGTTGAGGGCCAGTTGGCTGAACCAAAATCAGTAGCCAAATGTCTGAGGTTCGGGTGCCCAAAGCTGAGTTCGATTAACCGAACTAGGCAGTTCGATCACTCGAGCCTCTATTTGAACGTAAACAGTCGGTTGCCTAAGTAGTTGAAAAGTGCTCTGACAAGCATTCAGGTGCTCGAGGAAGATATGTTCAAAAGAGGTTCGGTTGTTCGAAACTAAGTCAACATGTTGACTTGTTCGGTCGCCCAAGCCGCTTTACACGACATAGGTTCAGTCGCCTGAACCTTCTCAATTTTTTCAAATTTCAGTCTAATTTTAGACAATTATAATTCCCCTGATATGAAGATGATAATGGGGATTTTTTGTGCATTTGTTTAGAGATCTAAGGACTTTCTATCCTATCGAAAAAATTCGGTGTCGGTCGACCAAAGGGTGATCCCTAAGGTCTGTGTAGGTACTTAAAGTAAAACTATGGTCGTTTTGAGCATACCTACCTACCATGCATGATGCAAATTATTACAAGTCATACACTCACACAGTTCATAATAAATTACATTCCAGAATGAAAAAATAATCAAATGAATACAAATATAACACATAGATCTTCATTCTTCGGCACGAACACTGCACGCCATCATGATACGTCTTTCAGTCCTAAAGCACGCACAAGGTGAACCTGCATTCATTTTTCAGTACAACCATCAGTACCAAGAGTATTTGTCATAATCAAAACTGGGTGTGACCAATAGGGTCAACAATCTCTCTTTTTTTTATGATGACAAATACCTTATGCAAAAGTGGGTTCAGCCAAGAAAGGTTCCCCCTGACTTTATGCATAAAGATATGAGTAATAAGAGATGTAAGTAAAATAGAGCACAGTAATACCCCCTTTTGCCTCTTCTCCCCCTTTTGGCAATGGGAAAAAGGGTTAAACAATAAAGCATGAAGGCAAAGGACATCAATTAGATATAAGAAGTATTTGTCATAATCAAAACAGGGTGTGACCAATGAGGTCAACAAGAGTATAAGGGCCTTCGTTGACGAGAACAATGACTTTGTCAACAAAACCTGTTAAATTTATCTTTTTACCCTCTTGTTATTTATTAAGTTTAAAATTCTCGGATTGAGTTCTTACACCAATAGTATCACAATATAAATTGGAGCAGAAAGGAGATTGTGATGCAAGTGTTGTTACAGACTCAAGGCAGAGATGACATTGTTCATATTGTAAGAATTTCTAATTCGGGAGACCAGTAAGATCACAATGGGCCCAGATGCACTATCAGGTCACCGCTTAGGTATGAGTTTGATGTCTTATGCATTCATCAGTACCAGTAAGGTTCCTATTATTTTTCAAGATGCGATGCATAATAAAGGGAAAAATATATGGACGAGTGCTATGATAGAGGAGACGAAGCTACTACATAAGAATCAAGTGTGAGAGTTGGTGGAGCTTCCAGAGGGGAAAAGGGTGATAGGATGCAAATGGGTAATTATTTTGTTATTTTATGTGAATGATATGTCAATTGTTAGGAAGATTTTGATTGAGGTTAATCAATCAGAAACTCTGTTGAGAAAGGAATTTGACATGAAGGTTTTGGGTGTGGCCAAAAGGATTTTTGGGTTGGAGATTCGCAAGTATAAAGTTATAGAGAGATTGGGGTTATCTCAGAAGTAGCTTTATGGACATAACTTGTAACACCCCAACCCCGAGGGGTCTGGGATATTAACTTTTTACTACTGATTTGCAGCGAAAGCAAATAAACTCAATTGTTATTAAACCAGAGTACTAATTATCCATATTACAATCATTTATTTTAAAAGAAGAAAAATTTCACAAACATAAATATCTGGCATCATACTAATATTTCTAAACAAATTTTTATTTTTCTATCCTCATCTGCATGCTTGCTAAGCCTGATTTCCAACATGCTCTTCAGACTAATTTGAAATAAAAATATGATTGGAGTGAGATGACGCTCAGTAAGGAAATAAGATTATTATTAGTGTGTGACCAAAATGAGTTTTTTAAAAATTTCGTAAAATAATATTTAATATTATAACTTCAAAATTGCTTTTAGAATAAATATAAATTTAAAAATTTCTGCATAAAACTTTTGTCATCAATTATAACAGTAAAATTTTATAATTATATACTATAACTGTTAAATTAAAATTTTAACTTTAAAACTGTAAAAATATTTAATGATAAACATACATATACTTTTCCTTATACGTTTTCCTTAGATCGTCATTTAAGCACCAAAATGATCATTTTCACGTAAACTTACACTTTTCTTTCAAATCATCAGTAACTTTGTACACGTAATTAAATATGTATAAACATATATTATAAAAGTCACCCTTAGGTCTATTTAACGTAAGTCATGTTTACCCCCATGATTGGGTTGTGCGATCCAAAGATTGGACTTAATTGGCTGGCCGACCAAACTAAATCAACGTACGTAAACTTTAAGTGAGATTTTCTTTATTAAGTCCTGGTCCGGAACCAGGTGTGCACTCAGGAGAAATCCACTAACATAAATAATTACTCTGTAAACAGTGTGGTGCACTCTGATCCGTTTAAACTTTAAGCTGTGATACCGAGCATTTGTAACTTTGAACTTGCTTTACCATAAGGGGTTTTAAAACCATCTTATTATAATTTATGTAATTTAAAATAATCTCGTGAAAATCTCATATTTTTATGAATAATGCAACGTAGAAATAAACTCATGCCACACAATTTTTGTGTTAAATATATATATAATTTTTTTAATAGAAAGAAATGCTGAAAATTTACCTGAGGGGACTAGAACATTTCTTAACCCAAAAATAAATGCAAGTATATTAAAATAGAACTGGTATAATTAAATATACGTAAAAATAAACTTATGAAAATTTTATGGAACTAAGTAACATAATTGAAATTTACTTACAAAATAAAATCGGGTATGAACTTTTAAAAGAAAAGAAACTAACATAATCAAAATTTACTTACCTTCTTCTTTTACCTTGTGTTACGAACACTGTAACTATCTCTTAGAAATGATATCAGAAAGAGTGGATGAGTGAGAACTTACTCAAAAATTTTCTCTTCACCACAAATTCTTTCACTCACTAATCCTTCTCTTCCTTGGAAAATTATTGTGAAAAATAAAGGTTGAGAGCTCCTTATTTATAGGAAAATTTGGGGGAAGAAATGGAATTTGTAAAAGTGTGGGGAAAGGGGTGAAATTATAATTTTTTTAAAATTAAAGAATGGGTAAGGGATGAGTAAGGTATGTGTTGAGTATGGGATGGGGATGGAGGTCATGTTGGAGTGCTTGCCACCATTCCCATTAACTAAATTTTTAATTAATTACTTATCTAATTAATTAATCAATTAGTTAATTAATTATTTTATTATTTTTCTTAATCATTATTATCATTGCTATTACTTTTAAACTATTTTTAGTATTTATTTCTTTTATTATTTATTTTTGAACAACAATTAAATTTGAATTTTAAAAATTCATGTAGGCCCCACATGGTCTTGTGGGCCCCACACCACTTCGAGACCCAAACGGATCTTACGTAACTTCAATAATTATCATACGATTTTATGAGTCCTACACAACTTCGAGACTCGTGTAAACCTCCACACGACTTCGGGACTCATATGGGCCCCACACAATCTTGTGGGCCCCGCATAGGATACTTATATTATTAATATTATTTTATCATATATTTCTACAAATTATGTCAATTAAAACATTATTTTATGTACTTATTTACGTATATAAACAGTGTATACCCTATTTATCTTATGAAATTCCATTTTGATCAGGTCGACCTCTAGGGAGCGACTGAGCTGCAATGGTCTCTGAGCACTCGCTAAGACAAGGTCTTTCTTAGGCATCAAACATGGAATCAAGGATCTTACAAAAAAAACACTTTTGTATTGATATTAACTTAATGATCATTTTTATTATTTTATTATTATTGTACTTTAATCATATGTATATTTTTGGGTCATCACATAACTGCAGGGAGATTGTGGTTATCTCATGATGATACACTGGTGGTGAATTAATGTAAATTGTCTACCACACAGTACCCAAGGACGGACAGTGATGTTTAGGTCATGTCAAAGGTACCCTACGCCCATGCAGTAGGGTGTTTCAGCATACAACAAAGTGATCCGTCAATTGTGAGATTCGTGGTGTTCCAGGTTCTAGACGGGAAGCGATCCCAATCTATTGTCTCGGGTGGAGCAACGAGGTTATGCTTTCGAATTTCTCCTTAGTGGTGAATATTCGCCAAGGTGAGATTGTTGGAGATGTAACTCATGTACCAAGAAAGTATTGTGAAGTAAAGAACAAGAGAGAAGGTTGCAGGAGGACAACTGTCGATAGTTGGACTGGAACCGTTGACGGTTTAGGATTTAGTCTGCAAGGGAAATACCTCTTAGCTTCAAACTGTCGACGGTTTGATTCTGCACAAGTCACTGAATTTGAATCAAAGATCAGTAGATTGAGAGATTTTGAAGGATTTTCCTTCGTAGGATCACTACATAAGTATTTTAAATGCAATCCAAGTCTTCTATACGCATAGGGTTTATAAACTATATTTTGTAACCCTTGATGTAAGTTTCACATAAGATAGTGAAAATCGAGTCGCCTGTTCCCGTGAACGTAAACAAATTGCCAAATTACGTAAATTTCTTTTGCTATATGTTCTTATTGCTTACTTTTATTCATTTTGTGATTGATTGTTAATTTTTGGATATTCGTCGTTGAGTACTTGCATTATTTAGTCTAGATTATTTCGAATTTATGAGATTCCATTGTGCATATTCTTATCAACAAACAGTTTGTGAACCTAGACTTATAGCAGCGGCTGGCGTTAAACAACTTAAAACTAAACTAATATATATTTTTAAGTATAAGAACGTGTGGGTTGTGGAAGGAATGGAGCAACCCAATCTCTCAAAATTTGAAATGTTGGAAAGTAATAATTGAAGGAGTGGATTGCCTATGCTGTGCCAGCGTGGTAATGTATATAAGAAAAGAAAAGAAAAAAAATAAAATAAAAGACTGAGCAACACATCTGTAGGGAAGTGGATGTAATTAGTATGCTTAATTTGGCATGTGAAGGTAAGGGTGAGTTGGGGGAAAGTGGAGCTTTTATTCACTAATATGATAATGGTAATAAAAATGAGGTCAGGGCTGTTGGGTTTTGATGAGGTCATATAGGAAGAATAATTTGGTTGGGAGAAAAGATCAACATCATCTCTCACTCCCTCTCTAGTTGGTTGGGAATCTTGATCCCACTCCCAAAATAACAATAATAATACTTAAATTCGATTAAATAGAGTCAATTTATGAATTTTTTTTTTTCAATTAATATTATTAAATTATTTCAGATATACTTCCACTATTTTTACTATTAATAATAATATCTTCATTAGTATATTATTTTTTATGTGTATTTTAATGTCCAAATAATTTAAAATGCCCCTTTTTGATGTGTATTTTAATGTCCAAACAGTTTAAGATGTCCCTCCTAAATAAAATGAATATATATATATATGCACCACTTTATCAGAATGAATTTGTTTTTATAATAAAAGTGTAAGCGTGTATAGTGTTTATAGTGTTTACAAGTTACAACTCAAGTTAATTAAAATAAAAATTTAAAATAAATTAGTTGTAATGCACGCACGTGGGATGCCCCTACCTACTTTACCCCTGATGGGTTTGACTCCCAATGTAAAGCCAGGTAACTAGTGAACCACCACACGTGCATGTACACACGCACGCACACAGCTTTTGCTTCGACTCCCCCACCAATCACGGTCTCTTTTCGTTCTCAAAAAAAAAAAAAAAAAAAGTTATATATATATATATAGAGAGAGAGAGAGAGAGAGGGCGGCGGGATTTGTGTGACCACAAAGACACAGAGAGAGCAGGTGCAGTGGAAGCACATGGGTAGGGTTGGGTTTCACGAGATTCATTTGTGTCCCCACCTCAAAATTAAATGAAGACATCTTCTCTTCTATTAGGGTTCGGAATTGGGAGAGTTAGTTTTAGATTTTATGTCCGAAGCTGTAAGAGGCTGCTATTGACCTTTTCCCCGTGGAACCAAAAACCAAAAATAAAATAAAATAAAGAGTGTAGAACGCAGGGGCAGCTGTTCAATGTATATACTCGCTTACCCTCCAACACTTTAATTGCTTGCTACCTTCTTCTATCACACCCTCCACGTGTTTCATTCAACTATATATACATGCATATATATATATATATATGTATATATATATATATATATAGAGCGTGTCCGCATGCAGCCTATTAACAGGTGCATCCATATCATATAAAGTCATTGCATTAAAAAAGAAAAAAAAAAAAAAACTACTCTTAATTCTCTGAAATTGTCTTCACGTGAAAAGGCTGCATTGCCGCCTCATTTCCCTCAACTAGAGAGAGAGAGAGAGAGAGAGAGAGAGAGCCTTAATAGTTATTAGTTAATGGTTGATGGGCTAACAGCAGAGGGACGGCACATCCATTTTTCTCCACAGCCAGCAGCCGCCGCCTGTTGGTCAAATGTTTGTAATGCCTACTTCCCAACTAAACTTTTCTCCACTATTTATAATTGTTTTGCTGCCTTCGTCTCTCTACCTCTTCAACCCCCACCAAAAACATATATAATGCGACAATTTGGCCACAGAATTCACAAGCAAGCCTCCCCCGTAAGATTACCTTTCAGACCATGAATTTCAAATTTAAGTTTTCACATTAATAACAACAAATACTATCGATGACTCAGTTTTCATTTTCTTTAGTAGTTCTATTTCACATTCAAGAGGTCTAGGGAAGAGTTGTATATTTTGTGAAGATGTATCAATAAGAATAAATAAAGACGAACACAAAATGACTATATTTTATAAGAGTTAGGAGGGGCACCCATCAATGAGAAGATTGTTGTTTCAGATGGTTTGTACAAAGTTATACAAATAACCTAAAGTATGTAGGAAAAACTTCATTCAAGTTAACTCTATTTGAAGAGGAACGGACGCCAGTGAGCGTTACTTGAGTGGCGAGAAATGATTGGTTTATCAATATAACAGAGTGAGGAAAAAAATTTGTTTAGCTAAACTCTAAAAGGTTGGAATTGCAACTAAAAGCCTAATTGAGTTAGAGTAGAAGAGTATCAAAGGCTTATTATGTCTCTTTAAATAAAATTTGACAACGCATGAGTATATTTTGCTGTCAACTTATCATTATGTTAAGGTTGTAGCCTCATTTTCATGCTCTTATCCTCCAATACCACAACATGAGTTCTCTAACAAGACGATTGACATACCATGTCATGCTTATCCTAGTGGCTTGCATCTAGTTCAAGGCAGCAAACAAACTAAAAATTTAGAGAAAACCACACTCGCACATCCCTTTCCCTTGCTGGGCTTTGCTCAATCTCTGCCTTTACCTAGTTTAGGAAAGGGCACAATTTGTGAGTCACATAAATGGACACAAGGACTATAGAATCCAACCCATACACAACGATCTTCCTGTGTCATAATTTCTATGCAAATACTGTGGGGTGGTCAAGGGCCTTCTCAACCTCTAAAGCTAGTTTAAGGGGTGAGGTTTTCCCTTACACTTAATAACTGACCACCAGTCCCTTCCACAATCGATGTGGGATAAGCCAACAATCTCCCCCTCACACATCGGGGTCTCTCTCAGCAAAGCAACCTTGGGGTCTCCCCCAACACGACACACTAGGGAGAATGTTGGTGAACCAGACTCTGATACTAGTATTGGGTAGTCTAGGGCCTTCTCAACCCTAAAAGCTAGCTCAAGGGGTGAAATTTCCCCTCACACTTAATAACTAACCACTAGCCCATTCCACAACTGATGTATGATAATCCAATAAATAAGGTAAGTTCGTTAATCAAAACATGCAGTTTGTGTGCAAGTCAAACAAGGCCAAATTGAAAGAGTGAGTTAGGTTCCTTATGCGGGCGTTTTGTCATCTTCCTTAAAGTGAAGTTTGTGTCTAATCTGATTTATTTCTAATGTTTTAGATTAGATCCTACAAGCATGGTACGAGATAGATGGTTTGTTGGTAAGGCAGGTGTAAATCTGGTAGAAGATAAAGGAGGGACAACTCATATGATTTGAGCATTTGTAACGTGAGTATGATAGCGTGCCAAATAAGTAGTAAGTTAATTACCATGAGGGGCATTAGAAGGGATAAGAGTAGACCTAAAATGACTTGGAATAAGATAATGAGTAAGAATTTAATAACTAAACTTTAGGACTTAATGTTTGATTTATTCTTGTTGAAGTATGGTATGAGATATGTTATTTATCTTCTTGTTATTTATTTTTTATGGCTACCTATGTCTATAATTATAGTTAAGATCACATTTGTTATTAGGATGAAAACAAGATTATTTAGAGAGAAGAGAGAGGAGAGTGCGTCCACGTGCGCGCCTGTGCCTTCTGTATTTTGAGTAATGAAGTTGTACCATAATTTCTAAGTATGATATTTTGAACGAAAATGATAAGGAAAAAGTATTGATAATATCTACTGCTCAATTTCTAATTTCTACAATGTAGAAGGAAAGAATTTGGAGAGACATAGGAATGCATAAGACTGCATTTGAAATATTTGGGTAAAGCAAGTGGGGATTGTGGTCCCCAAGCGAAAGACCTTAAACATTCAGATAACGCTCCTTCTATAGGGCGGTGCTCCTTGCATGAGAGCACTTTTGGCAGTTTGCTTTTGAGATTCCACCCGGACTGCTACAATTGCATTCATTGGAATAAAATTTAGAAGGATAGTAAATTGGCTTTGTCTTGTGCATGACAACTCAAATGGTTGAAATCTATGATAAAATTTAGAAGGAAATGCATAATCGAGCATCTTGGTGTAAATTGGATTCTTGAGAACTATTATTTGTTTTAATATATCATCAATAAATCTCATTCAAATGTTAGAGGTTGAATTTTATATTCTTTAAAATACTCCATGAGTTCACACCAAAATGGGTGACAAAAGGGATCTACTAAGATGTGGTTTGATTGCTCCAAACTTGTGCATTTCAGGTGCAAAGGAGAATGAAGGTAATATGTGATGGTTCCTCTAGAATCTTGTTGGTCTATACATGTGGGCGTGAATATGTTGAAGAATGACGTACTTGCTGTGCTGCGGTAATGTGTAATATGGTAATAAGATGAGATGGATAGCACATAAAGCCCCACCGGTGTAAACAATCTCGGTGAATGGAAACTCTCTTTTCATGGTTCATAGGAAAGGGTACGCTGCTTTCAGAGAGACGTGTCAAAAAAAAAACCAAACAAACAAAAATCTTTCAAATATAAATGAGCCATGACATAATCAAACCCAAGATTGGATGATCAGACCGTAGTGATTTCCTGAGAACGACTTGTTTTTCCATCTTCCAAATTCAACTCCATTATTTGAAACTTATCTAACTGGACTTTCGAAGCTTTTTGTTTCCAAATAAAGAGTTCCTATATAAGCAGGTTTTTAACTAGTAGTTAAAAAGGATCAAGTTAACACCATCCACCCTTTCTTTTGAGCCATGTGACTCTGTTGGGTTTATCTCAAAACAGGGCAGATTTGGTCATGATCTGGGTTAAAAACCGGGTAGATTCAGATTACTATTAAGCATGTACACATTATGTCATTATCATAACTGGTAGTTGAAAACTAAAATTTTTATCCCAGTAAATCCACATTCAAAGGTTCATTTGAACTGTGGCACTTATATTAACCTCCAAATTAAGGCGGTACATAGAGTTTAATCTAATAATACACTTACAATTATAGAAGCTCATCCCTCAGCTTTCAAGAGGGAAAACTTGGGACCCACTTGCAGGATTTACAATGTGTCAATCTCATTATATACCGTGTTAGCAGTTTCACTGCAAGTAGGATCCACTTGCATCCACATTTTGTACAAAGTAGAATTCACATTCTCCTGCAAATATATTCCACTTGCACGAAAAATATTAACCAGAAGCAACGGAATTGATGTGTTGTAAATCTTATGCAGTGTTCCCATTCCATGTAAGGTGTTCTTGCTTTCCTCACATTTTTTTTTTTTCAGATACTAACCACTGCTAAAAAGAAAACAAAATTACAATGAAACGAGAGAAATCCTGCAAGAGAAAAGCGCTTGCTTTCCTCACATTATCACCATGTGTCATTTTCTCAGTGTATACCACTGCATCTTTTTTACTTCATTTTATACTCCACATTCCAATTGTGAAATACCAACCGTTGAAGAAACCTACACATCTCTATACAAGCAGTATTCCTTCCACGGGTCTCTTGTAGCATTCATTTAATCCCCAAAACCCTACCCAACTATTGCAGCCTATCCCTTTTTCTTGTAATTTCCCCCATTCAAAATTGTTGATTATTAATTGTACTTTGTTTATACCAACAAACCTCTTCTCTATTCTCCTCTTACCTCTCTCAACAATCCCAGCATACCAGCGGATCTCCCCCCCCCCCCCCCCCCCCCCCCAACCTCCTTTTTCTCTTTTGTTTCTTTTCAAGGAACAAGGATTTGTCTCTCTTTCCCAAATTTCTGTCTAATCCCAAGATATAACCTCCTAATCACTGTTGGTAGCAATCTCTGCTATAAAATTACCACCTCATCATTTCATGAATGGTATCATAACACCGTTTTTCTTCCTCTTATCATTGTTCTTTCACTCCACCATTTTTCAAGTGATTGCTTTCTTAGTCTTGTGTTGCTGCCTTTTTTGTCAAGATTTTCATTTTATGTGACGCAAGCATAATTTACCCATTTTCCATTTCAAGGGATTTAAGCTTACACTTCTATTGCCATAAAGGATATTGACAAAGATTCTGGGATTGGATTCACCATTTTTGCATGTGAGATCTGTTCGTCCATACATTCAAGTGTGAACTCTTACCAATATCACCACTTTACATGGGCAAGGTGACATTCCCCTCCCCCCACCCCCCCAATTTTCCAGTGTTTGGGATTTGATTTTCAATAATCAATTTTCTTCGATCAATCAGCTGGGATGGGGCCAGAAACTTCACAGTAAATATTATCAAACCAGCCTTCACCCAGTGGTGGTTTGTCTAATTTGCAATAGTACTCCAAAGAGTTTCTTTTTATATATAATATTTTTCATTAGTAAATGCCAGACCGATATTATAATCACGGTATTCCTCCGTCATAAGTGAGGGTAATTAATAAATTTGGGATGGAACCGCTATGTTGTCTGCTCAATTAATTCAGCATAAAAATGTATACCAGATTATTTGTGTGTTTTGATATTATATTCCTAACTGCTCTCAGTTGATGCTCTTCTAAGTTCAAAAATATGTTTCAGACCTACCATAAATCCTTTTTGATAGTTATGCAGATGATTAATACAGAAAAAACTGACATGGAGTATAGACAGAATCTCGTCAAACATGCAAGCATTATACATTGCTCATTCCACAATATAATTTTTACATTCAGGAATAACTTTTTGTACACAGCAATGTTCAACATGGAAAGGGGGCGAAGTTTAAGACAACAATGGAGCATAACAAAAAGAGGAACTTACAAAAAAAAAAAACTAGAATCTTTACTATTCCTGGTTTTTTTTTATTTGGATAATGTAAAAAACTTTATGCCCAGAAATTTTTAGTAGCTGAAAACAAGAGGATTTTCAGTCTATATCCATTTTCTTTTATATATTTTTATCTGCTTCACATGAGTTCCTAATGGAATATGACTCATCAATTTTGCATAAAAGAAAATTATAAGAATTTAATATGGTATACACTCTAACCTATAGGAATTTCGTATTAAGAGATAAAAGAGAGGTGGCCAGGTGGGCCAAGTGGCGAATCTACTTTAATAAATTGTTTCATAGAATCAAATTGATAAATGACAAAAAGACTACTTTAATAAATTTAAAACTATTTTAATAAAATCTACTTTAAACTTAGAAGTAACAAATGAGGAAAAGATTAAATATTTGTGATTTATTTGAAAAAAAAAAAACCAAAGCTAAGATGGCTTTAAAAAAATATAACAAGTGAAAAATCTATAGGACCAAATAACATTCCAATTGAAGTTTGGATATGTCTAGAAGATAATAGAAGTATATGGCTAACTAATTTACTCAACACAACTATAAAAACCAAAAAAATGTCAAACGAATAGACGAAAAACACATTAATACTTATATACTAAAATAAAGGAGATATTCAAAATTGTAATAATTATCACGGAACGAAACTTATAAGTCATATGATGAAACTATGAGAAAGGGTATTGAACAAAAAATACAATTAGAAACATGGGTCTCAAAGAATCAATTTAGTTTTATGCCGGGGAGATCAACTACAAAATCTATTTATCTTCTTAGAAGATTAATGAAAAAGTTAAGGTAAAATACGAGAAACTAGCATGTGATTTTTAGTGATATAGAGAAAACCTATGATAAGGTACCTAGGGATGTTCTTTGTGGGTTCTAAAAAGGAAGGGAATATGCAATAGGTATAGTGACATCATTAATGATATGTATGATAAAGTAATGACTAGCAGTACAACAACAGGTGGGGACTCTAAATGATTTTGGAATCACTATAAGTTTGCATCAAGGAACTACTTTTAAGTCCTTATCTTTTCAATTTAGTGATTGATGAACTCACTAAGAGTATCCAAAATGATCTCTCACGGTGTATGTTGTTTGCAAATGATATTATTTGGATTGATGAAAGTAGGTAGGAGCACTACAGGAAAAAAGATTAAATTTGATGGTCAAGAAATAAATAACACTAAGGATCTATTATGCAAACAAGGAGAATTTGGAAGGCCAAAACTCCCCCCAAAAAAATTGAAGCTTTTATTTTGTTATTTGTGCTTAATAGGATAAATACTAATAATTTGTTGTAGATTAGGGGGCCTTTAAAGGCTCTCTCTCTAGATATATGCGTGCTTTGTTTTAACTGTTCAGAATCTGCTCCGCCTTTTTCTTGCATGTAATTTTGCATGGAAGGTTTGGAACAAGTTATTCAGTTATTTTGGAGAAAGTTGGGTTTGCCAAGAGACAGTGGAGGAGTTATTGATAATATCTTTTGTTGGTTTTAGTAGGAAGAAGGAAGGAAGAGTGCTATGAATTAGTGCTTTATTTGCAATATTTTGGGGTTTCTAGAAGGAACGAAGCTCGCATATATTTTCAGGGAAGAAATTAGCATTTTCGATGATGTGGATGAAGATTCATTTTCTTGCTTCTCTATGGTACGTTGGTCATGGTAATTTCAAGGGATATGCTTTTCAGATATTCAGCGGGATTGGCATGTCGTGTTGGCTTCTTAGGCTATGCTGATTTCCTTGGGCTGTTTTTTATATTTTTCAATTCTTTTGTTTTTCATAGGTTTTAGACTTTGTTAAGGAGAGGTCTCTTCTCTTGATTGTACATTCTTATTCTATCTAATGAATTTATTTTGCTATAAAAAAGAATTAAATAAAACCAGCTATGCTATATCGATCAGAGTGTTGGGCAACTAAGAACAACGCATCCAGAAAGTAGAAGTTACTGAAATGTGAATGCTAGTGTAGATGAGTGGTATAACATTCAAGTATAAATTGAGGAGCAAACATATTCGCAATAGGTTAGGCATAACACCAATAGAAGATAAGATAAGGGAGAGACAATTAGATAGTTTGGACATATAAAACGTAAGCCAAATAGTGCACCATTGAGAAGGAGCTAACTAGTTGCTATTATTGCTAGTAGAAGGGGTAGGTTAGACCTAAAATAACATGGGATTAAATAGTGGGGAAGGATTTAATAGCCCTTAAGTTGTCCAAGAAAAACATCCTCATCGTGTGAATTGGTGGAAATGGATTCATGTGGCCGACCCCACCTAGTGGACTTTAAGGCTTGATTTTGTTGTTGCTGTTGTACCCTAACCTGAAGATATTATTAGAATCATTTGCAATTTCTACTTGCTGAAAAGGACAAATTAATGTGTACTATATTGAAACTAGTTTATTATGAAAATTGAGTACTTTCCTCCAAAACAAGAAGCTTTAACTTTCCACTAACTTACAAATTCATAGGCAATTTGCAAATTAAATGATCATGCTAATCCAATATTTTTCTGTGTCCAAAAAAGTAAAAGAATTGATTGGTTACTATCCAATTAGATGACCTCCTTAGTCATAATACCATTTGAGTTACATTTCTTAACAAGAAATATCAAATTTGCAGAAATCATTCAAAAATTTTCCAAAATTTATTCACTGTTTTTTATATGATATTTATTACAATGATTAATTTAAAATTATTTATTTATACATAATTAAAACAAAATATTAGCCTTAAAGCACACACAAATTAAAAAGTTCCCACAAATACATGGGCTCCTACCTTGTACGTATTTGGGTGGATCTCTAGAAATATCCCCAAATTTTTTGAATATGATGCCGCACCCCCTGCATCCCTTACGTTTCTGAGCAATATCAAAGAATCCACTATGTTTTGACAAATTCCAAAAACTTCCGCATATTAGAATTTTATTGACCAAAACAACCCTACTATACTTAAAAGTTTTCATCATACAAATCATTTCAGGAAACTGAGGGTTGCATTGTAATACAGAGAAAACTCGGGGAGTGCCAATGGATTTTACCCTATATATTCTAGGCACCTTGCAATGTTCACAAGAAGCAGAGGACTAACAAAGATAACAAGCATAGAAATGCACAAACTTTGTAAAACTCAGCATTTTGGACTTTAGATTTACAGTCTATCTTCTTTTGTTTGTAACCTTTCTGTATGCATCGTGGCATTGTTATAATCACAGTTCAGTTACTAATCAAATTAAAAAATTATACAATTAATTCACATGTAGATAACAAAACAAGGAAATTTTGGAAATATAAAATCGGATTTCTCAAAACACAGAATCGATCAGTTTCACGAGCAACCATCGCATGCTTTACGTCTCAAAGTTAATAGATTGAACAACAATAAATACATTTTTGCTATCTCACAAGAATTTTGAATTAGTCTTGCCGATCGTCGCTTTGCTCTAGGGTTCCGAACTTCTGCTTGAAGGAGTCCTGCTTCTGCATCCACATCATGTGCCCCTGCCAAACCACAGCACGAAGGTTGAAGATTAGATATAGGCAGGAGTAATTGGCATTTTGGAAGCACACTTATCGCTTTGAACGATTAAAACGGCAGCAGATTTTGCTTTCGAAAGCGATAAATATAATCAAAAGAAAACATAATAAAATACGGATTTAATTTGTAGGATAGTAGTAAATGAATGAACTGGTGAACTGTTACCTGAAGAGCTGCAGCCCAGGCGATGAGGGAGGAAGCGAACCAGAACTTCCTGTCCTTGAGGAGCTTCTTCGCCTCCATGGCTGCCCCTTAAACCCTAACCCCCGACCCGAGTCGTAACAGTAATAACAGATTTTGGGAAGGAAACTCGAAAACAATCTTATTGGGCCGGGCTTGGCAACAACTTGGGCTGGACGAACCTTCAGGTTGGGCTGTGGAGGGTGATAGACAGGTGCAAGATTTATGCCCTTCACTTTTTTTTTTTTTCAATTACGCCGAGTGTCTTGGCAACCTCAGCTCATCCAGTTATATGATATATAATCACTGGTGGCGTCACAAGATACTCAGACTAATCTCTCACTCACACTATCTGGCCCTACAGCCAATGCAGGACGTAAACTCAAGTTTTTGCTCAGCGAGGTAGGAATTGAACCCGGACTTATACTATCAAGCAGCCCACCGCAAATCCTCCTACCACCTAAACCAACGCCCAGGGCACTTCACTTTTTTCTTATAAGAATTATACGAGGCAAGTCACAACTAAAAACAGAGGGTTATTTTTTCCTTTTATTTTTTTAATGGTCCAAATGCACATTTATACCTAATTTTTAGGACAGTTCTTCACTTGTTTTTTAAAATGTTAATTTGTACTTATTTTTTGGGTTAAGTAGTTCATTATCCCGTCACTTAATCAAAGGGCATAGTATCTTTAATGGATGGTAAAGAGAAAGAGTAGTAATGTCTTAATTAATGGTCAAATGACACCCATTATGGTCCCTAGGAATAGGGCATAGTCTTTTTGAAAGTATCCAAAAAAAAATTTTTTTTTTTTAAAAAGATATTATTTGGAGTCTCATACTTTCATATTTAACACAATCTTACCAAGAGATAAAAATTTTCAATAATTGTGGATTTCATTACAGGCTCTTGTAAAGTCCTCTCTATGAACCATTGAAATCTAATGGTGTTGTTTATTTGTGTAATGAAATGTCACATTTGGATCAAATAAGACAATAAATTCATTTTTTAATATGATAATAATATTATTGAAAATAAAATAAAAAACTAATCCAATTAATTGTAAAAAAAACTATTGTAGTTCTATATTATTATTAATTTTTTTTAAAAAAATAATGGTTATGATTGCAATATGAGCTATGTGTACCTTTGAGAAATTCATTGTGATACACAACTAACTAATAATTGTTGGAGGATAAAACTCAAAAGTTTCCCTTAGGGAAAAGTTAGGTTTCACATTCAGACAACATGACCAAGAGAGTCTTCCCTCCCTAAACTGAAGGCAAGTAAGTTTGTCATTTATAGACCACATGACCAAAAAAGTCTCCTCAAGTGAGGGCAATTCTAGTCTATCACATGTTGGTCACATAAATCACACCAAAATGCCTAAAAGAAATAATTTGTGCGGCCTAACCCTTTAACTAATGATGTGAGGTTATTTCTAGTGCTTGACTAGGGAAAGATTTGCCAATGACAAAGATTTGAAATAATAATCCAAGATTGTGAGCTCACCAAACCCAACCATGTATCTTTTAGTGGTGAAATATGTACAAGTGAGGGGCACCCCCACCTGAAAAGATAATTGCTCATATTCATTCATTTCTCCTCATTTTTTTCTTTAGTCACCTGAGCAACCCACTAATATGAGTGTCGAAGAGATCTCTTAAAGGTCATCTAAACCTCTCAAAAAGATTTTCTTTTATTTTATAGGTAGCAAAATAGTTGGAGTAGTTGATCCTCATTGGTCACCAAATAATAAGAATTATTTTCACTTACTCTTGCAAATTTTCATGATTTGTGCATATGAAATTGTATAGTTTTAGCATGCACAATAGATTGGTTTGTTCATTGTTTATCATCATCATCATCATCATCATCATCGTGATTATTATTATTATTATTATTATTATTATTATTATTATTATTATTATTCTTGTTGTTGTTGTTATGGTAAAAGGCTCATTTCCTTTGGGCCAATCTTCCTCCAATTAAGACTATGGTCTATAGTAGATTGGATCCTTCTTCTGCAATAGAACCTAATGATTGTTTTTGTCATATCTAACAAATATGATTCTAAAATATTTGTACAGTGGCCGCGATAAATATTTAGAATATAAAATTTAATGATTTGAAATATTAATGACTTTATTCCTTCCCTCTCTCCATATTTTTATTTATTTATTCATGCCTTTGTCATTTCAAGCACATGTTAAGAAAATTACAAAAAACAACCTTATTTATACCTCAATAACAAATTCATTCACACTTTAATCCCTCTAGAGTAGAGTAGGTAGGATACCTATATTATAGTCATTATATTTTCCTTCCTTTGATCCCAAAGACAATATTATAGTCATTATATTTTCCTTCCTTTGATGCCAAAGACAAGTTCTCATGTGTCATTTTGTAGGTTTTCATACCAATTGCTTCTCTCTCTCTCTCTCTCTCTCTCTCTCTCTCTCTCTCTCTCTCTCTCTCTCTCTCTCTCTCTCTCTCTCTCTCTCTCACACACACACACACAATTAAGTATAAAGCCATTCATTGGTTTAAGTGATGCTCTTTTGAAGGCATAAATTGGGGGTTGCCTACTCATTGTTATAGCATTAGGTAAGATACAATAGATTATTTTCCATAGCCTTTATTGTCCGTAAGGAGAGAACAAAGAGCCATGACTCTTCTTTTTAGAGAGCTTACGTCGGGATTAGAATAAATGAAAAATCGCACACTTTCATAAGTAATAGTAAAATGGTTTGGTTTCTTCTCTTATATCTTTGTGTGTGATTTACATGAGGTCTTTCGACTTAATTTAATATGATTCCATAGTGAAACTATGTTTTGGTTATCTTGTTGATAGAAAAAAACAAGTACATCCATACCCAACCCATAAGAACTCTGTCAATTACTTGTATAGTAATTATTAATGTATGTGCCACACATGAAGACATTCCATCAAAGTGTAAGTAAAAAATGACAAGAAATGAAGCTGATGTAGTACTACTTTATTCTAAGAAAAAAAAAAGACAAAAGACAACTTTTAAAAATGAAATAGATTATGCAACTAAAAAAAAAAAAAAACTAAGAGTTTATTCATACAAAAAAAAAAGGTAATTAAATAATTAGCATACATATTGTACAAATGAATGGTTATTATTAAGTGTGAATTTACCTAATGAATTTTTTTTAGAGGTAAGATTAGGTAAAAATGGGGGGTTAAAATAAAGGAAATGTCCATAAGGCATAAGCACAACATGTTTAAAAATGTTCTCACTTTGATCAGTTACCATAATTGTAACTTCTCTTATTGTTAATCATAAAATAACACTATTGTTGTGCCCCTCTTATTTAATTTTCATTCTTCAGGAATACTTCTTGATATCCAATATATCAAAGGGTACTGAGTCTCATCATCGGTTAAATTAAGATATTAAGAAGTAAAAGCTTTATTGCATCACATCTAAAAAATTTAAATTTTGTCTTGAATTGAAAGGGGCGAAAGAGTAATTGTGATTCTTTCATTAATATAATTTGATCCAATTTAATAATTTATTACTATCGCTTCAACAACATTTTAGTATTTCCAACAAGATAGTAACATCTTTTTTACCCAATTTAACTTTTCTTTACCCTAGATTAGAAATGATTCATGGTTGAGGGATCAAGAGTAGGGTAATTCAAATCAGAGGACAAAATTGTTATTTAGGTTAAATAAGGAGATTCATACTTTCTCCCCCATGTTTAACAAATTTAACATCAATTGGTTTAAATATAAATTTTTAAATGACAAACACCAACATGAAAATAATCCCAACTATAGATTTGAGGGTAGTTAATGTTGAAAAGTTAACCCTTATGACAAAATATTTTTATTCAACACTAAAAGAGCTTTTACGTGAAGTGTTATAAAAAATTATTCAAGTATGTAAAATTATTTTTAGACAAGAATATATGTGTTGTTATAAAAAAATTCGTTGGAATAGAGCTAAAAATGTGACATGAGACCCTTTATTTTTAAAAGGATTTAAAAGAATTTTATATGCTTTAAACCACAATTGGTGGATTTTATGCTAGGTGTGGTTCTTTTATTAGATTATAGATGATGTCTTTTTGAGTAGACCATTTTAAAGTTCTTATTAACTATAGTAGCCATAAACGGGATAAGAGGACTTTTTTTTTAGCTTTTTTTTTTCTTTGATAGTTGGAGAAAAGAATGAAGAGTCATGTTTCCTCTTTTTAGTGAAGTTTGAAAATTGAATTAGGGGCGAAACCAAAAAAAACCCTAATGTTCATGTCTTTTAAGTAAAAGAATTCATTTCTTGATTCTTATTTATTTCATGCGTCATTTATGTAACATTTGTTTTTGCATGATTTAGTTTGGTCCCAACAGCGATATTATTTCCCACCTATTTTGATTCATTGGAACAACTAGCCATGGTAGGCAATGAAACAACAAGTAATAATTGAGTTCTTATTGAAGCATAGGAATCATTTAAGCCAACAAGAAACTTCAAGACATAATCTAACTCGTGTCGAAGTAGCAAGAAATTGAACAAATCAAACAAATCACAAGTACATAAAGCCATCTTTCCACAGGTACACGTTGGGAATGATCTATAATTGACATATTCATCCCAAAGAGTCTTAAAGACACTAAAATACTCTGTAATTGACGATGAACCCTAGTTTATATGACTTAAAGATTTTTCAAGATGAAAAACTCTTGGGTCATCACTTTTAACTCATTCCAGAGATTTACGGTAGATGCAACATAAAGCAAGTTATTTCTTATGTCTTTAGAAATGGAATTCAAGAGCCAAGAAAGTACCAAGTTGTTGGCACACAACCAAGCAGTGTGATTATAACGCTGATCAGTAGTAGGAGCAGTGATCGAAACATCAATAAAGGCTACCTTGTTCTTGACAGTCAGGGCCATGGTGATCGAGCGACTCCAAGCAATGTAATTGTCTCCTAAAAAAATTTCTAAAGCGAAGAGAGCACCTATATTATCACTGGGATGAAGAAAATATGGGCTAAAAGAGTCATCTGAAAAATTGACAATAGAATGAAGAGAGTTTATAGCAATAAAATTTGAATTCAAGTTCAAAATGCAAGAGGAAGAAATTTGAAAGAAAAGAAATGATTGAGTGGAAGCAAGATTGGTTCTTGCTCTGATATCATGTCAAGAACTTGATGACAAGAAAAAAATAGAGGGAAAATAGAGGAATAAATTTGAATTGAATGAATTTACAATGAGTAAACTAGTATTTATATACACTCGAAGTAATAACTGAAAAACTTAAAATTAACAGATTCTAATTTCTCTTCTGCCTTCTCTACTTTTAGTTTTTCCTCCTTTGATTTTAATTCCATTTTATAGGTTATACTCCAACAACTGAAATTGATTGATATTGCAATACAAGCATTGTGGAATGCAACCCCTAATTAAGGCACTTGTATAGTAACTCTAGGACAAAGTAATCTAGATTTATAACTCTGATTTGATATTTGGAATAATGTTATATTTTCATTTTATTTATTTTTTTGGTCCACATTACAAGTATTGTAGATTATGAAAGATAAATATATATACACGCACATATATAGATGATGACTTATTTGGTCTTTTTATTCTTTTTGTTATGCGAGTGATGAACCGATGATAAAGGTTTATCAATGATGACTAACAAGTAGTAATGATCATTTGACTTATATGACGGAATACTCATTTCTCGTTAACTCTCTAAATATCACTTGTTTCAATGATGATTTGTGGTTGCAATTAATTAGTTATAGCATAAACAGAGTGGATTTTCTAATGCCATTGCAATGCATGAACGGATGAACCGATAATTTAATTAACTTTTGAACTTCCTAATTTATTGTCACTATACTTGAGGCTTGTAGCAAAATTTATTAATTTCATTATATGAAATGTCAAGCCATTGTGGAGAGCATCACACAAAAGCACAATGCATGAACAACTTCACCAATTCCTTTCATAAATAGTAATACACAAAGGTTAAAATAGTCATATACAATGTGTGTTTTGTAATAGTGTTTTTTCTTATTAAAAAAAAAGTCATTCTATTTTGAGAATACGCAATCATTATTTATAATCTATTACTTAAAATAAATTACCAAAAATACTTAAATCCTAAATTAAAAAATTAAATTAAATTTGATTTGTGTAAAAATTATTTTTAAAAATAAAATAAAATATGGTTAGAAGTTAAATATAATACAATTAGAAAATTTAAGTATAGATAATAGATATTTTTTTTACTTACTTTTTATTATTTCATTTAACATAAAATCAGTCAAACATTTTGAAATAGAGGACAAACTACACTCTTTCCCAAGTATGCATCTCAATTAACTGAAATCTCTTTAAATGTGGATCACAATAACTTAACAAAAATCCTGACTTTGTGCGATCAATTTCTATAAAATTAAATCACATGCACATTGGATTGCCTTCTTTATCAATTTAACAAGTCTTTGTCCCCCTCCACCCCCCATCTTCTCTCTATTGTCAAAGTCTTAGTCAACCATGAGCTTCATTTTCTTGATTAATTAATATTATAGTGTCGCTTAATTTTAATAAAATATTATTTGTTTGCTCATTTATTTCATAATTTTGTCTGGTAAAAAATGCTTCGTATAATTAATCTCTTAACCATTCCTTTTATTGCTATCTAAAAATCAAACGATCTTCATGAATTATTCCCCAATCACAATCACCTGAAGAAGATCAAACAAAAATGGCTTCGAGGACCCGGAGTATATTTCGGAGGATCGCTCCAATGCTTAAGGGACTAATGAGAGACTTTGAATTGCAACAGTAGAAAGAAGTGAATATAGGATGCTTACCAAACCTTGTGATCTCCTTTTTATAGCAACATTGGTAAGCATTTCCTTAACTTGGCATTCATGAGGTATCATTATATTTAGGGGTTACGAGCAACTTATGGGTTGCGAGTAACTCATACAAGTAACTTATAGACGGTTATGTAAATTATCAATCGCTACCTCAGTAATCGAGTTAGGATTATTAATAGTTTAGTGAAAGTTACACAAGACACTCAGCGTTACCCGAAGCTAACCTTACGATTGCTTGCTTCCATGAGCATATTTGTAAATATGGATTTTGGTCATATCACATTTATATCTAATATCTTCTTAATGTAGATCTGAAATAAGAATATGAAATAATTTCTTATTCGATCTACGACGTCCTTATTAAGGCGATTCATACCTTTGTGTTGAGCCTAGTTATATGATATAATACCCTCAAAAAAATTTGGAGTAACACAATTTGAGCTCAACTTCGATATAATTAGTCATGAATTATTACTATTAAAATTACAATTTTTTAGAAATTTTGACCACTTTGTTAGACTAGGATTGTTTTAAAGAGTTTAAAAGTGATATATCATGAGAAAATTTTTTTATAAGTAGTGAGATATTTTCTAATTCATATATAACAAATCTTACATTAACTTATTTGAGCACAAACAAAACAACTCAAAAATCCACTTGTGAATAATTTATATTCAATTATTGAATGTTTGCATTCTTAAAAATTAAATAGATTATGATTAATTAACTTGGTTTAGCACATTATATTACTGAGTAATTTTTCTGATGCTATGAAAAACATTTTTATTACAATAAAATTATATAATTAAAATTTTGTAAGATAATATTATTCAAATAATTTAAAATATATATTTATATGTTGAGCCAAACATAGTAATAATTTTTTCAAATATTCTAGGATGAGAACTCAATAACAAAAATACTGCAAGTGACAATCGTCTTGTCCTAAGATTTCCCGAAAAGAAAAAAATCATTTCAATTCCATGCATCGCGCTGCAGTCTAGTTTCGTACTCTGCACTTGCCAAACACTCCTGATTCTTCCTCAATGTTGACTCCCCATCTTTGACCAAACCCGATCCGCACGAGATCAACTGCATCAGAACCGCAGATGCCTTCATCCTCCCACTGGGTCGGTCACTGCCGGCCGTCTGATTTCGAATATCCGCTGACTCGTCAACGACCACCCGCGACCGGTTCACGACTCCGTCGACGTTCGCGACATCCGAAGACACTTCTGGGCTCGAACTCGACGGAGGCGGCGAGATATCTTCTCTGCTTAGCTCTGTACTGTTGCCGTTCCCGTAAACTTCGTCCTCGTCTCTCACCGCTCTTCTGCTTCTCAGACGCCTATCGTCTGTCTGCGTCGCCGCGTCGGCGGCCTTCCCGGCGAAGTCGCCAGAGGATTCGGCCCTGTAGACTTTACCTTCGCGAGGATCGAAGGAGCTCCAAGACTGATTTCTCCTTCGGATGATGATCGGAGAATCGCAATCCGCGCCGTAATCGTTCGATTCCAGAGGAGGATCTTGCACTGGAAGTGGCTTGTAAAATCTAAAGCTCGAAGAACTTTCGAGAAGCTCTGATCCCTTGAGGACGTACTCGTGGCCGTAAACGGGGTGTATGATGTCGTTCTCGGACAAATCTTGCCACACGAACCCGTTTCTGTAGGTCCTGAATCGACGATCGAATCAAAGGCAGTCAGTATAAGTTATTTAATAGTTAAGAGCAAATGAGCATATCGCACTAAGTAGACATTCGTTCTCTGTTTGGTTGCTGAGAAAACAGAGGAAAGGAACAGAAAATTTTATGTTGTTTTCGCTTTAAAGAGGGAAAAGAGAAAAAGAAAAGAAATGACAATAGGGAATATATTCCAAGTTCCTTTTGTTTTTTCCTCGGGAGTGCTTCCTCAGGTTCTCTTCTTTTTATGCTTTTTTTTTTTTTTTTTTTTCTCAGCAACCAAACAGAAATGAATTTTTTCTTTGAACTCACGACTCACCGCTTAGAAGACCAGGAGTACATGTTGGCCATGCCCTTTCCTCGAAGAACGTTCAAGCGATTCATCACATCTAGAGTACAAAACAGATTGCTAGTACACTCAGCTCAACTAACAAGAGAATCGAATAAACGAAACCAACCTTCGAACTAGATTACCGATCCAAGGGAGAAGAGAATCTCAGATGAAACTCTAGAGAAATTTCTTTCAAAAATAGTACCTCTGAGAAAGAGTCCTCGGGAAGAAGAGAGAAGAACTTCCATGAAATGAGGGTGCTCGAGCTGGCCATTATGGCAGAGGTAGTAAACAACGGCGACTTTTCTGTCGCTGTTGGACCTGTTCTCGACCCATACCTTGGTTCTCTCAGGACTGGCCTCTCCGTCTTGCCATTTCTTTGCCATTGAAGAAAGCTCCATTCTCCCGCTCGAACTCACGGACATTTTAGAAAACGGGATTGAGAATTGAATCGATAATCATCATAAGAGTAACAGAAGAGGAAGATCATTTAGAAATCATAATAAATTTGGGAGCCCCCGGCGTGTTTGTTGAGAAGATCCACAGAAACTCGAAAGTGGGATTTTCTTAAGAGAAAAAGCCGAAAAGGGTGAGGAGAGGCTCAGAGGTGGGGTTTCTCTGTGGTTTGGAAAGAGACGGGCGAGAGGTGGTGAGAGGGAGCTCATATTTATAGGGGCTCTAGGCGGATGCATTGATGGAGAAAGGTGTAGCAATTGCATGTGCGCGCATCTCTTTGGGAGATTTTTGCCATTCTCCATTTGAAAAAGATTTTGAAATTAAGTGAAGACGAGCGTTTAAGCTTAATTTTTATAATTTTAAAGAGTCATCTTCGCATAACTGACAAAAAAATACGGCCACCGGTGATACATTAGTAAAAACTAATTATATTAGAGCATCTTTTTTTTAAAAAAAAATTATTATAATGTTGGCCACAAAAAATAAAAAAATCTAAAAATTAAAAATGGTTGAAATAAAAATGTTTAAATGAGTGGATGATATAAATTAAGAAATGAACATATTCTGTAATTCTTATTAAAGATAAAGAAAAGGGGAGTACAATTAGTGAGGAAAGGAAAAGTAAGCTAGTTATATGGGGAATAAAGTGAGTAAAAATTTAATATTCTTAAATTTGTCAAAAAAATAATAATTTATGATCACATAAATTAGTGAAAAAAAATTCATACAGCCGCTTGATTTTGCTATTCTTTATTAAAAAAAAATAATTTATCCCAAATGATGTGGGTAGCATGGGATGTGCAGTTTTAGCTCAAAATGGATGACTGACTGGGTGAGGAATTGGAATGGGGGAAAGATGCAATGTTCTCGGCATTGCCATTGACCCCCAAACGGTGAAGACAACACCATATGCCCCATGCTTATCCCAAAACAAGAAGAAAAGAAAGAACACCATATGGCCCATTAAAAAGAAGAAAAGGGATGGGGTGAAAAGAAAAAATTAAAAGGCGGGGGGGAGCATAGGGGTCCATTCCCACTGCTTAATTACTGGGTATGTCCCATCCTAACTACCAGAAACTCACGGGCTAAAAATGCCAATTTATAAACTAAGAAATCTGCAGCGATGAAAATAATATATAACTATATAAACATATTCCCGTGAAATACAAGGCCACAGGGGTGGGGGCAGGAGGAATAAATTAGAATTGGGAAAATGGGCTGATCCACCCGACAGCCCAATACCAATCACTGACTGACTACCCAACTGATGCTTTGGAAGGCCTAATACACAAGGCCCGCTAAACTCACAAGAACGCCTCAGCCATCCAACCTGGTGGTGGGGACCACTATGGTCCTGTGTCTTGTTATTTTAAACTTCAAATTTTTATTTAATTTATGCAGCCTCACGTGCCGTCGTGACTTGCAAGACACGCTACAATCGCTGTCTGCACATGGTTTTCGCTTGGAAAATGAAAATATTGTTTTTGCTAAACCTCCCACTTCAGTTTTGCTAGGAGTTGTCGAATGAATGAAGTTGATATCCACAGTATGAGGTGACGGACAAGTTACCTTTCATTGTATAGTCAAAACCTAATAGAGAATCAAATAGATAAAAAAAAAAAAAAAGTTAATAATTATTTTTAATGCATTAAATATATTGCAAAAAAATTTTAATTTTACTCATTTCTTAATATATTTCTTTAAAAAAATAAATTAAATTATCAATCTAATCTAATTTTATAAGTCAAATTGATCAAATTGAATCAAACAATTTCCTTTGATAAATTGGCTTAGAATTAACTTCTCATCAAACCTATTAGCCTTAATTATAGAAATAATTTGATCAAAACAAGTTAATTGAATTTTGGACTCAATCAGCATATAAATGCCCATCTTACACTATATGTTTAATACGACAAGTAAAATTCGAGTAAATCATGCTCAAGTGGGTCTCACCCTCGGACCTTATGTGCCTCAAATTATACTGTAAATATTTTCCAACTAATGTTGAACCTACCTAGCCTTATTAGTCTCGATCACATACTTGATCGTCCAACTATTAGTACGTCAATAAAATTAACTCTACATCTTAACTTTATAATATTGCTCAGTTAGAGTTTCAAACCATCTACTCTGATACCATGTATTAATATCAAATGACTCTCTATGAGCATACATGATACACATAAGTAAATACCAATTTAACCCAAATGCTTAAATATATTTATTTTTAGAAACGTACATCTTACATTTTTTCAATATGAAACAAACTCAAAAGTTTAATTGCACCCAATTTTAATAATTTTCATTAAAACTCACGTATCAGTCATTTACATGTATCACGTGAAAATTTCCAAATCCTACAAAATATCAAAATTATATATGTATCTGCAAATGGGTAAACTCTGAATTGTCGGTTCAATTTAATCCAAAAGAAAGAAACGGAGAGCGAGCCAATATCCTGATCCAGAGTACAACTTTCTTGAAAGACGGGAAGACAAATCAAGCTGTCATGAATTGAAATCTCACTCGTTCACTTTGTGTACAGCTTGACGAGTCCTGAAAGCTGCAGTGCCTCTCTTAGGCACTCCAATCTCATTTCATATCAGCATACTGCGAGTGCAGACGCTGATTGGCCTGGAAGTCATGAAATATGCATGAACTTCCTACTCTGCACCATTTCACGATTTGGCTTGAAAGTATTGTTCTGGATGCTGATAGTTCAAGAGCAGAATGAATAACAAACTTATCATATAAAGTGGAAACACAAATATTTTCCCATTTTTTCCTGATATCTGCATCCAACCAGGGTGAATTTCCTCTCTGGTATAAAGAATGAGGAACAGGTATCATGGTGTTCATCCTGAAACACTTGAATCAATAATCTACTTGCTATCTGAAATAAACAAAAAGGGGGTGGGGGAATGAGTTAAAGGAGGGGTACTTCTTGAAGGATAGTTTGCCAGTTCATACACAATCAGCTTGCATTCGGAGCCTGCTTATTAGGACAAGCTGAAAATAAATGACCTTTTACACCACATCCATAGCATGTCCGCCTCTTCTTTTTCCCACTGCCTGTGCTCGTCTCGCCACCACCACCACCTCCACTATCAGCCGCAGCTTTCTTACTAGTTGGTGCAGATCTTGAATGGGTTTCTGCACTTTTATTAGGAACTGCACATCTTATCATCACCGGTCGTCCGCATACTATTTCCTGATCCAATTTGAGCGCCATTGTTAATGAGAGATTATCTGAGAAATCCACATGGGCATAGCCTCTAAATTCTCCTGTTTCCTTGTCCATCCCAAATCGTATAGATGATATACTGCAACTCGAGAAAAGTTTCTTCAAATCATCCTCAGTTATATCCCAAGACAAATTCCCAACATAAATCCTATTATAGCCCTCAACCATTTCAGGAGCAAAATCAGACATTTTCTTTAATCGAGTTGTCTTGTATGGCTGGATTTTCAGGTACAGACCACCCCTAAAACATTTTACAGACTCCATAAACTCATCTTGAAAATTATAAAATAGCAACAGATATTTGCAGATAAATCGCACATCTTTTATATAATACTTACATGTCAGCTCCATCAAGGGCCAATGCTCTTTTGGCAGCGGCTTCTGTCTGCAAAAGAAATGCAACATATCAATCAATCCAACCTGGAAATCTCCAATTGACAATTTGAATATTTTGACTAAATCACAATATTTGTAACATTACTTTCTACTTTCAAGAAAATCTGAAACAACAAGAATTTTAGCTAAATCTGCAATTTGTTTTTGAATGAGGAATAAGCATTGGCAAACTTTGTCCCAGGATCTATATACAGGCACGGTGCATTATTCCAAAATGCTCAGGCCGTATGTAGGTGACTGTTGAAAATTCTACTTGTGAGTTTGTCTCACATTGGAAAAATTGAGTGAAAGATGGGTGTTTATATACAAGGTTGGGCCCAAGACTAAATCAGCTTAAGTTTTTTGGTCAAGTTGGTGCTTCCCCATATATACATCAAGGGCCCAGACAATTCCATCCTAATGGTGGCTTTTTAACTCCACAGTCAAATCCAAGGGCTCAACCTCTGCCAGGCAATAGAAGCTATCAAGCTAGAGTAAAGCAGCGGCTGAAGTAGTTTCTATCATAAGCTCTAAAAGCACTAATACTCCAACAAGGGGGGAGAGTGCTGGTGTCTGGCACACATCAGACGCTCCTCCAACGTGGCCCTAACAGGCATTGGACACTCCTTAGTCTTGCCAAGCTTATTTTTTATTTCTGAACACAAGTCAGGCATGGCAAATCTGCAGTGTCGGCACTTGCATGACACAACAGGTATTATTGTAAGGGGGGCGTGGAGGGGATCTTAGGGGTCATGTTGTAATAATATCAAATTTTCAGATTTCTTAGATTTGAACGAAAAAAAAAAGATCTATTGACTAAATTAAGCAAACTTGTGACTTACATCAATCAAATTACCAAAAACAAATTACATCACTCGATGAAGTCTGAAAATAAAATGAACCAAATTTGTCAACAACAAATGCAAATTTAATGATACTTGAACATGAC
Organism: Malania oleifera; assembly: GCF_029873635.1. Lineage (NCBI taxonomy): Eukaryota > Viridiplantae > Streptophyta > Magnoliopsida > Santalales > Ximeniaceae > Malania > Malania oleifera. Next base: position 10,544,738 of record NC_080426.1, read on the forward strand.
TGATGTGTCAATGTGACTGACATGTATCATGCCGGACCGTGCCCATGCTTCATAGATCATAAGAGAAACAAATTCAGAAGCAAATTTAGAACCTTGCCTTTGATCATTGGTTGTTGTCCATCATGTCCTTTGTGTTACAAACACCACCAGACCAACGAGGACAATGATACATATATGTTGGAGCAGCCGACCATGCAAGTCACACCTCCAACTGCAGAAGGCAAGTTTTTCAAAGTTAAGGTGTTGTGCCAACAACTTTGTTTGACCGCCCACCATATTTGATTAAATTTACCATCCGATTGCCTATATAAGGACATGATGCTCAGTTGAGAAGATAATACTAGAACCAAAAAATATTTGAGAGATTTGTATACCCAATTTTATAAACTATCTTGTGAAGATTATTTGGGTGTATTTGGGTTCTGGGTTTGAGTGTTTGAGCTACTACCATTTGAACTCTACTATTAATAGTGGATATTTCTGATCCGTCTTCGCCCGTGGAGTAGGCACACTGCCGAACCACGTAAATCTTTTGTGTCTTGTGTGTGCCATTTTATTTTTCCTTTTACCATCAATTTCTCGTGATCATATTCAACTCCAAATTCCAATCCTGCTAGAAATAATATTTACTTCTGAGCCAAATTTTGGAACAACTAGTATAAGAGCCATTTTATGTTTTGATATCTATTTGGAGTTTTTCCAAAATGTCTGCCAAATATGAGATCGAGAAATTTGATGGCAAAATCAGCTTCAGTTTATGGCATTAAAATGCATGCCATTTTGGTCCAACAAGGACTGCAAAAGGCACTTTGGCCACAAGAAAAATTGTCTGAAGAAAAAGGAACCGATAGTAAGGCTCCAACTGCGACCACGATGGCTGCAACAACGGCAGCCTCGACCACAACAACCGTTTCGACGAAAACAGTGTCAGTTGCGAAGCTAGCAGAAATAGACGAGAATGCTCATAGTGCAATTATTCTCAATTTATCAGACAAGGTGTTATGCGAGGTTGTGGAGGGAAACAAAGCGTTGAAGATTTGGCAAAAGCTCGGGAGTTTGTACATGACGAAGTCTCTAACCAATAGGTTGTACCTTAAACAAAATCTTTATACACTACGGATGAAAGAAAGTACGCCTATTAAAGAACACATCGATGAATCTAACCAGATAGTTATGGATCTTAGAAATGTTGAGGTTAAAATAGATGACAAAGATCAAGCCCTTATTTTATTATGTTCATTGCCCCCTTCTTATGAGCATTTTGTTACCACTTTGCTCTATGGTAAAGACTTCATTAGTATGGAAGACGTTAAGGCATCTTTAAATTTGCAAGAAATAAGAAAAAAGGTATCTAGCAATAATACTGAAGAAATTTGGGAGTCTTATTGCAAGGGGGAAGATTCAAAATAAGGGATCAGTAAATAGAGGTTGATCTAAATTTAGATCAAAGAAAAATGTCGAATGCTTCTATTGTCACAAAAAGAAGCACACTAAGTGGAATTGTCCTAAACATAAGAAGAATAAAAAATTAGAACAAAAGGACAATAAAAATGAAAATTCTTCTGTTTTTGTCGGAGTTGTAGAAAATAATTCTTCAGATGCTGAATATGTTCTTACTGTTACCATTGTTGATTCTAGCTCAGAAAATATGTGGATTCTTGATTCAGGTTGTTCCTCTCATATGCGTCCCAATAAAGATTGGTTTACCACATATGAACCAATTAATGGTGGTATTGTCTTAATGGGTAATAATACGGCATGTAAAACTGTAGAAATAGGTACAATTCAAATTAAGATGTTTGACAGTATTGTAAGAACTTTGACAGATGTTCGGCATGTTCTAGAGTTGAAGAAGAATTTGATTTCTTTAAGTACTCTTGATGCTATTGGCCGTAAGTTTTCAGCTGAAGGTGGAGTACTGAGAGTTTCGAAAGGTGCACTAATTGTGATGAAGGAAATAGAAGACATGATCTTTTTTTTTTTTGCAGGGCGATTCTGTTTATGGCTCTACTTTAGTTTCTTCATCAGTTGACTCAGATTCAGACACTACTCGGTTGTAGCATATGCGCTTGGGTCATATGAGCGAGAGGGGCATGACCGAATTGAGTAAACATGGTTTACTTTGTGGACAAAAGACAAGTAAACTTGACTTTTGTGAAAATTGTGTTTTTGGTAAACATAAGAAAAAAAAAATTTGCAACTGCAGTGCATAGGACCAAAGAAACCGTGGATTATTTCATTCTGATCTTTGGGGTCCTTTACAAGCTCCCTCTCTCAGTGGTTCTTGATATTTACCGACTTTTATTGATGATTTTTCCCAAAAGTCTGGATTTATACCTTGAAGAATAAAAATGATGTGTTCGAAAAATTTAATGAGCGGAAGGTTATGATAGAAAATCAGGCCGGTAAGCGTATGAAACGTTGACGGACTGATAATGGTTTAGAATTCTGTTCAAAAGAATTTAATGAGTTTTGTAGGAACAAAGGCATCGCTCGACATCGTACAGTTAAGGGTACTCCACAACAAAATGGAGTTGTAGAAGGCATGAACAAAACTCTTTTGGAGAGAGCACGTTGTACGCTCTTTAATGCACATTTGCCAAAGAAATTTTGGGCTAAAGCAGTCAACGCAGCTTGTTATTTAGTGAACAGGTCTCCAGCGACTGCTATTGAGTGTAAGACACCTGAAGAGGTATGGTCAGCTGAACCTGCTGATTATTCTCGTTTAAGTTTTTTTGATTGTCCAGCCTATGCTCATGTTAATAAAGGGAAATTGGAGCCTAGAGCCAAGAAATGAATCTTTCTTGGATACAGACAAGGGTTGAAAGGATACAGGTTGTGGTGTCCTAATCCTCAATCACCCAAGTTTCTAATCAGCAAGGATGTCACTTTTGATAAATCTTTTATACTTCACCAAAAAAAGGATTCTGATACAAGTTGTAGTGAAAGTGACAAACATCCAGTGGAGTTACTGTTTGATGCTTCAAAGACGATGCTTGAAGCACTAACAGATCAGCCTATTGAGGAGGAGGAGGTGCGACATGAGAAAGCACCACCGCCGCAACAAGACAATATTGCTATTCGAAGATAGCGCAGGCAGATTAAACCACCCCAGAGGTATGCTTATGCAGATTTTGTTGCTTATGCTTTGTCTATGGTAGAATTCATCGAAGAGGATGAGCCTTCCACGTATCGTGTTGCCATTGTAAGCAAAGAATCTGGTAAATGGGTTTTCAAAAAGAAAAGAAGGAATTCCTAAAGTTGAAGATGCTAGGTACAAGGCACGTTTGGTAGCAAAAAGCTACAGTCAAAGGGAAAGTGTAGACTTCAATGAAGTTTTCTCACCTATGGTAAAACATACTTCAATTCGTATTTTACTTGCTATAGTTGCCTTGTATGATTTAAAGCTTGAACAGCTTGATGTAAAAACTGTTTTTCTTCATGATGAGCTTGAAGAACAGATTTACATGCATCAGTCTGAAGGTTTTATTGTCCAGGGAAAAGAAGACCAATTTTTCTTATTGAAAAAATCATTGTATGGTTTGAAACAATCTCCAAGACGGTGGTATAAGCGATTTGACTCGTTTATGATTGATCGTGGTTATTGCAGAAATAACTATAAAAGTTGTGTGTATTTCAGGAAGCTCTCTGATGATTCATTCATATATTTGTTGTTATATGTTGATGATATGTTAATTGCTGCTAATAACATGCCAGAAATTTCAAGGTTGAAATCTCAAGTCTCAACTCAACTATGAGTTTCAAATGAAAGACTTAGGTGCAACTTGGAAAATTTTGAACATGAAAGACTAAAAATATAAGATTTATTCGCAAAATTAGAGTTAACGAAGTTAAGTTTGTACTAAAAAAGATGAAAAATGGGAAAGCTATGGGACCAGATAACATCCCAATTGAAGTTTGGAAATGCTTGGGTGATAACGGAATTATATGGTTAACTAATTTATTTAATACAATTGTAAAAACTAAGAAAATGCCAGATGAATGGAGAAAAAGCACTTTAATACCTATATACAAAAATAAAGGAGATATTCAAAATTGTAATAACTATCGTGGAATTAAACTTATGAGTCATACGATGAAACTATGGGAAAGAGTAGTTGAACAAAGATTAAGGTTAGAAACAAAGATCTCAGAAAATCAAATTGGTTTTATGCCTGGGAGATCTACCACAGAAGCTATTTATCTTTTAAGAAGATTAATGGAAAAGTTTAGGGAAAAGAAGAGGGACTTGCATATGATATTTATTGACCTTGAGAAAGCATATGATAGGATACCTAGGGAAGTTCTATGGTGGGTTTTAGAAAAAAAGGGTGTATGTTGTAGGTATACCGATGTCATTAAGGATATGTACGATGGAGTAATGACTAGTGTAAAGACTATAGATGGAGAAACTAGAGAATTTCCAATTACCATTGGTGTACATCAAGGATCTGCTTTGAGTCCTTATCTTTTTGCTTTAGTGATGGACCAATTGACTAAGAGTATTCAAAAGGAGGTTTTATGGTGTATGTTGTTTGCAGATGATATTGTATTAATTGACGAAACTAAGGATGGAGTAGAGGCTGAGTTAGAATTATGGAGAGAAACTTTGGAATCTAGAGGCTTTAAAATAAGTAGAAATAAAACAGAATATATGAAATGTAATTTTAGTAATGATAGGAGGAATATTGGAGACAAAGTTAAACTTGATGATGAAGAAATAAATAACACTTGTAGATTTCGATACCTTGGATCTATTATGCAAGCTGAAGGAGAAATTGAAGATGATGTAATGCATAGAGTTAAAGCAGGTTGGGTAAAATGGAGAAGTACTTCAAGTGTTCTATGTGATCGTAGAATACCCTTAAAATTGAAAGGAAAATTTTATAGAACAGCTATAAGACCAGCCATGCTATATGGATCAGAATGTTGGGCGACGAAGAAACATAATATCCAAAAAATAAAAGTTGCCGAGATGAGGATGCTTAGATGGATGAGTGGTATAACATTGAAAGATAAATTAAGGAATGAACATATTCGTGGTAAGTTAGGTGTAGCTCCTATAGAAGATAAGATAAGGGAGGGACGACTCAAATGGTATGGACACTTGCAACGTAGGCCTTATAGTGCACCTGTGAGGAAGAGTGACTTAGTTACTGGGGGGGGCAGTAGAAGGGGTAGGGGTTGACCTAAAATAACTTGGGAGGAGATAGTGAGTAAGGATTTAATATCTTTGAATCTATCAAAAGAAATGGTCCATGATCGCATAAATTGGCGGAAAAGGATTCATATAGCCGACCCCACTTAGTGGGACTAAGGCTTGGTTTTGTTGTTGTTGTAAAATTTACCGCGGCCGTCAAGCTGGAAAACTTTGTTTATCTCAGAAAAATTATATTGAGAAAGTGCTTGAGCGATTTGTAATGGAAACTTCCAAGTCAGTTTGTACACCACTTACTACGCATTTCGCTTATCAGCGGATTTGTCACCACAGACCAATGAGGAGAATGAGCATAGTCACATGTTCCTTATGCTAGTGTTGTTGAGCATCTTATGTATGTCATGGTATGTACCCGTCTTGACATTTCACATGCAGTTAGTGTTGTTATCAAGTACGGGGAGAATCCAAGAAAAGAACATTGGCAGGCTGTGAAATGGATATTGTGGTATTTACGGGGTACTTCAGATGTTGGTCTGGTATTTGAACGTAACAACGTTGATACTTCTAAAAGTGTCATTGGATTTGTGGACTCTGATTATGCAGGCGATTTGGACAAAAGGGGATCCCTAACTAATTATATTTTCACTCTATCAGGATGTGTTGTTAGTTGGAAAACAACTTTTCAACCAACTGTTGCTCTTTCCACTACTAAGGCAGAGTATATAGCATTGACTAAAGCAATGAAAGAAGCCATTTGGCTTAGAGGCTTGATTTCTGATTTGGGCTTACAACAAAATTTAACTATTGTTTACTGTGACAGTCAGAGTGCAATACATTTGACCAAAAATCAAATGTATCACGAGCGGACCAAACATATTAATGTCAGGTATCACTTTATTCAAGATATTATATCTAATGGTTTTATTAGTGTTGAAAAAATTGCTACAGCTAATAATCTAGCAAATATGATGACAAAACCTGTTCCGGGGATCAAGTTCAATCACTGCTCAAACTTGGTCGGTGTCCGAAAGACGTAATTCCTTATTGGAATTTTGGAGAAGATTTGATCAGTAGTTTTAGTTTTCCCTTACGAGGGAGTTGTGGTTTACAGTTTTCTCCCCAAATTTGCTGAAAAGGGAGAATTGTTGGAACAGCCGACCAGGCAAGTCACACCTCCAGCTGCTTGAAGGCAAATTTTTCAAAGTTAAGTTGTTGTGCCAACAACTTTTTTTGGCCGCCCACCATGTTTGATTAAATTTACCATCTAATTGCCTATATAAGGACATGATGCCCAGTTGAGAAGATAATCCCAGAACCAGAAAATATTTGAGAGATTTGTATACCCAATTTTATATACTATCTTGTGAAGATTATTTGGGTGTATTTGGGTTATGCGTTTGAGTGTTTGAGCTACAACCATTTGTACTCTACTATTAATAGTGGATATTTCTAATCCGTCTTCACCCATGGAGTAGGCACACTACCGAACCACGTAAATCTCTTGTCTCTTGTGTGTGCCATTTTATTTTTCCTTTTACCATTAATTTCTCGTGATCATATTCAACTCCAAATTCCGATCTTGCCAGAAATAATATTTATTTCTGAGCTAAATTCCGTGACAATATAGCCATGTAATAAACCCATACCATCTTTTTTGGGTTCTAGTCTTAGGAAGTAACCTTAAATTTAGAAAATTACATGTGACTAAACTTCTATCCATGCATATTAATCACAGACTTGGCCCAGTGGTCATCGCCTCAAGCCTCATTGCTTAGGTGTCTCACGATCCAATCCATACGATAACAACTCTATTGTGGTTAAGGAGCGGTTTTGCATTGTTGAAATAATTGAAGATGCCAAATCTATGCATCTTTGTTCCAATCTCGTGTATAAGCAGGTCCTTTTAGAAAAACAACAAAAAATCACCACCAACACCAAGCCTCAAGTCCTATTAAGTGGGGTCAACTATATTGTCGTTTTTCAACATTGTGCATGATCTAGGGCAATATCCTCAGAACATTGGACTGCTGCAAAATCTTCTTTTACTTGGTCCAAGTTATTCTAGGTCAATCTTGCCCCCTTCTACAACCTCCAACATCAACTTAGCCATTCTTTCTCAATGAATCATTATTTGGTCTATGTTACAAGTGCTTAAGTGCCCAAATCCATGAACATGAACTTTATGATTGACAATAGACCTAGAAATTAGACCCTGGAGTTACAGTCAACAGTCCTTTGAGCAACAAAACCAATTGATTAAGTCATGCTAGCCGCATCATAAATAATAAGTAGATTCTGAACCTAACAACACAAACAGGAAGCACTTATATCTGGCTATTGTAACCACCATGCACACATCTAAAAATGATTACACCTTTTGGGCACAGGGATTTTGTTTTAACAAGGAGGACACATGTCTTGGGCTGGAAAAAAGGTATTTTTATATTACCACCATAGAAGTAGATGAGCACGAAAGGACATTCAAGTAATTGAAGCTGCAAGTGGGTAAAGGAAATAAGCCAAAAAATTGGCAGGATACATTTAAGTGGCCAGAAATAAAGGATAGGTAGAGGGAAAGATATCTTGGCCTTAAGTAAAGGGACTATTTTACCATTTATCATCATAACAGCAGGACAGTATAACAGAATATTTTAAGTAACGGAAGCTACAACTGGGTATTAAATTGAGCCACAACAATAAAGTTCAATCATAGAAATGCACTCTCAAGATTCAGCAGTGTTACTCTACAAAAGTTGGTTTAAGGCTAGTGAATTGAAACAGTTAAAAATTTAAACCAGTGTTTTAAAAGGCTCGATCGGGGCTTGCCTTGAGGCTCGCCACAAGGCAAGGCATGCTTAAAACAACTTGAGGCTCAATCTAAAATACCAAATTCCAAAAAGGCTAATGCATTACATGCAGAGGCTTACGCATTTTTACAAAAAGCACGCCTTTTGCGCCTTTTTAGTTGAGGCTTACATATTTTGAGTGTGTGATTCTCAAGTTAAATTTGGTTAGAAAATTTTAATTACATGTTTGTACAAAAGGAATTTCAAAATATGAGTTTATTTCTAAAACTCTTGAACCTCAACCTTTCCAAAATAACTGGAGTTGTATCTTACATCATGAAAATAGTTTGAACTTTGTAATGGTATAGCTATCTGTTGTCATGATTTATGTCATGTATTCAAGTTAGCAATTTTTGAATGGCCAACAAGTATTTTGCGAAGTACATCTATTTTTTTCTTTTTTACATTATATTTGTGATTTTCTTAATTTTTACTTTATTTTAAATATATATAATTTATTTAAAAAAATTTTATCTTAAAAAACAAATTCTCAAAAGGCTTACGCCCCAACACCTTAAGGCTTACGCCTCGCCTTTTGAGGGTTAATATGCCTTGCCTACGACTTTGCCTTTTAAAACATTGATTTAAACAAATCAAAACAAGAAAATGCAATGTCTTAAAAGTCATGGCTCACCTCAAGACAAGGCATGCCCAAGATGCAATGAGGCTCAATCCAAAATATCAAATTCCAAGACGCATGCCCAAAACGAGGCATGCCCAGGATGCATTATGCATTGAGAATTATGCAGTCGTATAAAAGGCGCGTCTTTTGCACTTTTTTAATTGAGGCTTGTGCGTTTTGAGTGTAAGAATCTCAAGTTAGATTCAGCTATAAAATTTTAACCATGTGTCTACGTGTAGGGTAATGTCCTAGACTCCTACTATGAGTTGATCTCTAAAACTCTTGAACCTGAAGCTTCCCAAATGGTTAAGAATTGCATCTTAGATCATGAAAATAGTTTGAACGTTGTAATGTTATAACTATCTCTTGGCATGAATGAATGAATGAATTTAAGTAAGCATTTTTTTTTTAACAACCAACAAGTAATTGACAAATTATATTTCATTTTTTTTAAAAAAAATTACTTGAACTTTTCTTAATTTTTAAAATATATTAAATTTATTTGCATATTTTATCTAAAAAATAAAATTTCTCAAAAGGCTTACACCTCAAAACCTTAAGGTTTACGCCTTGCCGTTTGCCTTTGCCTTTTAAAATATTGAAAAATAGAATAGAAATTTCAGACAGTTTGAGACTCCTTGTTACCACATAAATTCTTTGCATACAAGTCTTTTTCACCCAGTGTTGGTGAGGTCGCCCACCATTTCAGAAAAAGAAATTGTACTTTGCAGGTAAGGCATCCAAACCTCCACTGCCAAAGAATATTAGAAAAATATAACTGAAAAAGGACAAAATTATTCTGCTTAAACAAGACCAATCCAACAAGGAGTAGAAAATTTTGACAAATTACAGATAATCAAACCATACCCCCCTCATCACAGTGAAAAATTCTCACATTCCTCCCCAAAGTCCAGGGAATATTTTCATGATTTTGTGGCATCATCATGATTCCATGAGCACACAGCATACCGGTAAGAAACTTCAGTTGCTTTCAATTTTTTTGAAGGAGATATTTATTCAGTATTTTATCGTGAAGACCAACAAGATGAGCAAGCACAATGTTTTCAAGCATAGACATGTACCGAAAAGATTATAAGCCTAGCAGGCCTATATACCTTCTCCTACAAAAAAAGATTAATTCAAAGAGAATGAAAACCAATGGAAGTTTACATGTGTGCATAAAAATTATTATCACATTTAAAATAAATTAAAAAAGAAGAAGAAGAAGAAGAAGAAGAAAAATTTCTATATCAATTAACACTATCGCTATATACACATTAGACATTGGATCATATTTCACAGTACATTCCCATTGGTTATTTTGATTATGACAAATAACCCAAAACAGCTAGACCTACACTGTAGACTGTTCTTGAATCCTTTTAAATATCCATTAAGAAACACCATCAATGAACAAGAAACTCAATTTTTTTTCTCCTTCTCTTGTGAAACAAGGGCACTTCAGCTTGTTTATGACGCACAATAGCTAGGATTAAACGCAAGGCACTAGGCTTCTTAGATATTCCAGTTCCCCAATGAGCGTGCGGTTAATTTCATAATAGGATTGACAGTAAGTGAAGCTAATTGATTTCATTAGCTTAAAAGCCACTAGACTTCTACGCAATCAATCTACAGCGCACTAAAAGTACTAACCAATCTGCGTCTCATGTACTGTTTTGATTAAAGAGGCGCACACACTAATTTTTTTAATGCTATAAGAAATTAGTATGTCAGAACACCAACCTTGAAACTGATAATGGCAATTCCTCTGAACTTTCCTGTCTCAGGAAACTGCATACAATCAACTTCAGTTATCGTGCCGCAACCTTCGAAATAACTACGTATATCATCCTCGGTTGAGTAATATGGAATGCCCCCAACATACACTTTTGTCGCAGCATCCCCATTTTCTTGACTGCAACAATACATCAAAACAGACGAGAATAAATAAGCAATTGAAAACCCTAAAAAATCTCATTCTTCCAATAACAAAAAGAAACAATCGCTAACCCAAAACTGCACAACAATTCGTTTCCTCAAACCAAATAAAACCAGCTCAAATCAAGATAAACTGCAGCAAAATAACATTGGTAAAATCTTTTAACTACCTATCACTGATTTTAATTGCCTCTTTCACGCCTTGTTCTTCACTCCCTCCTTTTGTAGCTCCAGAACCCTTATTCTGTTCCTCATCTTTATTCTTCTTTTTATTCTTTTTCTTTTTCTTCTTCTTCTTCTTCTTCTTCGTCGCAGCGACATTCTCTGCGGACCCATTTACTGCATTCTCTGTCTCTTTAACTCCGTCTGCATCTCTCTTCCTTTTCTTCTTCCTTTTCTTTTCAATCACACCCTCTGAATCGGCTTCCTTCTTCTCTTCCCCTGCATCCCTACCGCTGCTACTTCTAGTCTCCGAACTTTGGGAAGCAAGAGTTTGAGCTGCCCTCCTCTTCTCTCTCTTAGACAATCTAGGTTTCTGGGTTGCAGAGCCCAAAAGTCCTTTCAGGGATTGGATCTGTGAATTAGGTTCTGGGTCTGACGAATCCACATTCAACGAGTTGTTTCCGCCCACAGAAGCTGCCAGAGATTCGGCTACGGCGGCTCTCAGCTTTTGCTTGAGCTTCTTGTTCGATAATACCATCTCTTTTTGCAGCCAACAGCGGCGAGAGAGAGAGAGAGAGAGAGTGAGGAAGAAACTTTTACAAGGCGCTGCTAACTGCGAATGGACTCGATGGAGTGAAGAGAATCGACGGAACGAGCATAGCAACACGACACCGTTTTGTTTTCATTTTTTTTATTAAAAAAAATTCAATATCGCACGTGTATACTTGGAAAGGTATTGAAAATAAAATTTTTTATTGTATTTAATTTATTTAAAAGAACAGTAATCTCATTTATAAAATTAAATTATAAGCAAATTCTCAAGAGGGAAAAAAATACTCACTTTTTCTTACTTTATTTCTTTTTTAAAAAAATATTAATGACAATTGTTGGCCTAATTGGATTTTTCAATCTTATTTTGATGATAACAAATGAATGATGTTTTAACATGTGTTATTGAGTGGCTTTATTTTAGGTTTAAGTAAGAGAACACTCATGGTTAATCATAAAAGTAAGTTGGAAATCAAAGTCAATCAAGTGAAAGTTTTTCAATATATTGAAGTAATGAACGACAAATGAAGAGCTTAAAGGCTTGGCGTAACTTGAAGTAAAGACTGAATCTCAAGAGACTGCAAGACTTAGTGATTAAGAAAATCATACTTAGGAAAATATTTGTAAGTACTTCAAATTCATTACTATTTTGATATGTGAAACTTTTAAGGATAAAAAGTATAATGACCTGAAGAATAATTGTATTTAAATAATAAAAAGGGAGGGAAATGGAAATAGAAACAGAATGAGGCAGTGGACTTCGTCGACAAAGTTGCACTTTGGGCTTGTCAATGAGGGTGTCCTTTGTCGACGAGTAGATATCGAGAATATATCTGGGCGACTCTGAATTTTGTCGACAAGTTGGCTTCTTGACTTCTTCGACGAGGTGACGTGGCTCATCGACGATGGCCAATGTATAAATAGTGTTAAACGAGGATTTTTACGCAAAAATTCAGCGGGACTCTCTCTCTCTTCTCTCTCTACGGTTCCTCCTCTGTCTCTCCTCGATTTCAGCCCCGTTGACCGCCAGATCGACGATTTGAGGCCACCACGACGCTCTTGGGAAAGTTCTCTCCAAGTCTGTTGGAGCGAATCGTCGGTGGGGCTGAGTTGAATTTCATCCCAGATTCAGGGTAAGACCTTTTATTCAAAATTAGGTTTTACAGTAGTTGTAAGAAATGTAGTAGACGTAGAAATAGTAATATTTTGTTCTGGTAAATATTGTTTTCAGGGTATTGAGTGGGGAATCCTGCGGGTGTACGACTCGTCACAGTAGGGGATTTTCGCAGGAATCAACATGCCATGCTAGGCAATTCTAGTATGATTTTCAATATAAAATATGTATTTTTACCAAATTATTATTCACAGCAGGAATTTTATACAGTTATCAGTTATATTTAAAATGTTTTAATTACTGTGTGGTATGAGAATATGGATACAACATAGAAATATGTCTTACAGTATTTTCAAGATTGTGTTTTACATAATATACAGACAGGGAATGTGTTTTACAATATTTTTCAGAATACCATGATTATTTAGTTTTATAGTATCATGACATACAAATTTACAATTAATTTCAGAAACACAGTTAATATAGATACAATTTATTACAACGTCATGATTAATACAGTTATTACATAATCATGGTAAAACAGATAGTTGTGTATAGAAACGTATTATATAGTATTAGACCCTGATGGACCATTACAGATACAGTTTACAGAACACGGTACCGTACTTATATACAGTTCAGAGTGCAACCACATATTTAGATAATACGTGGTAGATAAGTCAATTGTGCCTATGTTGTGGACAGACTCCCCATTAGATATGGGTTGAGGAGGGTCGATATGACTGAGAAGCATAGTGGCTTATCCTGGTGGACCATCTAGTGATAAATCTGGCCTACGAATCACACAACCCTGTTATGAGGGGTTAAATCATGACATACAGTTATCCATCCAAAGAAGTTTTCAGTTATTATTATGTATGTACAGTTTACAAAAACAAGGAGTACACCTATGTACAATAAAAGTAATATATATAAAAACTTAGTAATATGGGTATGTAAGCAACATGGGTAAAGGGGGTGGTTCATATTATCTTGTACCGTATTTACAGATTTCAGTTATACATGATTATATAAAATCAGATTTTCATAGTTTTGTAACTCATTTGCCACACACTAGCAATAGCATATTTCGTTTTACTGAGCGTCGTCTTATCCCATTAGATTAATATTTTTTTTCAAGTGTTCCAACTAGGCGAGCAGATCAGGCTCGCAAGTAGAGGGGCTTCGGTACCGCCCTATCAGAATAGTGAGTATTTGGGGTGGAGAGTATTTTTGTATAGCCTTATTCAGTTATATACGTGAGATCAGGGAATGATCTAATACTCTGGTATTGTATTGTAAATATATGGTTGTGGTTTTATGTGGATACTTGACTTCAGTTTTTCGCTGCTTAGGTTGATGTTTTATTCCATCAGGAGTTATTAGCGCAGTTTAACTTAATATATAAATATATAGAATTTTAGTAGGTCGTTACAAAAAGACTTAAATATCATTTCTTCTAAAACCCTTGAAAATGATTTTGAAATAGTGGTACTTGAGCTTTTCAAAATGAACTAGAGTTTAAAAAACAAAAATGAAAAAGAGAGGACTGGTCAGCTGACTGACCATTTTTGAACTGGGATCAGTCAGCTGGATAGGGATCAGTCAGCCGACTGACTCCCTGGTCTGTCCAGCTGACTAACTATTTTGAACATAGTTGAGTCAACCAACTGAAAATTTATCAGAATTAATTTTTTGAAAGACAGAATGTTGTCAGCCGCCTGTCCAGCTGACTGACTAATACAAAAATGACCCAGTTAAGTAAGTCAATCGACTGACTCTACGGAGATTCTGAATTTCGAGCTATACGGGAAGTTTTTTCAAAATTAATTCTATGATTTAAAATCTTTTGAAAAGTTACCTAAATATTCTATATCAACTTGTTAAATAAGGAAACATTTCTTTAAGAAGTCTATAAATATCTCTATTGCTTAATGAAAACATACGTTCAAGCAATACACGATTTCTACGCTAAAATTCTTATAAAGCTCATACTTGCTCACACTCTTACTGAGGAAAATTCTACGAAATTGCTGGTTGATTAAAAAGTTTTAGTTCTGATTTGCAACTAAGATTTTTATATCAATAAGAAAGAACCATTGGTGACTTCTAAACCTTGAACTTCATATTTTCTATTTAGTTTTAGTTTTGAAGTACGATTAGTTGTCACGACCTGCTCATTTTTCACATATTTTTTTTTCTTTTATAATAATATCATCATAAAATCAATACCACACATCCCACATGCCAGCTCAGCAAGTCACAATCCACCTGGACCCATGGGTACCAGGGATACATCAGAATATATATAGCAGAAGCCTAAGTAGCAGGAAACATACAATCTCATGCATCTCATCATTTCATATATCACAATATACCAGAGTTACTACAAACATTGTATTTCCATATATACATCCCAAAAATGTAATCCAAAGACAATCCCCAAAAAACCTAATTGTCCCTACCAAAAACTTACCCTTCAAAAAGGGCAGATAAACCACACTATGTCAGCGGGGCTTTTCCCGCTCTCCTATTCGGGACTCTTGAAAAATTGTAAAGTTTAGGGGTGAGACACCTCTCAGTAAGGGAAATAAACTAATACCAGTGTGTGGCAACATGAGTATTCCGTGTTCTACATATATCATACATATCATGTTCAGTAACTATTTATCAAATCAGGGAAAACATACATATATCATCAAAACATGGCAGAACATACTGCAATTTCATAATCATATTTCATCTCATATAATAATAATAACATAAAACAATCCCTGATAGGTTAGTTGGCTGTTGTCATGTATTACCCCCACATGACTGGGTTGTGTGGCCCGAAGGCGAACTTGACAATGGTTGGCCGACCACTGCCAAGTCAATAGTCTAGTCTGTAGGTCCGATGGGTCTGCCAAACCTGGTTCGTACACCAGGGGCAATAACAGCACACTTCTTGAAAATAACTAGATCAACCATCCAATCTCACACCACTTCGTACAGCGGCGTTAACACAAATATCATGATCACGAAGACCATGGACACCTAGCAACGGTATCGTGCAAGTGCTAGCCTAAACCAAGCCAACCATGTAATGACCTCAAAATTCTATCTTTTTTTTTTTTTTTTTCTTATACAGTAAACATTCCTACGCAGCGGAAACATATATCATGAAACCATTTATACATAAACTGTACAATACCAGATTCTAGAATATACAGACCATACAAAAATGTCACTCCAGTATCATCTATCCCAAAAACATACACAATTTTGCCAAAAACTCACCCTATAACCAGGGTGACCAAACACTCTCTCTATCCGCGAGCCTGATCTGCTCGCCTATCTGGCTCACCTGAAAAATGTTAGAATAAAGGGGTGAGTCGACGCTCAGTAAGTGGAAATATGCTATTACTAGTGTGTGGCAACTAAGTTAAGGATACTTTTAAAATAATGACTTAACTGTAATGCAATAAATCATCTATAAATCATATCTTTCAAGCATATCTCTCTTTCTTTATTTAAAACATATTGTATCATCTATTTTCTACTTTTCATACTTGTAATATCATACTATACTGTAAAACTGTAAACATATATATATAACTGTGCTTTTATCCCTGGGTGTAACGACCCGCTCCTTTTTCGCATATTATTATTTTTATTTTATATAAATAAATTATCATCACATCATACATTCCAGCTCAGCAGGACACAATCCACCTGGACCCGTGGGCACCAGGGATATAACAAAACATACAGCAGAAGCCTACGCAGCAGAAAGTTCAAAATTATATGCATCTCATCACAATGTGCATAACACATACCAGAGTCACTACAATTACTATCTCACAGTATATACATCCCAAAAATGAAATCTAGGGACAATCCCCACAAAAACCTAACTGTCCCTACCAAAAACTTACCCTTCCAAAGAGGGCAACCAACTGATCTAGATCAGCGGGGCTTTTCCCGCTCTCCTATCAGGGGCTCCTGAAAAATGTATAAGATTTAGGGGTGAGACACCTCTCAGTAAGGGAAATAAACTAATACCAGTGTGTGGCAACATGAGTATTCTGTGTTCTACATATACCATACATAACATATTCAATACTGTTTATCAAATCTGGGAAAACATATGCATATCAACACATAGCAGAATATACTGCATTTTCATAAACATATCTCATCTCATACACTAATAATAACATAAAACAATCCTGGTAGGTTAGCTGGCTGTTGTCATGTATTACCCCCACATGACTGGGTTGTGTGGCCCGAAGGCGGGACTTGACAATAGTTGGCCGACCACTGCCAAGTCAAACAGTAGTCTGTAGGTCCGATGGGTCTACCCAGACTGGTCCGTACACCAGGGGCGATAACAGCACACTTCTTGAAAATAACCACATCGACCATCCAATCTCACACCACTCCGTACAGCGGCGTTAACACAGATATCATGATCACGAAGACCATGGACACATAACAACGGTACCGTGCAAGTGCTAGCCTAGACCAAGCCAACCAGGTTCTGATATCATATACATATACTAAAATCGTGATACATAAATATCTCATATCATTTATTTTCGCATCAATCATATCATTTCACATATATACGTGTATCATAAAAATCATCGGCCCGTACGCCGGTATTACACATTTTAATATAGCACGGCCCGTACGCCGGCAAATCACATAGCACAGCCCGTACGCTGGCAATCCACATAGCACGGCCCATACGCCGGCAATCACATAGCACAGCCCGTATGCTGGCAAATCACATAGCACAGCCCATACGCTGGCAAATCTCATCCACATAGCACGGCCCATACGCCGGCAAATCACATATACATATAAAAATATCTCGGCCCGTACGCCGGTTTTCCATCATAGAAATCCATATCATCCCCATTCCAAAAAAAACAGTACAAAACATTTTTATACTCATGCCACACTAAACAAATTTTCCTCGTATTCAACATATCATCATTTAAACAGTATTTTCCAAATATAAATCATATATATAAATATATTTATTTTTCCTAAAACCAGATGCTACATATATGTATACATGCATTTTCTTAAACAAAACTAGCTTAGTTTATCCCCTTACCTGATTCCTGAAAAGCCCCTAAGAAAATCTCCCCCGTACCCACAAGGTTCTCAACTCAACACCCTGAAAATGAAAATTCGCAGAATTAAAGTTCAGTATTTTCGTACGTACAACATTTTCTATAACTACCACTAAGTCAAATTCGACTTTAAAAAGTCTTACCTCAACTTAGGGATGATTTCCCACGTTCCCAATCAACACCCTGGAACTGAAAATTTCCAGTATTAAAGTTCAGTATTTTTACGCGTATATCACTTTCTTCAACTGTCAAAAATCCAAATATTGAATATAAAGCCTTACCTTGAATTTGGGATGAAATCCAATTTCGTTTTCCTGACGATCCGTTCCGGCAAACTTGTAGAGAATTTCGCCAGGAGCGTCGTGGTGGTTTCGGTTTGTCGATCCGGCGTAAAACTAACCCGAAATCGAAGAGAGAGAGAGAGTTGTAGGAGAGAGAGAGAGAGAGAAAGTGAGAAAGAAGAGAGACACGGCCAACAAATCCAAAAAATTGGATTTCCTTCCAAAGCTTCTTAAAGAAGCTTGCTAATTTAATAATATATATATATATATAATAAACCTAAAGTAAAGTAAAGAAGCTTTCATACCTTTTATATATATATATATATATATATACACACACACACACACAAGTATATATATATATATATATATATTTGTTCCTTATCATACTGTTTATTTTATTTATTAATTTAATTAATTAATTTTATTTTATTATTTTATTATTATTATTATTATATATTTTTTTTTCGGGTTACTACATTCCTCCCCCCTTAAAAGAATTTCGTCCTCGAAATTTACTGTTTCCGTACTCGCCATCCTTTAATCAGGAAAAAGGGTCTACTCATTTTATTACCTATCCTCACTTATGGCGGAGGAATACCGTGGTTATATCTCGAGTCTTGGAAGATTACATATAAAAAAAAAACCATTCTCCCAAAACTAAAGTACTACACTATTCAACCATTACATGTACCTGCAACAGAAAACTACTTAACTATTTACATTTATTCACTCAGACTTCTTGAAATAAATGCGGATACCTTTGCTTCATCTGCTCCTCAGACTCCCAAGAAGCCTCTTCTACTGCATGATTCCTCCACAAGACTTTTACTTGAGGAATCATCCTGTTACGTAGCTCTTGCACTTTCCTATCCAGAATCTGTATTGGTACCTCCTCATATCCCAGTGAATCACTAAGCTCTAACTCATCATAATTGATGACATGAGAAGGGTCTGGGATGTATTTCCTCAACATAGCTACATGAAATACGCTGTGAATCCTGGACAATACAGGTGGCAAAGCTAGCCTGTAGGCTACCGATCCCACTTTATCTAGAATCTCAAATGGACCGATAAACCTAGGACTAAGTTTACCCTTCCTCCCAAATCGCATAACCCCTTTCATCGGAGCTATCTTCAAAAATACGTGATCACCTACGTCAAACTCTAAATTCCTGCGGCGATGGTCGGCATAACTCTTCTGTCGGCTCTGAGCTGCACTGATCCTGTCCCTGATAAGACGAACTTTATCACACGCCTGCTGAACCAGCTCTGGTCCCACTACTCGCTGCTCACCCACTTCATCCCAAAACAAAGGAGAACGACATCTCCTACCGTATAAAGCCTCAAATGGTGCCATGCCAATGCTAGATTGATAACTGTTATTATACGCAAATTCTACTAATGACATGAACTGAGTCCAACTACCCCCAAAGTCTAGTACACACGCTCTGAGCATGTCCTCTAATATTTGTATCGTCCTCTCAGTCTGCCCGTCTGACTGAGGATGGAATGCCGTACTAAGCGATAACTGAGACCCCAGAGCCTCCTGCAGACTCCTCCAAAATCGTGATGTGAATCGTGGGTCTCGATCCGACACAATAGATATAGGCACCCCATGAGAACGTACTATCTCCTGAATGTAAATCTCCGCTAAACGGCTGAGGGAGTAGCTGATCTTGATGGAAATAAAGTGGGCCGTCTTTGTCAATCGATCAACAATCACCCAGATGGCATTATGTCCATGTAATGCCGTCGGCAGTCCTGACACAAAGTCCATCGATATGTGATCCCACTTCCACTCCAGGATGAATAACGGCTGCAACTGCCCTGCCGGTCTCTGGTGCTCAGCCTTTACCTGCTGGCACGTCAAACACTGCGCTACATACTCAGCAATCTCTCTCTTCATACCACTCCACCAGTATGACTCTCGCAGATCTCTGTACATCTTCGTACTACCGGGATGAACTGTATACAAAGATCTGTGAGCCTCCTCTAGAATGGTCTTCCTGATCTCAGTATCGGCAGGAACACATAATCTGGAACGGAACCGCAAAGCTCCGTCATCTGCAATACTGAACTCCTCCCCCTGCCCACTCTGTACTCTGTCTATCACCTCCACTAGCTCTGGATCTTCCTTCTGGGCAGCTTTAATTCTCTCCTGTAGAGTAGGCTGTACCACTAGGCTGGCAATACATACTGGGAGATCACTCTCCACCAACTCTATGCCGAGTCTCTCCAGATCCATTATGATCGGATGCTGGATCCCCATAGCCGCCAACACCGGCTCCCTGGATTTCCTGCTCAACGCATCAGCTACCACGTTTGCTTTCCCTGGGTGATAACTGATGGTACAATCAAAATCCTTAATCAGCTCCAACCACCTTCTCTGCCTCATATTCAGTTCTTTTTGTGTAAAGAAATACTTCAAACTTTTATGGTCGGAGAAGATCTCACACTGCTCACCGTACAGGTAATGCCTCCAAATCTTCAGTGCGTGTACCACTGCAGCCAACTCAAGATCATGGGTAGGGTAGTTCTTCTCATATTCTTTCAACTGCCTAGATGCATACGCCACTACCCTGCCATGCTGCATTAATACACAGCCAAGTCCCTTCAAGGACGCATCACTATAAATGGTATACCCTTCACCCCCACATGGGATGATCAACACTGGTGCTGTGACTAGTCTCTGCTTCAGCTCCTGAAAACTCTGCTCACAACTATCGTCCCACTCAAATCTAACATTCTTCCTCGTCAGTCGTGTCAAGGGCCCTGACAAAGTTGAGAATCCCTCAACAAAACAACGGTAATAGCCTGCTAGCCCCAAGAAACTCCTGATCTCCTGGACATTTCTCGGTCTAGCCCAATTCACTATAGCCTCAATCTTGCTAGGATCCACAGAAATACCGCCTCCAGATACAACATGCCCCAAGAACACGACCTTCTCCAGCCAAAATTCACATTTACTGAACTTGGCGTACAACTTCTTTTCCCGAAGTGTCTGCAAAACCTGCCTCAAGTGCGTCTCATGCTCCTCATAGGTCCTAGAATAGACCAGTACATCATCAATAAAAACAACAACAAACTGGTTTAGGTATTGGTGGAAGACTCTATTCATCAAGTCCATAAATACCGCAGGAGCATTCGTCAAACCAAACGGCATCACTAGAAACTCGTAATGCCCATACCTAGTCCTGAAGGCCGTCTTTGAGACGTCTTCTGCTTTCACCTTCACCTGATAGTAGCCAGATCTGAGGTTAATCTTCGAATACACCCGTGTACCCTGGAGCTGGTCAAACAAATCATCGATACGGGGTAGAGGATACTTATTCTTGATTGTCACTTTATTTATCTCCCTATAGTCTATACACATCCTCATAGTCCCGTCTTTCTTTTTCACAAATAAAACTGGAGCTCCCCAAGGAGATACACTGGGCCGTATGAAGCCCTTATCTAGCAGATCTTGCAACTGATTCTTCAATTCTGCTAACTCCACTGGCGCCATTCGATAAGGTACTTTAGAAATCGGCGCTGTACCGGGAGGTAGATCAATAGAGAAATCCACCTCACGGTCGGGTGGCAAGCCTGGTAACTCATCTGGAAAAACATCCACAAACTCCTTCACTACAAGCGTGCTAGCAAGTTTTGACTCATTCTCTGACATCTCTTTCACAACCGCCACAAACCCCTGACAACCACTCAGCAATAGTCTCCTGGCCTGAATAGCTGAAACTAGCTGAGGCGGGGATTGTACATGTGACCCTACAAACTTGAATTCTGCTTCCCCCGGGGGTCTAAATATCACCTCTCGTGCACGACAATCTATGCTGGCAAAATTAGCTGCTAGCCAATCCATACCAAATATAACGTCAAACCCATGCATGTCTAACACTATCAAATCAGCAGACAATGTTTTCCCTTGAATCTCTACTGGGCAGTCGCGGAGTACAATACCACACCTCACTACCGACCCAGTCGGTGTAGATACCAACAGTTCAACATCTAATGATTGTGTTTCAGCCTCACATAATTTAATACACCCCAAGGACGCAAACGAGTGTGTAGCTCCTGAATCAAATAATGCAATAACTTTAAAAGAAAGCATAATGACCATACCTGTCACCACGTCACCTGATGCCTCAGCCTCACCCGGCGTCAGAGTAAACACCCTGGCTGGAGCTGTATTCCTCTGCTGGCCCCCCCGTGGTGCTTGATAACCTCCCCGGTATGGTCTAGGAGCTGGAACTGCATCTGGTGGAGTAGGGCAGTCTCGTACCATGTGCCCCGATCTACCGCAGCGATAGCACACTGGAGCTGCATCTGGCGGGGTAGGACAATCTCGCACTATATGTCCCGATCTACCGCAGCGGTAGCACACTACACCACCAGCTCGACACTCTCCCCAGTGCCTCCTACCACAAGTCTGACAAACTGGAGGACCCTACCCTGTTTGCACCTCGCGTCCTCCCGTCTCCTGTCTCCGCCCTCTACCATGATTACCTCTCCTCCACTGGCCCGGCCTGTGACCCTGCTGGTAGCTCGTAGATGCAGATCTCTTCCTCTGTCCCTGCTCGTCCGCATCAAGACGCTCACCAATCTCTGCCAAGGACGCCCTGTCGACCAACTCAGCGAAGTCCTGGATCCGCAGCACCACCACTTGCCTAAATATACTCCGCCTCAAGCCTCTCTCAAACTGCCTCGCCTTCTTCACCTCATCAGGAACAATGTATGGGGCGAATCGAGAGAGCTCGATAAAACGTGCTGCATATTGCTGAACGGATAGCTGTCCCTGCTTCAGACTCAGGAACTCTTCTACCTTAGCCTCCCTCACAGTAGCTGGAAAATATCTGTCAAAGAACAAATCTTTAAACCGGTCCCATGTCATAGCTATTGGAGTCACCCTTTGCTGCTCTAATAGTCTCACCGCAGTCCACCACCTCTCAGCCTCTCCTGTCAATTTATAGGTGGCAAAAAGGACCCTCTGTTCCTCAGTACATTGCAGCACAGCCAAGATTTTCTCAATCTCCTGCATCCAGTTCTCAGCGGCTACAGGATCAACTCCACCTGAGAACGCCGGAGGATTCATCTTCGTAAATTTCTCTATAGTGCACCCATGGCCTGTAGATGGACCACTCTGCTCCCTCGAGCTTCTAGCAATCTCAGCCATAACCTGCTGAGCCACGCTACGTAATACCGCATCAGAGTCGGTCCCAGCTGCACCTAATGGTCCTGCTCCATCACTGCCACTCGTATGGGCACTATTTCCTTCTGGATCCATCCTGGAAAATAGCAGTTGCAATTCAGTAATCCTATCCTCATAATTTACCCACCTAACCTCACCACTCATCTCAACATTTCTAACTCATTGTTAATCCCCAGTCCTACATTCTAGGAACACAACCCGACAATAGCTTACTATGGTTTTCCTGAAATCGTCACCCCAGGAAAAACACAGAAACTACCACGGAAGTCCTGCTTCTAGACTGTAGAACAAAACCTCAAATCATTTCCTAAACTCTGGTATTGTTCCTGCTGCACTCTAAAGTCTACAGAACCTAGCAACCTAGGCTCTGATACCAACTGTAACGACCCGCTCCTTTTTCGCACATTATTTTTTTTTATTTTATATAAATAAATTATCATCACATCATACATTCCAGCTCAGCAGGACACAATCCACCTGGACCCGTGGGCACCAGGGATATAACAAAACATACAGCAGAAGCCTACGCAGCAGAAAGTTCAAAATTATATACATCTCATCACAATGTGCATAACACATACCAGAGTCACTACAATTACTATCTCACAGTATATACATCCCAAAAATGAAATCTAGGGACAATCCCCACAAAAACCTAACTGTCCCTACCAAAAACTTACCCTTCCAAATAGGGCAACCAACTGATCTAGATCAGCGGGGCTTTTCCCGCTCTCCTATCAGGGGCTCCTGAAAAATGTATAAGATTTAGGGGTGAGACACCTCTCAGTAAGGGAAATAAACTAATACCAGTGTGTGGCAACATGAGTATTCTGTGTTCTACATATACCATACATAACATATTCAATACTGTTTATCAAATCTGGGAAAACATATGCATATCAACACATAGCAGAATATACTGCATTTTCATAAACATATCTCATCTCATACACTAATAATAACATAAAACAATCCTGGTAGGTTAGCTGGCTGTTGTCATGTATTACCCCCACATGACTGGGTTGTGTGGCCCGAAGGCGGGACTTGACAATAGTTGGCCGACCACTGCCAAGTCAAACAGTAGTCTGTAGGTCCGATGGGTCTACCCAGACTGGTCCGTACACCAGGGGCGATAACAGCACACTTCTTGAAAATAACCACATCGACCATCCAATCTCACACCACTCCGTACAGCGGCGTTAACACAGATATCATGATCACGAAGACCATGGACACATAACAACGGTACCGTGCAAGTGCTAGCCTAGACCAAGCCAACCAGGTTCTGATATCATATACATATACTAAAATCGTGATACATAAATATCTCATATCATTTATTTTCGCATCAATCATATCATTTCACATATATACGTGTATCATAAAAATCATCGGCCCGTACGCCGGTATTACACATTTTAATATAGCACGGCCCGTACGCCGGCAAATCACATAGCACAGCCCGTACGCTGGCAATCCACATAGCACGGCCCATACGCCGGCAATCACATAGCACAGCCCGTATGCTGGCAAATCACATAGCACAGCCCATACGCTGGCAAATCTCATCCACATAGCACGGCCCATACGCCGGCAAATCACATATACATATAAAAATATCTCGGCCCGTACGCCGGTTTTCCATCATAGAAATCCATATCATCCCCATTCCAAAAAAAACAGTACAAAACATTTTTATACTCATGCCACACTAAACAAATTTTCCTCGTATTCAACATATCATCATTTAAACAGTATTTTCCAAATATAAATCATATATATAAATATATTTATTTTTCCTAAAACCAGATGCTACATATATGTATACATGCATTTTCTTAAACAAAACTAGCTTAGTTTATCCCCTTACCTGATTCCTGAAAAGCCCCTAAGAAAATCTCCCCCGTACCCACAAGGTTCTCAACTCAACACCCTGAAAATGAAAATTCGCAGAATTAAAGTTCAGTATTTTCGTACGTACAACATTTTCTATAACTACCACTAAGTCAAATTCGACTTTAAAAAGTCTTACCTCAACTTAGGGATGATTTCCCACGTTCCCAATCAACACCCTGGAACTGAAAATTTCCAGTATTAAAGTTCAGTATTTTTACGCGTATATCACTTTCTTCAACTGTCAAAAATCCAAATATTGAATATAAAGTCTTACCTTGAATTTGGGATGAAATCCAATTTCGTTTTCCTGACGATCCGTTCCGGCAAACTTGTAGAGAATTTCGCCAGGAGCGTCGTGGTGGTTTTGGTTTGTCGATCCGGCGTAAAACTAACCCGAAATCGAAGAGAGAGAGAGAGTTGTAGGAGAGAGAGAGAGAAAAAGTGAGAGAGAAGAGAGACACGGCCAACAAATCCAAAAAATTGGATTTCCTTCCAAAGCTTCTTAAAGAAGCTTGCTAATTTAATAATATATATATATATATAATAAACCTAAAGTAAAGTAAAGAAGCTTTCATACCTTTTTATATATATATATATATATATATATATATACACACACACACAAGTATATATATATATATATATATATATATATATATATTTGTTCCTTATCATACTGTTTATTTTATTTATTAATTTAATTAATTAATTTTATTTTATTATTTTATTATTATTATTATTATTATATTTTTTTTTTTCGGGTTACTACACTGGGACTCTGTACGTTATGATTTGACCCCTCATGACAGGGTCGTGCAGCCCGTAGGCGGGACTTTTTCTGGTCGACCCTTCAGATAGGTTATCATATTCTACACTACCTCAGCCCGGCCAAACTGCATCCTCTCCTAAGCTCGAGACTGGCTATTACCTCGTCAAACCGGCCCCCTCAACCTAGTGTAATGGGGAGCTGCATACTCTCTAAGCACGGCTGACGGTACCCACATACTATCTGAGCTATGTTGTTGCACTCTATCTGTATCTAGCAATGGTACCGTGCTCCGTAATCTGTATCTGTCTGTGTAACTTTCCTCAAGGATCTGATACTATATACATATATACATATATATACTTTTTTACTGTTTTCATCGTGTTTCCAAAATTACCATAACTCTGTCTTTCTATACTGTAAACACTGTATCTATAGCATCTTGATGCTACCTTTATATCTCTATCTGTGTATTCTGTATATATATACTCTGTCTGCGTTCTGTATGTTATGGTAATAGGAAGAACATGTCATGTAATAACACTGTATATATGTATATACCGTTCTGTAATAAACTGTAATATAAAATACTGATCTGAGCATCTGTATACATGTATTTGGATATATGTATATAACCGTTTCATGAACTATTCATATAAAACTATATATGCATGCACATTTCTTTGCGAATATAAATCTATCTCTGTATAATCTCATATACTGGAAAACCATATCAAATATATATACTATCTATATCTTTGTATTTGGTATAGTATGATGTTTCATAACAACTGTATAAATTCATTCTTCACATGAAAAGTCTACTTAGGTCACACAAACATTTATGCTCATTTTCTATAAAAACAGTATAACAAATTGACATAAAAATATGCTCAAGAAATCTCTATTAACTTCATTAAAACTCCTAGCATAGCATATTTCCCTTACCTCAACTTTGAAAAGCCTCTATAAAAATCTGGTTGTATACCCGCAGGATTCCTAACCCGACATCCTGAAAACGCAATCCCCCAGAACAAAATATCTGTATTTCCTAGTCTACATCATTTTCTATAACTGTTAGGAAGTCAAAAACTCAATAAAAGACCTTACCCAGAATTTGGGATGAAATCCAACTTCGTTTTCTCGACGATCTGCTTTGGTAGATTTGTGGAAAACTCCGCCAGGAGCGTCGTGGTAGCTTCGGATCATCGATCCGGCGACTAGTGGGGCCGGAAATGAAGAGAGAAGGGAGAGAGAGTCGTAGAGAGAGAGAGAGAGGAGAGAGAGAGAGAGAGAGAGGAAAATGATAAAAATCCTGGATTTCAACTATTTATAGAACAGGGGATTTCGTTAACGAAACCCTGTGTTCGTCGACGAGTCCTTCACAGATTTCATCGACGAGACCCTGTATTCGTCGACGAAATTCAGGCTGCCTCAGAACCCCTCTCGGTATTTTCTTGTCGACGAAATTCTGAAGGCCTTCGTCGACGAGACTCTGTGTTCGTTAACGAAGCTTGGCAATTTTTATGAGATTATTTTGATTTAATATTATCTCCAAAATGCAATGTCATCGACGAAGGCTCCGCATTCGTCGACGAAGTCTACGGCCTCCTTCTGTTTCTGTATCTATTTTCCTCTCTCTTTAATATTTGAATATGGATATTTTCTGGGTCGTTACAAACCAGGTACTGATATCATATACATATACTAAAATCGTGATACATAGATATATCATACCATTCATTTTCACATCAATCATATCATTTGCATATATATATATATATATATACGTGTATCATGAAAATCATCGGCCCGTATGCCGGTATTACACATTTTATCATAGCCCGGCCCGTACGCCGGTAAATCACATTGTACAACCCATACGTTGGCAAATCACATAGCTCGACCCGTACGCCGGCAAATCACATAGCACAGCCCGTACGCTGGCAAATCTCATCCACATAGCACGTGTAATGACCTGCCTAATTAACATAAACATTTTTTTCCCACTGTATATCAACACTATAATAATTATCATACTCTGATACCATAATATTATCCTAAGCAGTGAGAAGCATAATACAAATAAACATTTCCATACATAGTGACATACCATACTGTACAATACTCGAGTGCTATCATATTACCCAAAAGAATATATACATGAGTTACTAAATCCCCAAAATTGCCCTCAGCTAGCTAGGGCAAATACAAAAACCCTCAACTGTACTCACTATACTGTTAGGGCACTACAGACGCCCTTCTATCTGCGAGCCTGATCTGCTCACCTACCTGGATCACCTGAAAAATGTTAAATCAACTGGGATGAGCCAACGCTCAGTAAGGCGATATATGCTATTACTAGTGTGTGGCAAATGAGTCATCATATCATAAAAATCTGTTTCCATATAATCATGTATAACTGGATCTATCAATACAGTACAAATCATAATATTCATTACCATTTTCATGTCATTTAACACATCTGCATTTAAGTTACTATTCAAAATACTTCTAACATATATAAGTAACTTCCTGGTCTCTATAAATCATAATATACATAATAATAACTGTAAAACTTCCCCTGTGGATATCTGTATGTCATGATTTAACCCCTCATGACAGGGTTGTGCGGCCCGTAGGCGGGATCTACACTGGCTGGCCGACCAGGTAAATCACTATACTCCCTCGGTCGAACTGCCCACCTCTACCCATATCTGATGGGGACTGTCCACGTCAAGGGCACTATACGATCGACCTACAGCCTATTATCTGAATAGGCGGTTGCACTCTGTAAACTGTATACTGTATGTAGCTACAGTACCGTGCTTTGTAAACTATATGGTCCAACAGGGTCTGATACTATATACATATTCATTTACACTCTTTCACTGTTTTCATCATGTTTTCAAAATTACTATAACGCTTTCTTTCTATACTTTAAATACTGTAACTTTAGCATCTTGATGCTACCTCTGTATAACTGTCTATATATATACTCTATAAATGCTCTGTCTGTATACTTTGTATGTTATGGTAATAGAAAACATAGCATGCTTTAAACTCTGTAAATCATAGTACTGGAATTACATAATCATAATACTGTATCCGTAATTCGTATAATCATGGTAATAAAATCTGTAAAATCATGGTACTGTAATTCATATAATCATAGCACTAAAATACATAAAATCATGAAACTACAGTTCATAAAACATACTCCCTTATTACATACATATACTCAAGCCACACCATATTGTAATACATAATTTTCGTAAATAAATACACTGCATAATATTTAGAAATTTCCTAGCATAGCATATATCCTTTACCTTAACTCTGAAAAGCCCCTACTGTACTCTAGCCCGATACCCGTAGGACCTTCTATAAAACACCCTGAAACCAATATTTTTTAGAACTAAACATCAATATTTTTCAGCCGGTATCATTTCCTATAACTACCACAAGTCCAAAAGGAGACTAAAAGGTCTTACCCTGAATTTGGGATGATTTCCAACTCCGATTCCCGGACAATCAGCTCCGGTAGATGCATAGAAAACTCTGCTAGAAGCGTCGTGGTAGCTTCGGATCATCGATCCGGCAACTGGTGGGGCCGAAAATGAAGAGAGAAGGGAGAGAGAGTCGTAGGAGAGAGAGAGAGGAGAGAGAGAGAGCGGCGAGAGAAAATGAGAAATATCTCGATTTCCCGCCTTTTATAGGACCAGGTTCATCAACGAGTCACGTCACTTCGTCGACGAGCCTTTCACAAAATTCGTCGACGAGACCCTGTATTCGTCGAAGAAATTCAGAGCACCCCGAACCATCTATTGGTATTTTCTCGTTGACGAAATTCTGAAGACCTTCGTCGACGAGACCCTGTGTTCGTCGACGAAGCCTGGCAAAATTATGAAATTATGATTATTTAATATTTCTCTAAATTGCAATGTCGTCGATGAACGCGGAGCGTTCGTCGACGAAATCTACGGCCTCATTCTGTTTCTGTATCTATTTTCTCTCCCTTTTCTTATTAAAAAACTATTATTCTTCGGGTCACTACAGCATGGCCCGTATGTCGGCAACCATATCCACATAGCACGGCTCGTATGTTGGCAAATCATATATATATAAAAATATCTCGGCCCGTACGCTAGTTTTCCCATCATAAAAACCCATATCATCCACATTCTCAGATAACAGTATTTCACAACATTTTATACTCCTGCCATACAAACGAATTTTCACATATTCAATCATATGATCATTTTCGCAATATTTTGCAAATATAAAACATATATATAAATATATATACATTTTCCGCAAATAAGATGCTAAGTATATATATACATACATTTTCTCAAAAGAACTAGTTTAGTTTATCCCCTTACCTGATTCCTGCAAAGCCCCTAATGAAACTGCCCCGCACCCGCAGGGTTCCTAATTCAACACCCTGAAAATGAAAAATCTCAGAATTAAACTTCAGTATTTCTAAGCGTATAACATTTCTTATAACTATCATTAAGTCAACTTTGGCTTAAAAGCCTTACCTCAACTTAGGGATGATTCCCAACGTTCTCAATCAATACCCCTGGAAACGGAAACTTCCAGTATTAAACTTTAATATTTCTACGTGTATAACACTTTTCTCAACTGTCAAAAATCCAAATAATGAGTAAAAAGTCTTACCCTGGATTTGGGATGGTTTCCAACTTGACTCCACCGACGATTCGTTCCGGTAGACTTGTAGAGAATCTCGCCAGGAGCGTCGTGGTGACTTCGGATTGTCGATCCGACGTAAATCTGGCCCAAAATTGATGAAAGAAAGGGAGAGGACCGAAGGGGAGAGAGAGAGAAAGAGAGGAGAGAAAACTTAATTAGGAAGTTAAATTCGGATTTCCTATATTTATAGAACAGGGAATTTCGTCGACGAGCCCGTCCTTCGTCGACGAGTCCTTCACAAATTTCGTCAACGAAATCCACCCCTCGTCGACGAAATTCAGTCAGCTCAAAAACCCCTCTCGGTATTTTCTCGTTGACGAGCCCCCTGTGTTCTTCGATGAATTCTCTTAAGCCTTCGTTGACGAAACCCTATGTTCGTCGACGAAGTCCTGCTGATCCCCTTTTCCGTTTTTTCTCCCAAAGTTCAATGTCGTCGACAAATGCTCGACAACCTCCTTCTATTTCCGGTCTCCATTTTCCTCTCTTTATTATTTAAATACCATTCTAAATTCGGGTCGTTACATTAGTGATTTAACTTCTACAACCTGCTATGTGTTTGAGAGTGTTTTTGTACGCAGATTCCTATTCTTTTCTATTAGCTTTTTGACGGTTTAAGGTATAGTTGGATCGTTGCACCAAGCATAGGTTGTTGCTTTGAGAGGTTTCTCTTCCTAAAAAAGAGATTGATTATTGTAAAGGTTTTTGTTCCATTGGGAAGGAACAAGGTATAGTGAAATCCTTAAGTGGTTAACCTACGGCGATGACATAGGCTGGGGTAAGCCAAACCTTTAAAAACATCGTGTCACTCTCTTCTCTCATTCTCTTTAAATTCTAGCAACAATATAAACTGCGTGGATGTGTTAATCTTACAAACAACTTTGGATATTAAACAAACCTAAGATTAAAATTGATTGGGTTGATCATCATTGATTGCGGAAATCAAAAAGGTGTACGTTGGTTAATCAACTCCTAAATTCTTTTAACTAATGATTTATTTAGAATATAAGTTATTGAAAAGAGTGATTGTATGTTATTTTAATTTCCAGTTCAAATGTCAACTACAGGACTTGCATATTTATATACAGGGTTGCTAATAATTAAGCTAAACATTGCAAAGCATGCATTAATTGATTACTTGTATAGTGTTTGATTGGGTTGAATAGTTGATTATTTGGTTGTTTATGTTGTGGATGTGGATTGAATAGAATACGTAAGTTTTTCGTGTGGATTGCCTAATCAACAAGAAAATAAGAAGTCTTTAAAAATAACTGTAAAAGGTTAAGATTTCAAGAAGGGACTTAAAAGAAAATTTTTAAATAACCCAATTCACCCCCCTCTTGGGACTACACCTTAGGTTTCAATGAAAATAACCTATGTTTGAAAAGATTTTAGATTTAGATTTGTATTGGATATGAACAAGATGTAATGTAAAATCGTATTGAATTTTATCGAAATTCACTCAACTTCAAATTCAATAGTCGAAATCCATGCTTTTGAACGCTGCCTGATGGTTTTTATTCTTAATTTTCACAATTCCCTCACCAATTTTTTTTTGTTTATAAAAAATTTAATTCCTAAAAAAATTTAATTAACTTTTTTCTTTGCATTTTAAACCCTAAACTTAAAAAAATAAAGAAAATTACAAATAATTGTCAATTGTAAATGAATAAGATTATCGTAAAAAAAAAAAATGCATAACAGATATACGCATACAGAAGAGTCATATTCTAAGAAAAGCGAAAATATTATTCCAACAATAACATTTGAAATAATGATGTTAACTTTTTGAGTTCGATCCCTATTTTAATGTTGATAAAGTACAAGTTACTTATGTGTGTATTTAGTGATTGAATATGTTATAATTTAACACACACATAAGGAGAATGAAATTGAAAGCCATGAATGATGTAAAGACTATACACTCATGCGCTTTCCATGAAGTCAAAAGAGTAAAGAAGAAGTCATTTTGATTTAATTTGTATTACATTTAATTTTTATATCTTTGGTTTGTAATAATGCATGCATTTGCATTATATGGATTGAATGTTTAGATTGACTATAGATAGACCTTAGGGCACCTAAGACGATAAAAGAAAAAAAAAAACATTTTTCTTAAACAACTAAAATCATTCATAAAAGGTTTTCATCATTTAGGGTCAACAATAGGGCCAAACATGAGCTTTTAAATAGCCCCGATCGACCGACCTAGTAACATTTAAATCACCACGATCGACCAAACACATTGTAGGCCAGAAGTCAAAATGTCGACCATGTAACACCCCGACCCCGAGGGGCCTGGGATATTAACTTTTTACTACTAATTTACAGCGGAAGCAAATAAACTCAATTTTTATTCAAACCAGAGCGCTAATTATTCATGTTACAATCACTTATTTCAAAAGAAGAAAATTACACAAACGTAAATATCTGAAATCATACTATTTTCTAATTAATCTTTATTTTTCTAATCCCCACCCGCATGCTTGCTAAGCCTGATTTCCGACATGTCCTTCAGAGTTATCTGAAATAAAATATGATTGGGGTGAGACGACGCTCAGTAAGTAAATAAGATTATTATTAGTGTGTGGCTAAAATGAGCTTTTAAAGAATTTTGTAAAACAATATTTAATAATATAACTTCAAGACTGCTTTTAGAATAAATATAAATTTAAAAATTTCTGCATAAAACTTTTGTCATCAATTTCAACAGTAAATTTTTATAATCATATATTATAACTGCTAAATTAAACTTTTAACTTTAAAACTGTAAAAACATTTAATGATAAACATACATATACTTTTCCTTATACGTTTTCCTTAGATCGTCATTTAAGCACCAGAATGATCCTTTTCACGTAAACTTATACTTTTCCTTCAAATCATCAGTAACTTGTATACGTAATTAAATATGTATAAACATATATTATAAAAACCACCCTTAGGCCTGTTTGCCGTAAGTCATGTTTACCCCCATGACTGGGTTGTGCGGTCCGAAGACTGGACTTAGCTGGCTGGCCGACCAAACTAAATCAACGTACGTAAACTTTAAGTGAGATTTTCCTTATTAAGTCCTGGACTTAAACCAGGTGTGCACTCAGGAGAAATCCACTAACATAAATAACCACTCTGTAAACAGTGTGGGTGCACTCTGATCCGTATAAACTTTAACCTGCGGTACCGAGCATCTGTAACTTTGAACTTTCGTTGCCATAAGGGGTTTGAAAATCATCTTATTATAATTTATGCAATTTAAAATAATATCGTGAAAATCTCATCTTTACTCATATTTACATAAAAAAAATGTAACGTAGAAATAAACTCATGCCACACAATTTTTGTGTTAAAAATATATATAATTTTATTTTTGAATAGAAAGAAATGCTGAAAATTTACCCGAGGGGATTGGAACATTTCTTAACCCAAAAATAGATGCAAGTATAGTAAAGATAGAACTGGTATAATTAAATATGCGTGAAAATAAACTCATGAAAATTTTGTGGAACTAATTGACATAATTAAAATTTACGTACAAAATAAACTCGGGTAAGAATTTAAAATAAAAAGAAACTAACATAATCAAAATTTACTTACCTTCTTCTTTTACGTGTGCTACGAACACAATAATTATCTTTAAGAAATGAGATCGGAAAAAGTGGGTGATTAAGAATTTATTCAAAAATTCTCTCTCCACCACAAATTCTTTCACTCACTAATCCTTCTCTTCCTTGGAAAATTGTTGTGAAAAATGAAGGTTGAGAGCTCCCTATTTATAGGAAAATTTTGGGGAAGAAATAGAATTTATAAAAGTGTGGGGAGATAGGTGAAATTATAATTTTAAAAATTAAAGAATGGGCAAGGTATGGGTTGAGTGGAGGCTATTTAGGAGTGCTTGCCACCATTCCCACTAAATAAATTTTTAATTAATTACTTTCCTAATTAATTAATCCATTACCTAACTAATTATTTTATTATTTTATTATTTTCTTAATCATTATTATCATTATTATTATCATTGTTATTAATTTTAAACTTGAGTGGAGGCCATTTGGGAGTGCTTGCCACCATTCTCACTAAATAAATTTTTAATTAATTACTTACCTTATTAATTAATCCATTACCTAACTAATTATTTTATTATTTTATTATTTTTCTTAATCATTATTATTATCATTGTTATTAATTTTAAACTATATTTAGTATTTATTTTATTTTATTTTATTTTTGAACAAGAATTAAATTTAAATTTTAAAAACTCATGTGGGCCCCACATGGTCTTGTGGGCCCCATGTAGTCTTGTGGGCCCCACACAATTTCGAGACCCAAATGGATCGTACGTAATTCCAATAACTCTTATACGATTTTATGCATCCTGCATAGTTTTGAGACTTGTGAAAACCTTCATACGGTTTCGGGACTCATGTGGACCCCACACAGTCTTGTGGGCCCCGCATAGGATACCTATATTATTATTATTTTATCATATATTTCTTCAAGTTATATCAGTTAAAACATTGTTTTATGTACTCATTTACGTATATAAACAGTGTCTTGTGGCTCCGGGACTCATATAGACCCCACATAGTCTTGTGGGCCCCACATATGATACCTATATTATTATTATCTTATTATGTATTTTGACAAATTATGTCTGTCAAAACACTATTTTATGTGTATATACTTATTTACGTGTACAAATAGTGTCTATCCTGTTTATCCTATGAAATTCCATTTTGACCAGGCCGACCTCCAGGGAGCGACTGAGCCGCAATGGTCTCTGAGCACTCGCTAAGACAAGGTCTTTCTTAGGCATCAAATATGGAATCAAGGATCCTACAGAAAAATACTTATATATTGATATTAACTAAATGACCATTTTTATTATTTTATTATTATTGTACTTTAATCATATATATATATATATATATTTTTTTTTTGGGTCATCACAGACCATGCCTCGAGCGACTGACCTAAAATGAACATACATTCCATAGTCAACCGAACCATGAAACTTGGGTTTTCTACCGTCCCCGGGCGACCGAACTTCTAATTCAAAATATGCCTCAGTCGACTAACCTTCAAAGACCGGCAGACCAAACCTTAGGACAGGTGACCGAAATCACGAAAGAAAGGAAAATCGTCCAAGGTCAGCCAACCGGCCCTTTGCTCGGCCAACCGAACCTCTTCAGATTGTTGTGTGTGTTCAGCCGAGCAACCAAAGCATCGATCAACCGAACCTCTCAGGTTGGGTTAATTTCCAGCGCTTAATCGTCATTAATTTTTTAATTAAACATCTCTAAAATGACAAGCGTGTCCCTCAACAGTCACTTTTTCATAAAAACTATAAATACCCCTTTAATTTGTTTAATTAGCAACTTTGATTAGCCAATAATTTTCTCTCAAATATTTTTTTAATCTCTTGTTAATCAAAGTTCCCCAAACTTATTTCATTACAAAAATCTTTTCTTTGTAAAAATTTATAAACTCTCCCTCTCTCTTTCATTTTATTCTTTTGACAAATCATTTTGAAAGAGAGCTTTTTGTTTGGGCATTTATTTCATTCAAAAGTTTTTACTCTCTCTTTGCTTGCTTTTTTTGGAAAATATTTTTGAGAGTAAAGCTTTGAGTTTCTTCCAACTATCTTTTTTAATAGACATTTTTTTGAGAAATATTTTATAGGGTTAAATCTTTAAAGTGTTTTATAATATATATCATCTTTCAAAGATTGGAAAATTATTTTGAAAATACTCATACTTTACTGAGCAAATTTCATATCATTAGAGAGTGAATTTTTTAGAGCTTCAATGTGTACATGTCAGCTTGTATTTTTAGAAACATTATTATGTACAAAAATATTTTTATGTATTGTTTGGGTTCATCCTGTAAATTGAATGGGGAGTCTCTACCCTGTAAGGGAGACCGATTGGATTTAGCTCGTAATTGAACTGGGGAGTCTCCGCCTTGTAAAGGAGACCAGTTCGGTTCGGCCTAATAATTGAGTTAGGGTTTTTCTTCGCTCTGTAATGAGAGGTTGTAAGGTTGGGGTCAACCCTGTAGTCTGACTTAAGGTTTACCTTACCTCGTAAGGAAATGTTGTAAATAGCTTATATTTCGCCTGTTTATGTGAGTAGGGATAATGAAATCCTTGGAGGGTAAGCCCAAGGCGGGGACATAGGCTAATTTGGCTGAACCTCAATAACAAATATCGTGTCTCTCTCTCTCTCTATCTCATTAAATTACTGCACTTTAGTTTCCATACGTGTGTGTTTGCTTATTTACTATTATAATTATTCGCATGCGCACATTTAATTTAAATGAGATATGCTGTACACGTGTATGTCTACACTGATAGTTTAATTATTTTACATACATGATTTTTATACTAAATAAGATATGAACTATGGTGAATAAACAAATATTTAAATCAGTCAAAAAGTTTTAAAACTCAATTTACCCCCTCCGGGATCACACAAATTCTAACAAATTATGACCTAAGTTTGCAAGTGTATCAAGTAGTGTTTGTCAATAAACCTAACTAAATAACAGTTACATAATTAAATTGGGATAGCAAACACCTAATGACAAATATTTGCTATTTAGGGAAAAAAAAAGTTGATAGAACTGTGCTTGTTTTAAATTGTATTGCAATGTTTAGTTTGTTTCATTTATGATTAAGCAATTTAAAAAATAAAATCTAAAAAAAAAAAAAATTGTTCCTCACTATCAAATTTGAGTTTGGTAATATTTATGGTTTTTTTTTCCTATAAATATTGGTGAGTAAAACATGCAAGCATCTATTTTCACAACAATAATTGAAAATTACATAATTATTTTTTTTTACAAACCATAATTAAGTTAATATGAAAAATACATAAAAAATAACAACTGTTAAATTCTTTTTACTTACTTGCATATAAGCTTATGGATGAATGTAGATACATATATGAAATTATGCTCTAATTCTAGTAAAGTAATTTAGACCATATCATATTTTATTTAAATTTAAAAATTATAAATTTAAATCTCAAATTCTAAATCCTCAAATAGTTTTTCTAGAGTGAATTAACTTATTATTTAATTACGAAGCAACCATCTATAAATCATTTTAAACATAAACTATGAATATAACCAAATAGACATGATGAAAAATTTGTTCGACAAATGATATTATAATAAGTATATAATAAGGGTAGAGGGAATTACTAGGGTTTATATGCTATTTGTACTCAAGACATCTATGAGAAAATATATAATGCATTTAGTTAAATTCAAACATCGTGTAGCTAAATTAAGGGTGCAGAGATTGATGAAAATAAGACAGATTAAAATGTAATAAGCCGAACAATCAAATAACATGTAATTTTTAGGAAATGACTTGTTAATTATTTTGCTATAGCTCACATAAAAAAGTGTTTTAAATGATTCATTAAAATAATGAGGAAGACACTTATTTTTTCTGGAATTAGGTAAGAATATAGGAAAAATATCATAAATCTTTCATGAGATTTGTCAAAAAGATATAAATTTTTTCTTTAAAAAAATTATCCTTTTATAAAACTCAAGGAAGGAAAGATTTATACTTTTTTGGCATATCTCAATAAAAGTATACAATTATTTTTAAAAAAAATTAAAAAAAAATTTGTATCTTTTTAATAAATATAAAAAGAAAAAAATATCTGACTCAAAGAAAATTTGTATGTTTTTGTCAAATTTAAAAGAGGTCAATATTAACTCACATAAGTCAATTTCTAGAAGTTATCCAAAAAGAAGATATGCTTATAGATTAAATCCTTGCCAAACAGACATCACCAATCATTAAGTACTGAGAAATAAAAGCTAAAGAAAACACTGCTAGAAAAAATAAAGTAGAAATGAACCAAACCAGCCCTTTAAGGCATATAACCCGAGCAAGAAAAAATAATAATAATAATAATTCGCCGACCCGTTAAAAAATTATACTCCTTTTTCCAGACATTGATAGCACAGCACACTGTCGCAAATCAGTAAGGAGAAAATTCTAATAGTCTGTGGTGGGGAGCTGCTCATGCGGGCTTTGGCCAATGAAGATGTTGTCATAGACGATGGCTGCAATGGCAGCGCCAATGAGTGGGCCGAGCCAGTAGACCCAGTGATTGGCCCATGACCAGCTCACCACGGCGGGCCCGAACGACACAGCCGGGTTCATGGAGGCTCCATCGAAGGCCCCGCCCGCTAAGATGTTGGCGCCCACGATGAACCCGATTGCGATGGGGGCGATGGTGCCCAGGTTGCCCTTCTTGGGATCCACTGCTGTGGCGTACACCGTGTACACTAGCCCAAACGTCATGACGATCTCGAACACCAGCGCGTTCCACACAGACACCCCAGAGGAGAGTGAGAATCCCGATGTCTCCTGCAATGTTGTTGGATCATGGTTTAAGGTTACAATTTTGAATCTCGGGGAAAAAAATTTTAAAGATAAAAGTCTAAAAATTATTTTAAAAATAAAAATTATAACTTAACTCTAACGGAAGGAAGCTGTAATTTGGTTGCAATGGAGAGAATGCGGATTTCAATTAAAAGAAGAATGAGTCTTATATTCACATTTTTTAGTTGATTGGATGCTCAAATTTTGGTGTTATAAGGTCAATTTAAAATTTAATAGTACCTAAATATTGGATGAAATCATAATAAAGCTATATTAGGGACACATGAAATCATAATAAATTATATATGCCTAAAAAAAAGTTATTTATGGGTGAGAGGGCTATAATTGAGGATTCATTTAATAAGAGTTTTAGTTATTTTTGTCATTTGACCTGTCTAATTGTTTAAAATGAACAATTCAATTTTTTTACGCTCTGAATAATGTTTGTAAGTTTATTTTCTATAATTATGAATTCCATTCACCTATTTTTTGTTATTATTTCAAAAGAAAATTTAAATATGAATTCATTTCTTAGAGTTTGAAATCTGGATTGTGAGTTTAAATTTAATATAATATAATTTCATATTGAATTCTATTAAACCATTGATCACAAGTGCAAATTTAAATTTCGATCGTAATTATAAATATGAGTGCTTACGTACTTCACTTGTAAATTTTCTCTTAATTATCTAAAATTTTATCTTTTAAAATATAATTAATAAGATTTGGGTTTTCAAAGCAGCAAAGCAGGTCAGTTTATTACCAATCCGCCAGTGGCAAACTTGAGAAGCAAGCAAGCGACGACAGAGCCAAGACACTGAGCAATCCAATACAAAATGCCCCTCATCAACGTTATGTTCCCTCCTAGGAATGCGCCAAACGTCACCGCTGGATTCACGTGACCACCCGATATGTTCGCCCCCACCGCAACCGCCACGAACAGCCCAAATCCGTGCGCCAGCGCCGCAGCCACCAGCCCCGCCGGCGTACTCGACCCGTTGTCCGTCAGCTTGTCTGCCCGCCACCCAAAAAAACACACAAAATTAATCAGTAATCCGTTTTTCAGATATTATAAAATAATAAATAAATAAGTCACGTACTGAAAGCCATGCCGGAGCCCTCTCCGGCGAAAACAAAAATAAGCATGGAGATGAACTCCGCAAGCGCCGCCCTGAGCGCGTCCGGCCGACTCGCCTCGACGGGCGTCCCCATTGCAATTCTGTAGATAGCCATTTTCTCCCTAGCTCCTCGTTCTGGAACTTCAGCTCTGAGCTCTTTTACCACTTCAGCCCAGAACTATATTACATCTATGTTCTGGCGCGTCTCCTTTAATAGGGCTAGATAACCGGCCGAGGAACCGGTATATCCGGTATCCGGTAATGGCTCTTTCGACGAGATGAAGTAATTTTCGGGAAGACACATGGCGGTGGCTTTACAGCTAACAGGCGTGATCACATCGCTCTCGTCGTGCCACGTGTGTGGCTGTAACGTCGGTTCGGCCCCGCAGATCGGCGACGACGGGAACGACCGCCGACAATGTGATCCGGCGGGTCCCGCCCGGAGGTTGTTGCGTCGGCACCCGAAGCTCGTGGGCGCGAGATGGTCGGCGAGTTATTGTACGAGATGGCCGACCTTTGAATATTCAAAATGCACGTGAGTTTCTGGTTTTGTTGCCGTGTTAGTCGGGACAGCTGGGGTGTTCGGGATGAGATCGATCTGACGGTGGAAAGCGCGAGCCTTCGAGAAATTTGGACGAGTGATGAACGGTGATGGGGGTGTGATGTGCATATGGTGGGGTGGAGTTGGCTTGGCGCCGGAGAGGAGTAGAACCTTTGGCGTTGGAATTAAATTAAATGGTTGAAGGAATTGGGGTGTGATTGCACTTTGTTTTTTGAGGGGCAATGATGGGAAATGGGTAGATAAACTTGTTTCGGATGGGGGCTTGAATCCGAATAAATGGCGCTTACTGAATATTTAACCTTTTTTCCCACTATGCTATCTTAATCAAATTTGTTCCTAGTGAAATTTTGGCTAGACTCATTAGCCTTGTGATTTTTTACTTTTTGGTTTGAAGAGTTTTTTCACATTAAATTTACTTGTCTCCCCCGCAGGTTCTTACAAGTAATGGATTGGTACGTATTTCATTTTCATTAGACTGGTTTCCAAGATGACTGGGTTTAACTTGTTTGAAAGATGGAGATAAATACAAATAAAATAATTTACTTGAATGATAGAAATAATCATATGTGGAAGGATAAAATGAAGCCCGTTTGTTCTTAAAAACTTGCATTTGCTTGTATAGATTCCTCATTTTGTCCGAGGCTGATATAATAAAATTGTGCAAATTTTTATTTCATAAAATGAAGAAAATACAGAAAACAAATATGAAATACAGGGAAAATAAATTTTACATTGAAAATAAAAATAAATAAAAAAGTAGAAAAAAAAAAAAGAAATATAAAAGTGGGCTAGCATCTTCAGTTTCAAATTTAAACCTACAAATAAAGAATTAACAATTAGACATGTGAGAAATATGTGAACATTAAAATAAATGAGGATTGTTTAAATTTAGTGTTGATTGACTTAATTAATATTAAATTGATTAGATCCCCAAGCCTATAAATAAAGGCTTTTTGGAAGTGAGACAAACATAGAGATAAACAAACAGTCATACAGACATACAGATATACAATTGAGAATGAGCCACAAAAAATAGAGAGTTTGAAAGAATTGTATGGTTGGAGGAGAATTTGTGGAAAAAAGAAGAAGAAGGAAGAATTCCAAATAATTCCAATAGAGATTACAAGGTTAGAGTCCAAAAGTCAGAGAAAGTTGCATTTGAAGATTACAGAGAGTCAGAACTAGAGAAGCATTGAAGGTTCGATATCAAGCTTGAAGAAAGAAGGAGTTGCAAGGTAAAGGTTGGTGTTGTTGTTTTTTTTAAAAAAAATAAAATAAAATTGTTTAATTCTGTTTCAAATTGCAAAATTTAATAAAGTTAAATTTTGTGGTTTGAGTAGGGAGCTTGTCACGCCCCGAACCCGGAAATGGGACCCAGGGGTGAGAATGTAATCTAACCTGTCCCTGTATCTGATAAAACATCCAAAGATACAATACAATGGATGAGGGTCCGAACCCGTGAGGTTCATAGGCACCCTAAACACATTCAATCACAAACATATACGCAGCGGAAAAAAGGTCATCTATATACACATATGCA
Source organism: Malania oleifera (assembly GCF_029873635.1). Taxonomy (NCBI): domain Eukaryota; kingdom Viridiplantae; phylum Streptophyta; class Magnoliopsida; order Santalales; family Ximeniaceae; genus Malania; species Malania oleifera. Next base: position 10,586,742 of record NC_080426.1, read on the forward strand.
GTACCATACTAGAGTTTATACAAGAGTAGAACATGACTCTATCAAAAATGTACAAACGAGTGCCCAAATACATCTCAAAATGGCAACCCACCAAAATTACAGTTCTAACATTTACCCAAACGCTAAACGCAGTACACCGGCCACTAAGCTCTCTACACCAGGATGCTTGTTCCGGTTACTCGAAGGACTTGTAAAAATGTACGTACAGCAGGGGTGAGACACATCTCAGTAAGGAAGAACACATGTTATATCGGTGTGTGACATTTGAGTGTTGTCATGATGCAACATACACGCAGTTGAATTCAATCAAATACTAATTTACACAGTGCATACACGCACACACAACACATGATTAGCAATCCCGGTGTCGTCACACCCTTCAACCCGAAGCCGGTCCGCGACAATCCGACGTTGGCCCAGCCAACTCGCGAAGCTCGGCGCCACTCGCACATGGCTAGTCCCCGACCCCCATGGCATCGTACCGGCACTAACTGGTGGATCCTCACCCTTCGGCTTGATCTGCCGATATAGGCTCACGCCTTCGGATATAGAGTTGGACACTCTTGCCTACGTGGCAGGAGATAAACACACGCCCTTAGATATAGAGCCGGACACTTTCAGTACCTGGAACAATTCGGAATCCCGTTCCTACTAGCATTTCAACATATCACACACACATGCATGCTCATATAACTAAACAAGCCATACCCATTTGGTAATCTAAATCATGGTTTTCCAAACAAATACAGTTTAAACAAGTCAAGGCACGACCATCCCAATATTGCAGTATAAATCACACATATACTCGGTTTTCAACAAAACCAGGGATGCAGTTTGTCGCCCCCTTTTCCCAAAACTGTAATAATGAAAAACCCATAGTTTTTTCCCGTTAGATTCCCCCAAATGAGTAGACAAAACACACACAGGGCCGTGAACCACAGTTCCACCGAGTTCGATTTCAAAAATAACCAATATAAACATAGTTCCCCTTACCTTTTCCCCGAAAAGCAAATACCAAACTCCAAGGCCCCTAAACAGCGAACCAAGTTCCAAAACCTACAAATCACAGTACAGAATATGCTTACGACACTGTTACCTACAAAACTACCGGATCAGAAATGAAAACCGAGCCTTACCTCGATTTTACGCCAAAACTCAAAAATCTTCGAAACGAGATTCCGATTCGTAGAAATTGTAAAGAATCCTTCCGCGATTCTCGTGGTAACTTCAGATTTCTGATTCCATCAATGATCGGCGAAGAAATCTAGAGAGAGAGAGAGAGAGTAGGGAGAGGTTTAGAGAGAGAGAGAGAGAGAGAGGTATTTGAAGTTTCTCAATGAAGAAGTAATAAAATTTCCTATTTATAGCCCTTTGACCCGGCCCAATTCGTCGACAAAATGGTGACTTCGTCGACGAATCTTTCATTGACATCGTCGACGAATCGGTGGCCTCGTTGATGAATTTGGCATCTCCGATTTTTTCGAGACTCCTCGGCTTCTCCTCGTCGACGAGTCTCTGAATTTCGTAGACGAGAAGAACAAAGGCTTCGTGGACAAAATCTGCTAAATTCCTAATTTTGCCTCTCTCTTATTTATTTAACCCATTTATCACGGTTCAGGTTCTTACAGAGCTAATTTAGTTTAAAATAGGATTTTGACCTGAATTTGACCCATAGAACCGAATTTGACCAATTGACCTGAATCTAACCTATTGACCTGAAGACCCAAGCCCATTGACCATTGGTCGTAGCCCATGATCCTATCCAATCAACCCAAGCCCATTTAACCCTAGCCCATCCAATTCAAATCGAGATTAAGCCCATCCAATTAACTCAGCCCAAAGCCCAATTTTTAAGGTCCAGCTCATTTAAAGCCCAACCAACTGGGCCTAAACCAAGATTTAATTTATGTTTTGTTAACCTGAGCCAGCTTTGTTTGTCTCACGAGAAAAATTCGAGAAAAATTTTCTCGAGAATATCCAAGCAAACTATAAATAATTAAAAAAACAATAAAATAAAATAAAAAGATTAGGAACTTATCTATAGTTTGAATACATATTTGAAGGCAAGAGAGCAAAAAACTCTGCTCATACTTCTCTCCAAGCGAAACATGCAAACAAAATGAAAAAATAAAATGTGAGAATGTGGAAAGAAAGTGAGAACAGATGGAGAGAATGCAAGAGAGAGATCTAAGAGAGTGCGAGCAAAAGATCTGAGTGAATGTGAGAGAGTGAAAAGGAGAGAGAAAGAGATCTGAGAGAGTGTAAGAGGGTAATCCACAAGAGAAGAAAAGAAGATCAAAGAGAGAAAGAAAGAGGGGTTTGCAAGAGAAATAGAAGCAGAAGAGAAAGAAAAATGAAAGGAAGAAGAGAAGGAGATCAGAGAGAGAAAAGGAGAATCTGAGACAGAAGAAGAGAAAAAAAAAAAGGAAAAAGAAAGGAAGAAGAGAAGAAGAAAGAGAAGGGGAAAAAGGAGAGAGAGAAAAGAGATGGGAAAAGAGAGAAAATTTTTTTTATATAAGTGGTACACATGTCACCGTCCGTACGGTGACACGTGGCACAACCAGGACTGTGCCTTCGAAAGGCAATGTGGTGCAATCATTGCTGTCCAAAATGTATTTTTTATGAACGACTAGATTGTTGTCATGTTAATAATTCGTGGCAAACACTCAGAGCCAATGGAGAATTGCCACGTGGTGGGTGACATCATGCTGACGACACTCAACTACAATTTTTCTTTTTTTTAAAAAATCACCAACAGGTGACGTCATCTTGTTACAGTAAATAAAAAAAAAAATAAAAAATAAAGTTATGTGTCTTCACTATGGGCGAACACATGTGGCCCATCTATCCCAATAGGGATAAATCGGGTTCAAGTCAATTGAACCAGTATGATTTTTGAACTGCTAGTTTATTTACTTTATTTTTAAATTAATTTTAAAATTTTAAAAATATAAAAAATAAAAGAAAAGTTAGGAAAATATTTAAAAATAAGGAAAAATAAATAAATATATGTTGAGTAATTTTGACTTGGATAAAAAATGGAAAAGTAATAAATACCAAAAGATGAAGAAAAGTTTTTAAAAATCCCAAAAAATTTTAGCAAAATGTTAAAAAATTTGCAGAAAAAATTTGTAAAAGTTTTGAAAAATCTAGGAATATTTTAAAGATTCTTTTTGCTCAAATTTGATGATTTTTTTATTATTATCTGTATATATTATATTTTTATATGTATATGTCTCAATGATTTAACAAAGGGTACATATGTATATTAGACCTCACTTATATTTATTTAGAAAAATGTTAGAAAATTTTTAGAAAAAAATTGCAAGAGTTTTGAAAAATCTAGGAATATTTTAAAGATTCTTTTTACTCAAATTTGATGATTTTTTTTATTATTATCTGAATATATTCTATTTTTATATGTATGTGTCCCAATGATTTAACAAATGGTACAAATGTATATTAGACCTCACTTATGTTAATTATAAGGAGGAATTATCTAACAAGATCATTTTCTTTAGAGGTCTTAATAGATATTTCTAAATCTCACCGTAGTTTTTATTTTTATTTTTACATTTTTATTTATTTATTTATTTATTTTAAAGGAATTAATTAAAGACCACTATATTCAATTTAGGGATAATTCATGATTAATTAGGTATCGTTCGTACAACAGGTGTGTAGGGGGTGCTAGCACCTTCCTCTCGCATAACTGAACTCCCGATCCCAAATCTGGTAAAAGCAGATCTAGACTACTGGTTCTTTAGTTTAAGATTAGTCTAGAAGACGAATTAACAAGTAATAATTAGGTGATCTAACCGCACCAATGTAAATAATGGGTCAGTAATGAATTCATCAAAGTTTTAATATTATTATATCTCGTCATTCCGAACCCTTTTCCAGGACTTTGCGACATCTTGTATTTGCTATTTAGAAATTTGAATATAAATCTAATGATGAATGGAAATTTAAGCATTAGCTAGTGTGTGATTTTATTTGATAATCAATGGAAGATGATGTTTGCAACCATATTGTAAATGGAACAAATGCCAAAACCTTGTGGGACAAACTCAAGTCATTGTATGCCTCAAAAGTTATGAACAATAAGTTGTGTTTGCGATTTACAGAGAAGGGTCTTCCATATTTGATCAATTGAATGAAATTTAAGGAGTTTTGGATCAACGGTCAAGAATGGGCATGAAGTTTAAAAATGGGATTCTTAGACTTTGGTTGCTTAATAATTTGTCCAATTATTTGGAAGACATTTTGAATGTCACTTTCTAATTTTACTCCTAATGGTATGGTATCTGACTCACTCGAAAAATGAGCAGCTCGAAAGCTATCCCAAGTATAGGAGTTCTGTCGTGTAATATTAAGCCCAAGGGCTAGATCGTCTCCTCAGGGAATGCGTTTAATCTCAAATTTTACGTTCTTCCAATCGAAATTAAAAAGGTACTGAACTCAGTTCAGATTCGGATTTTTCAAGATGATTCAATTTCACTTTTGAAAAATTAAATGACACGCAATTTAAACCCTAAAATTAACATGCACTAAATAAAAGAAAACAAGAATAAAAACCCTACGTCTACTTAAAAAAATATTGGGACACGCTTTAATAAAAACTAGAAACCTAAAACATGGAACTAAAACATGCAAGAATGGAAACTCTAATCTACCTAAGGAAACATCGAAACACGCACTAATTAAAGATGGTAACCTAGAACATGGAATTAAAAACACACAATGGAAACTAAATTAGACACACACTAAAAAAAAACCAAACCTTCTAAAAATCGAACCTTTAGCACAATTAAGAGATCAAATCAAGACTCACAATTTAAATGTAAACATGAACTCAACGGAAATTTAAAAGACATAAACAATAACGAAACACAATAAAAATACAACCTTTACTAATCATAGACCCTAACTAAATCGAATTTCGACAAAAAAATATCTGAATTTAATTAAGAATGCTAAATTAAAATAACTATCAATTAGATAAACAAAGAGATTAATTTAACAATAATGAAATACTCAACATTACTCAACTTAAACAAAAAGAAAGAAAACTCCAATAACATTAAAAAAAAAACTAAACTTTCTTCAATATTCCAAGATTCAAAGAAAAGTAAATAAAAGAAAGAAAGAAAGGAAAAAAGAGAGAGAGAAACAAATCCACGGAGCCGTGAAGTTGCTGCTGTGCTGGAGAAGTTGCTGCTGCGCTTTGGTGGTCCTGCTATGGAGTCGGCTAGTGTTCTGTTGTGCTTGGGGACTGCTGAAGATGGTGGAGGAGGCTGGCCGTACTGCAAGAGGGCAGAGGAGGCCAAGAGAAATAGAGGAAAGGGGGAGAGTGAGGGAGGAAAGACAAAGGAAAGGAAGAGAGACAAGGGGAGAGAAGCAGAATTGAAAAGAACAAAAAAAAAACAAACTAAAGAAGAAGAAGAAGAAGAAGAAGAAGAAGAAGGAAAAGAGGAGAATGGGGAGCCATGGGGGCTGCCTCCCTAGGAGGAAGAAATAGAGGAGCTTAAATAGGAGGCATTGGGTGCCCTAGACCCGGATGGAAAGGATTGACCCGGATGGGAAAGGGTTGACCCGTCAACTTGATTTTTTTCATTTTTTTCATTCTCTGTTCATCGCAAATTTTGCTCTTCTGGAGCCCTTATCTCATAAAACTCAAAACACAAAAGTTGTAGATGATCCTTTTCTCTTTCTCCAAAAATTTGAATCGTCTCGATCGGAAATTGGACGAAAAAGTTATGCACAAAATACGAACAGGTGTCGGTTTTGATTCCCGGGAATTTTCCTGCGACAAAAAATTACCAAAACTTCATAAATAGTGCAATAAAGTTCAAGAATGATGATTTTGGCACTTTATTAAAATATTGAATAATTTTAGACATTTAATTAAAAATATAAACCGTAAAGCCCGAGTTAAGCGTCCAATTACGCAGTTTCGGCGCGTAATCAGTATCCATGCAACTTGCGTGTTTTGAACAAGATAGTGAGAAGAAAAGCTCAAGATTCATTATCACACTTTGAGATAATAATTACTGAAAATAGGGGGAGAAGCTAATACAGAAACCAAACTGGAAGAGAAAAAGTTCAAGTCAGTCTACATTAAAATAAAAGAATATTGAATGTCACTACTATGGTAAAAGAAAGCATATAAGGAAGAACTGTTTCAAGTTGAAAAGAGAAAATTAACAAGGTTACTAATGTCAAAAAAGACAAGAAAGATTAAGATAATATTGATTGTGTTTTTGCAGTTACTTCTAATAATCTTTTCATCATTTGTGAGGAGAATTTGGTCAATCCTAGTGAAAAAGTGATTAATTTTGCACATCACGAGACAAGTTGGGTAATGGATAGTGGTTTGCCTATTTTCTCATCTTCCTTACCTAGTCTTTGCTTCATTGCTATTGATGAGATTATTGCTAAGCTATTAGTAAACATTAGTGATTGTTGTAAGACAAAATTTGTTTATAGTATTTTTGGTCAATCTTTCTAGTCTCGTTATTTTTGGGATTCAATTTGAAGAGTATTTTCACATTAAATTTGGTGTCTATTATTTGTGATTGTATATTTTATTTGTTGCTTGGTTGTCTCCTTCTAGGTTCTTACAACTAGGAGATTGATTTGTACTTCAGTTTTATCAAAAGGCTCTCGGGTTTGAATTTTGGGAGTGTTAAGCAAATAAGAAAACGGAAAAATAAATATAAGACTTAATGGTCTTGATGATGATGAGCTGTAGATGAGAATGAGAGTCGCGGAGGAGTCAACTTTCATGAATTGGAATGATAATGTCTGCGTGCTCATTTCTCCCACTAAAATGCAATAATTCATTTCCTTCTCTATCTATGCTATGTATCTATAAATGAGAACGTTTGTATTGTGTGAATTGTGCAAGCAAGTGAGCGAGAGAAAAGTGTGAGAGTGCTAAAGGTGAGAGAGAGAGAAAAGTGTAAGAAGAGTTGAATTAAGTGTATGTCTCATCCTCTTATTTTTCTCCCAAATTATAGTATATTTGGTGTGTTTCGTGGACGTAAGGGTCAGATTGTGTGTGATCATTTCATAATCAATGAAATGATTACGAGCTATCTCGTGTTATGTAACTTAAACATAGAGTAAACCTTTAAAATAAAATAAAAAAAAATTATATATATAAAGTAAGGTCATTCCTTATGCATGTTGTGAACTTAATTACACCTACTCTTTTGAATTGGGTAGATATGATTTGCTTTTTCATACACTTTAAAGTTACTTTTAAAAAAAATCATAATTTTGAATATTAACCATTAAAAATGATAAAATAACTTTACAAGAGATGTTTTCTTATCATTATTTTATAGGAAAATTTAGAGGGAGACCAAATGAAATAAAAAAAAAGGAGCCATAATAATACACAAGTGCACCCTAACTTTGACTGCATGCACCGACCTTCTTAAATTCATCAAATATGAATGAAAGAATTAAAACAAGTAGTTTAAGGCTATGTAGTTTTTAAATATAGTTGATTTTTTTTTGTAATTATAATTACATTATGTGAGACTTAAATAGAAAATATATTCTTTTTTTAAGAGTATTACATACTAATTAACTTAATTTAATTAAAAAAGAAGAAGATAACTAATGATAAATTAGTATAGAGTTTGCTTTTTCCTTCTCATGCTAAAAAAAATTAGATCTCATGCAATTTAAAGATTACCCGTTGACATAATGAAAGCAAAAGAATAAAATTTTAAATTATATCAATATTTTTTAGAGAGGGGTGGGAGAGAAATTTGAATAATTGATCTTAAATTACTTACATTTGCTAATCAATGTTATAATATAAGTAGGACTTAGATGATTTTAATTAACTATTTTTAAAAAATGAGATATTAATTTTTTTTTGGTCGGTTACTTTCACCCCATTCAATAGCTCTTGTCGTCCAATTTTAAAATATGAAAAAACGTTACCTTTAAAATAAATTTAAGCTGTGCATTTGTGAGAATGAATTTTTAAGTTTCGATTTGGATTTATGTAAATTTTAATAAAATATATTATAAAATTGTATTTCATCTCATCTAAATCAACTTAAATTCAAAAACATTTTACTCAAAAATGAGGTCTTTTTATTTTTATTTTTTTATCATCCAGTATTCATTTTGAAAAGATGCTTTTACCTTTTCGCTAGAAATATTATTTTAATTAAAAACAAATTCTTCATATGTAAAATTAAAATTTGTGTCATTTTTTATAAGTAAAATTACTATTTCCCATCAGTATGATAGTGAGAACTGTATTATTATTGATTTGATAGATATTACTTTCATTTGATATGATCGAGTTTGTCATTTTCCCAAAAAAAGGAAAAATTACGAAAAAATGAGTCGTCATTTTAGAATTTGGTTGCAGCAGCGTGAGCGACTTTTGATTCCCATAGGTTGTCGTATGTGAGGCTTCTGCTGACTGCATTGGGCCTTCACGCAAGCCCATGGATATTTCTTTAGGCCCACTCAATCCTGGCCTGGAAAAAATGAAGCTCTTTTCTCCGCCGTAAAACAGAAAGGGCTCTATGTTTGGACCACTGCCGAGATGGACAAAGGCCCACAGCCCAAGGATGGATTGTTTCTTACTATTAGATCCGATGACTGGACAAACCGAACAAAGTTCTGTTAATGCAAATCGAATCTAATCCGCTTTAATTAACTGATCAATACATTAAATAAGTGAAATATAATATATATTATTTTATCTATTCCTAAATGAGCTGGTTGAGGAATTTCAGATTTTACCTAATAGATATCTGCCTAGTTAAGAACTATTATTCAAATTTAATTGTCTCTGAATTTGTCTTGTGCTCCCATTCAAACCCAAGTCCAAATACTCAATTCTCTTAGTCAAAATAAAATCCTAAATCCATTAAAAAATAAAAATATATATATGATTTTATGACTAATTATTAAATATTTTAAAATTATCAAATTATAATTTAAAAAATAAATTCAATTAGTATGTTACGTAATAAATTTTTCCATCATATGCTTAAAAATATTAAAATATTCTTAAAAGAATAAAGGAACATTTTTGATAGTCGACAAAATATGTAATATCAATTTTGCCCTAATGTTAAATATAAATGCCACATGTCACAAAAACTAAATTTTGAACCCATTGAAACCCTTCTTCTTCACTGTCTTTTGGACTCCTAACCCTTCAAATTTCAATCCAATCATTTTTCATGAAAGTTTAAACATTCACAGTGATGGGTTAACCATCAATTTCATTTTAAGAGCTCCTGTATTCTTAAAATGCATACTCAAATTGAAAACAGATATCAACATTCTTTTATTTACAATAAAGAGGGATTCTAGGTAAGTTTTTGATTTGTATCTATTCAATCTTTAATTTTTTAATTTGAACTTAATTCTAATTTAAATTTATTATGTGTATGTAACTTGAAGAAATTTTTGCTAGTGTTCGTGTTTGGTTTTTTTTTTTTTAACATGCGCACTTAACTTTTACTATTATGCTCATGAGATTATAGCTTCATACTATATTTATAAAAAGACTTGCTTATAAGAGAATAAAAGGAAAATTTTGATAATTTTCAAAGTAACAAAATATCAATGACATCTAACCATTATGTTAAAGTAAAATGACACATACATTTCAAAATCTAAATTTGAAATCCCATTGAGACCTATTGGCTCCCCCTTCCTTTACACTCCTAACTCTTCAAATTTCAACCTCATCATCTTCGAATAAAATGCAAACATTCACAATATGGATTAATAATTAATTTCATTTTCTTATTAATGTAGCTCTTTTAGTCAAAGAAAGTATATGAGAAAAGATATGAGTTTTTTTTTTTTTTCAAAAAAGAGTGGAATGCTAGGTAAGTTTAGATTTTATGTATTTGAACCCCAATTTTCCATTTTTGAATTTAATTCAAACTTTAATTTCCTATGTTTATGTAACCTAAAAAAAATTATGCTAGTAGCTGTGGTTTAATTTTTTTTATATATGCGCTTAACTTCCTACTATTATATTTGTGGGATATGAGCTGCAAGTTTTTTTTTTCAAAAAAAAAAAAAAAAGTTGACATGGTAAAATATATTAATTAATAAATGAGCCACTATTTGATACAATGATAAAAAGAAAAAAAAAATTGTCAAGCACCGAAGCATACGCGTTTGAGTATGATTTTTGGTTACTTTAAGTAGCATTGCATGATATCATGTTTTGGATCTATAATAGTGGGAGCATCACTTTGAGGCTTTTAATATGATCTATGCTCTTAGATAGGGGGGCACTTGACTATTCTTGGGAACCATTTTTAGTAATAATTTTATTGAAAAATACAATAATAGATTTTGAAATTCAAATTGGGGTCGCCACTAACATATTCTTTACCTTGATATGGTTAGAATACCTAATCTTAGTTTGCTTTACCAAAATTAGGATCGAGAGTTCGGTTATGCGAGGGGAATGTACTAGCACCCCTTACACACCTGTTTTTATAAACAGTACCTAATTAGCTATGAATTATCCTAAATTAAATTTTAATGATCTTTAATTAATTCCTATAAAATAAATAAGTAAATAAATAAATAAATAAAATAAAAATATGACTTTGGGAATGTCTAATAAGACCTCCAAATCAAGGGATCTTATTAGATAAACCTACAAGTGAGGTCTAAATTACTTAATTACCATTTTGAAATCATCGGAATGCACAAAAATCAATAAAATCATAAAAAATCATCTTTGAAGACATTCCTAGATTTTTTTAAATTTTTTATAATCTTTTTTGAAAATTTTCAAATATTTTTCTAAAATTTTCTAGAGTTGTTAAAAAAATTTTAAATTTTGTTTAGTATTTTATTTTTCGATTTTTTTAAATTTGAGTCAAAATAGCTCAAATATTTTTTTATTTTTAAAAAATATTTTCCTTGATTTTTCTGAGTTTTATGATTTTTTTGTGCTTTTTTTTTTCTGAAAATTTAAAAAACCAATTTAAAGAAAATGATAAAATAAATAAACAATAAAATAAAATAAAATGAAATAGGGCCACGTGGGGAATAGCACCCTCATGCCCTTTCCCAATCTCTTATCCTTTCCAACATTTCTTTTTCATTTTTTACTTCACTCCCTCTCCTAAATTCCCTTCGTTCTCACTCTTCCCAAATTCACTCACTCTCAATCTTTTTCCTCGCAGCTCTCTCTCTCTCTCTCTCCCTCCTCCCAAATTGTCTCAATCTCCAATCTCTCTTTTTCTCCTTCTCCTCAGCCGCAGGGTCAGCCGCAGCCACAGCCGCAGCCGCGTCGCCATTGTCGCCGATGCCGCCGGCGACCTCGATCGGCAGCCGCTCATAGTGATCGCAGCTCGTCCCCTACTCGAGTTAATGATCCGTGAACCTTACCCATGGTGGTTGTTCGTGCTTCTAATCCTCTCTGATCGACTTCCGAGAGAAGATGGAAAGACGGGGCGACGAGAGAAGGTCGGCGGCGTGATTCTGAATTTCCTTTTCTCCTTTTTTTTTTCTTTCATTTTCTCATGGATCTTCTTTTTCTGTTCAATTTTCTTCTCCTGATCTATTCCCTTTTTTTTTCTTTCCTTTATTTATTTATTTATTTTTTTGCAATTTAAAATTTTTGGATTAGGGCTGAATTCAAGATCACCCACCAATCAGTCTCTCTCACACTTTTGCAATATGAACGTGGTGTGTGTTTTTTTTCTGAATTTTCACACTGCTTGTAAAATTTTCTGCAATCCTCACCGTGGCTTTCTCACCACATGAATCATTTTTTGTTCCCATGTTGCTAGTCTTAGGCTCGTATTTGTAGGACTTGAAGAATAATCTAATTAACCCATCAAATTCAAATTAGCAAATCAGAATTAAATTTAATTTGTTAACTTAATTTGGTTAACCAAATTTATTGAATTTGAATTGTGTGTGTGTGTGTGCGCGCGCAGGTGACAAGATGAGGAACTTCAACTATCCTTTATTTTATTTTATTTTATGTATTTGTATATTTTTTTTTGTATTTTTTTTCCAGTATAAATTAAAATTTTTATTTATTTTTATAATATAAGACCCCCAGACAAATTAGGGTGTCTACATACATAATTCAATCGGATCGCATGAATGTAACGACTTGGAATGAATTGCGGCAATGGAAGTATTAACCATCCGTTTATGTTTGGCTAATGATGTGTTGTATCACGTCATGGATGAGAATTCTCCAGCATCGGTTTGATGTAAACTAGAAAGCCGATATATGTTTAAGAGTTCTTCAAAATCTACAAGTGTAGTGAAAGAAGATTCAGAATGCAGTGATGGTGATATGCTATGTGTTTCATTGGGTTCAGAGTGACCTCATGGATAATTCTTGGATCTTAGATACTGGATGCTCTTATCTTAGAAAATGGTTTGACAATTACAATTTAGTTTATGTTGGTTGTATTTTGATAGAAAATGATATTTTATGCAAAATATTTGGTATTGTAAGTTTCAAAATCAAAATGTATGATAGTGTTGTAAGAACCATATGTGATGTAAATCATGTATTGGGTCTAAGGAAGAATGTTATTTCATTGGACACTTTAGACTGTAACGGGTATAGTTACAAGTCTAAAAGTGGAGAAATGAAAGTGTGTGAAAGTGACTCAATAGTGATGAAAGGAGAAAGGTAGCGAGAAATATCTATGTACTGCAGGGTGTTATGGTTGTAGGTGGAGTTGCAACTGTAGAATCTGAGTCAGATAATCTATGACATATGCAGTTAAGGTGTATAGGTTACTACATGTATTCAAATGTTTAGGGACCGATGAGGATAACTTCACAGGGTAGACATATTTTTCATGAGTGTATCATGAAAGGTCTTGGTTTATCCCATATGGCACAAGCCTAATGTTGATGTGTTTAGCAGGTTAAACTTGTTGTTGAGGTAGAGTACTAGATCGAGAGAGAAATCCTCAGGTCAGATATTGGACTAAGTATGCTGGTTTCGTTGAAGAAGTTTTGTGAGCAGTGCATGTTATATGCAAGGCTTGTTGGGTACTTCTTGGTAAAGTCAATGAGTATGTCGTGTTTTTCGTGTGATCGATCGCCAAATGTATCGCTAGATGTGAGAGTTGCAGGTGAATTGTGGGTAGATTTTGTGGTAGACTACTCGATTGTGAGTGGATGTCTACTGGTGCACTATTCTAGTGATGAAGGATCTATACTTGGTGTATATCCAGACAGTACGTCTTTCTGGGGGTATAAGAAAGGTGAGTGCAAGTTGGGTGATCTTGTGGCAAACAAAGGGGTAATTGAGGACATGACTTTTGGTCATAAAGCCATGGGGGTAGCGTACTCAAGTAAAGGAAGAGAAGCAAATGTCAGAAAACTGCGATAGTAGCAATCATAATATTTAGGTGGAGTTAGGGACCCAGGATAGAAATGTAGGGAGTTCTATCTCGAATCAACAGTATAACAGTATGAATGAGCATGTGATGCAGGTGGGGTTATAGACTCAGAGCAGAGATGACATTAGTCATATTATAGAAGTTTCAGCTTGTGAGACCACCAAGATCACGGTGGGCCCATGTGCACTATCAGACTACCACTTAGGTATAAATTTGACATTTTGGTACTTCATGTATTCATTACTACCAATAGCAGAGTTTTTACTATTTTTCAAGTTGTAATGCATTGTAAGGGGAAAATAGGTGGATGAGTGCTATGGTGGAGGAAATGGAGGTATAACATACGTACCAGATGTGTGAGTTAGTGAGACTTCCAGTTGGGAAGAAGGTGATAAGATGTAGTGAAGTGATGTATATGTTGTATGTGAATGACATGTTATTGGCTGAAATGACTTTGATTGAGGTTAATCAGTTGAGAACTCTGTTGAAAGGTTTTGACATGAATGTGTTGGGTACGACCAATAATGGTCTTGGTTTGCTGATTCGCGTGGACAAAGCTGTAGGGAGATTGATGTTATCTCAGGGTGGCTTTGTGGATAGGGTTGCATGGAGATTGGTGTTATCTCAGGGTGACTTTGTGGACAGAACCGCAAGTCTTGGGGATTTTTGTGGAGAATCAATATGGAATGTCTACCGTTCGGTACCCAAGGATGGATTGTGATGTCTGAGATATGTCAAAGGTCTCCCATGATTGTATAATGGGGTGTTTCGGCAGGTAATAGAGTGGACCGTCAGTTGTGAGATTTATTGAAAACTATGCGGGGGGCTTTGGGGATAGAAGGCTTGTAGTAGTGTTTGTGTTTACTGTTGTGGGAAAGTCTTGTTGGAAGTCTAGGATGAAGTCTTCGAGTATTGCATTTACAACTGTATCGGGGTTGATGGTAGAAGCTGAAGCTGCCATCGGCAAGTTCAAGTAGCATTGCTTGGACTTGGTGTTTGTCTCCAAGTGCTAGACGAGAGACGGTGTCAATCTAACGTTTCAAAGTTCAAGGTGGAACAACGGGTTCATGTTTTCGGTTTCTCCTAAGGGGCGTATGTTCGCTAAGGTGGAGTTTGTTGTGAATTATGTCATATATACTAAGGGAAAGCATGAAGGAAATCAGAGTGCAGCAAAGGCAGGATTTCAATCTTGTTTGAAACCATCGATGATTTTCCTGAAATCGTTGACGGTTTGGCTCGGAACAACATGCACAGGTTTTGAATTTTGAATAATAAGCTGTGCCACTTATCGCCACCATTGGGTGACACGAGGCTACTCTTCCCTAATCAGGTCAAACCGAGTCAACTTGAGTTGACCAGTTAATCTAGTTCAGACCGTGTCACAACGTCCTAAAAAAGGTTTAGAATGGCAAGGGATAATAGATATTGAAATTTGAATGAGATCGCCACTAACTTATTATTTACCTTGGTGCGATTAGAACACTTATTTATTAGTTATTGATTGGTCTCTAGAACTATTCATAAGCTAAAGAACCAATAATCTTAGTCTGTTTTACCAGAATCGGGATTGGGAGTTCGATTATTCGATGGGAAGGTACTAGTACTCCCTACACACTCATTTTATGAATGGTACCTAATTAATTATAAATTATCCCTAAATTAAAATTTGATTTTTGCAATTAACTCCTTTAAAGTAAACAAATAAATAAATAAACAAAATAAATAAATAAATAAAAGTAACAAATATATAAATTAATTAATTAAAAATAAAAATAAAAAATCAGTGTGTGATTAGAAATGTCTAATAAGACCTTCAAATAAGGAGATCCTATTAGATAAACCCCCTCTTAGATTTAATACAGACAAAGTCTGAAATGTCTCTTTACCTTTTTTGAAATCATCGGGGCGCACCCACACAAAAAACAAGTATAATCATCAAAAATCATCTTTGAAAACATTCTTAGATTTTTCAAAATCTTTGTAATTTTTTTCTATTTTTCAATATTTTTATAAAATTTTATGGGAATTTTTATAGTTTATTCCTTTTTTTTTTTATATTTTCCATTTTTTTATTTTGAGTCAAAATAACTCAAAAATATTTTTATTAGCTTCATAAAAATTTTTCCAACATTTTCTCTATTTTTCCTTTTTTTTTTTTTGTGTTTTTTCTACTATTTTCCTCCAATTTTTTTTAAAATTAAAATATTAAGTAAAAAAAAAACTTCCTCTCTTTGTCTTCTCTCTCTCTCTCTCTCTCTCTCTCTCTCTCTCTGCGCTCACTCTCCCTCTCTTTCTCGGATTTCCCCCTTTACTTTTTCTTCTCCTTTTCCTTTTTCTTTTCCCTTCACTTCTTCTTCCTTTTCCTTTCTGTTTCTCCCCACGTCTCTTTGACTCTCCTCTACGATTTTTCCTCTCTCTCTGTCTCTCTCTCTCTCCCTTTCTCTCCCCTCTTCTTCGTCTTGTTGGGTCCACTCCACATAAGTAATTAAAAAAAGGAGGGGGGGGGGGGAGGAGCCTATGTGCCAAGAAGCCCATTAGGGCAAATTAAAGGAGGTGGCAGGGAGCTGCGCCGTACAGCAGAAAAAATGAAAAAGAAAAAGAGCTGCTATAACAGCCGTCTCCTCCACACCTCTCGTCTTTATCAACTCGACGATTGGAAGATTTTTTGTGATCCGATTTTGCTGAAATTAGAAAGCATGTTCGGAATTTGTCAACCTTCGATCTGGACGGTGGAGATTTATTTCAGAGTTTTGGAGGACCTGATTGTGTAGTACTGACAGTAACTGCGTTCGGGCGACTTCTTTTCGCTCATTCTTATTTTATCGCGATTCTTTTGGGAATCCTTTTTGCTCTAAGTTTGTGAACATTTTTGGTGATTGTACTACTTTAATTTTTACCTCTATTATAGTGTAAATTTTATTGGATCTCATAGGTCTTGTGGTTTTTATCCTTCACATTAGAGGGTTTTCCACGTTAAAAATTGTGGTGTTCCTATTATGGTATGTGATTTATTATTGTTGGTTGGTTATTTTTGCTCGTCACAGATTTAATTTTTGGGAAAGATTTATCCAATGTGCTAGTTGTCTTGTTACTTTCTCAACAAGTGGTATTAGAGCTTGGTTCATATAAAATATGGAAGACAACGTAGGTACTATGTGCAAGCTCACAACTTCAAATTATTCAATTTGGAAACCAAAGATGGAGGATATTCTTTATTGTAAGGATTTATTTAATCCGATTGAGTTAGGTAGTGATAAGTTAGAAAAACAAACTGAAGTTGATTGGAAGAAAATGCCTAGGAAAGCAGTTGACAAAATCAGATAGTGAGTGGATAATAGTTTTTTTCATTATGCGGCTCAAGAGACAGATGCTCAAATACTTTGGAAGAAGTTGGAAAGTCTTTATGAGAGAAAGAATGCTCACAACAAAGGTTTTGTAATTAGAAAGCTTGTAAATTTGAAGCTTAGAGAATGAAAATATGTTACTGAAAATTTGAGAGATTTCCAAAATTTGGTAAACTAGTTAACCAACATGAAGATAATTTTAGATGATGAACTACAAGTTTTGTTGCTATTAAGTTCTTTGCCAGATAGTTGGGAGACTCTTATAGTATCTCTTAGCAACTCAGCCCCAAACGGTGTGTTGACCTTGTCGTTTGTTAAAGATAACTTGTTTAATGAAGAGACTAGAAGAAAAGAAATGAGTACAGATAATACCCAGGTATTTGTTACAGAAGATATGGGGAGAAACCGATACAAAAATGAAAGAGGTAGAAGTAAAGTAGAAGCAAGTCAAGGTCAAGATTTAAAAATCTTGAGTGTCATTATTGTGGTAAAAATGGTTATATCAAGAAGTATTGTTACAAGTGAAAAAGAGAAAATAAAAGTAATAGGGACAAGTAAGAAAAAAAAGAATCAGGATAATAATAATCGTGTTGCTACAACTGTTGGAATTGATTTGGTTCTTGCTTATGATGATAATGTAATTAGTGTTGCCTGTAATGAAATTAGTTGGACGGTTGACAGCGGTGCCTCTTTTCATGTGACATCAAGGAAGGATTTCTTCAGTTCATATATGTAGTAACCGGGAAAAAAATATATATATAATAATAATAAAATAATAAAATAAAATTAATTAATTAAATTAACAAGTAAAATGAATAGTATGATAAGGAACAAATATATATATATATATATATAAATATATAAATATTAAAGCATGTATATATATATATATGTGTGTGTGTGTGTGTGTGTGTGTGTGTGTGTGTATATAAAGTATAAAAGCTTCTTCAAGAAGCTACACTTTAATAAATGTTTACTATTATATATATATATATATAAAATAACACAAGCTTCTTTAAGAAGTTTTGAGTTCACTCTCTCTCTCTCTCTCTCTCCTACGACTCTCTCTCTTCGATTCCGGGCTAGTTTTACGCTGGATCGACAAACCGAAGCCACCACGACGCTCCTGGCGAAGTTCTCTACAAGTCTGCCGGAGCGGATCATCAGGGAAACGAAGTTGGATTTCATCCCAAATCCAAGGTAAGGCTTTATATTCAATATTTGGATTTTTGACAGTTGAAGAAAATGATATACGCGTAAAAATACTGAACTTTAATACTGAAAATTTTCAGTTCTAGGGTATTGATTGGGAACGTTGGGAATCATCCCTAAGTTGAGGTAAGACTTTTTAAGTCGAATTTGACTTAGTGGTAGTTATAGAAAATGTTGTACGTACGAAAATACTAAACTTTAATTCTGCGAGTTTTCATTTTCAAGGTATTGAGTTGAGAACCTTGTGGGTACGAGGAAGATTTTCTTAGGGGCTTTTCAGGAATCAGGTAAGGGGATAAACTAAGCTAGTTTTGTTTTGAGAAAATGTATGTATATATATATAGCATCTGGTTTCAGGAAAAATAAATATATTTATATATATGATTTATATTTGGAAAATACTGTTTAAATGATGATATGTTGAATACGTAGAAAATTTGTTTAGTGTGGCATGAGTATAAAAATGTTGTGAAATACTGTTTTTTTTGGGAATGGGGACGATATGGATTTCTATGATGGAAAACCATCGTACGGGCCAAGATATTTTTATATGTATATGTGATTTGCAGGCGTATGGGCCGTGCTATGTGGATGAGATTTGCCGGCGTACGGGCTGTGCTATGTGATTTGCCAGCATACGGGCTGTGCTATGTGATTTGCTAGCGTACGGGCTGTGCTATGTGATTTGCCAGTGTACGGGCTGTGCTATATGATTTGCCGGCGTACGGGCCGTGCTATGTTAAAATATGTAATACCAGCGTACGGGCCGATGATTTTTATGATACACATATATATGTGAAATGATATGATTGATGTGAAAATAAATGATATGAGATATTTATGTATCACGGTTTTAGTATATGTATATGATATCAGAACCTGGTTGGCTTGGTCTAGGCTAGCATTTGCACGGTACCGTTGCTATGTGTCCATGGTCCTCGTGATCATGATATCTGTGTTAACGCCACTGTACGGAGTGGTGTGAGATTGGATGGTCGATGTGGTTATTTTCAAGAAGTGTGTTGTTATCGCCCCTGGTGTATGAACCAGTCTGGGTAGACCCATCGGACCTACAGACTACTGTTTGACTTGGCAGTGGTCGGCCAACCATTGTCCAGTCCCGCCTTCGGGCCACACAACCCAGTCATGTGGGGGTAATACATGACAACAGCCAGCTAACCTACTAGGATTGTTTTTATGTTATTATTATTATGATATAAGATGAGAAATGTTTATGAAAATGCAGTATGTTCTGCCATGTTTTGATATGCATATGTTTTCCCAGATTTGATAAACAGTATTGAATATGTTATGTATGGTATATGTAGAACACAGAATACTCATGTTGCCACACACTGATATTAGTTTATTTCCCTTAATGAGAGGTGTCTCACCCCTAAATCTTATACATTTTTCAGGAGCCCCTGATAAGAGAGCGGGAAAAGCCCCGCTGATCTAGATCAGTTGTTTGCCCTCTTTGGAAGGGTAAGTTTTTGGTAGGGACAGTTAGGTTTTGTGGGGATTGTCCCTAGATTTCATTTTTGAGATGTATATACTGTGAGATAGTAATTGTAGTGACTCTGGTATCTGTTATGCACATTATGATGAGATGTATATGATTTTATACTTTCTGCTGCGTAGGCTTCTGCTGTATGTTTTGTTATATCCCTGGTGCCCACGGGCCCAGGTGGATTGTGACCTGTTGAGTTGGAATGTATGATGTGATGATAATTTATTTATAAAAAAATATATATATATGTGAAAAAGGAGCAGGTCGTTACAATATACTTTTGGTGACTTTGGAGTTTTGAAGATGGGAAACGATGTTGTGGTTCCGATAGTTGACATTGAAACTGTTTGCTTAAAGACCAACAATGTAACAAGATTGATACTCAATAATGTCAGGCATGCTCCTAGTATTCGTCTGCATTTGATCTCTGTTAGAAGACTTGATGATGATGGATATTGCAACTTCTTTGGTAATGGACAATGGAGACTTACCAGAGGAAATTTAATTGTAGCACAAGGTAACAAATTTTCTAATTTATATTTTTTGAATGCTTCTATTTGCTTGAATTTTGTGAACGCAGTTGATAATAATATCACATCAGAGTTATGACATAAGCGACTCAGTTACATAAGAGAGAAAGGACTCGATTGCTTGGCCAAGAAGAATTTGTTGTCGGGCTTAAATTGTGCAAATTTAAAAAGATGTGTTCACTGTTTGGCCGGAAAGTAGACAAGTGTTTCATTTAAGAGTCATCCTCCTTCTAGAAAAACATAGTTACTTGAGTTGATTTATTCAGATGTTTGTGACCCAATGAAGGTAAGGACACTTCGTGGTGCACATTATTTTGTTACTTTTATTGATGAACATTCAAGAAAGCTTTGGGTTTATGCTTTGAAATCCAAAAATCAGGTGCTTGATATTTTAAAGATTTTCAGGCTTTAGTTAAGAGAGAAATAGGAAAGAAGATAAAATGTATTTGCACTGATAATGGTGGCGAGTATTTTGGTCCATTTGATGTGTACTGTAGACAACAAGGTATCCGATATCAGAAGACACCTCCTAAGACTCCTCAGTTGAATGGTTTGGCAGAAAGGATGAATAGAATACTCGTAGAGAGAGTCAAATGTTTGCTTCTAGAAGCAAAAATAACTGGATCATTTTGGGGTGAGACATTATATATTGTTGTTCATGTAATTAACTTGTCTACTGTTGCACTGTAGGCTGATGTCCCTGACAGATTCTGATATGCGAAGGATGTTTCCTATGACCATCTATGTGTGTTTGACTGCAAAGCCTTTGTTCATGTGCCTAAAAATCAAAGGTCCAAGTTAGATGTTAAGGCAAGGCAGTGCACTTTTATGGGGTATAGTCAGGATGAGTTTGACTACAGGTTTTATGATCCAGTGGAAAAGAAACTTGTGAGAAACCGTGATGTAGTCTTCATGGAGGATCAAACCATTGAAGACATTGGCAAGATAGAAAATTCTCAGTTTCAGGATAGTGATGGCTCAGTTGACTTGGATCTGATTCCTTTTGAAAATTTTCTCGATACAGTTGAGATTGACAATTAGTATGATATTGAGGCAAATGTTCAGAACGATCATGTGGTGGAAGATCACGAAACTGTTGATGAGGAAGGTACAAAATAGTAACCCGAAAAAAATTAAATTAATTATTAATTAATTAATTTATTAAATATTATAAAATTGAGTTAATTAAATAAGTAATACAATAAGATATACATACATACATACATACATATATACATACATACATACATATATATATATATATATATATATATATACACCAAAAATACAACTCAACGTATAGCTGTCAATTAAAATTCGGCCCTCGATCGTCAAATAATATAAAAAACACTCGACCACTGGCCATTATTTCAAACTACTACATTTCATAAACAATTCCAATATTTTCGCAAGCATTTTTAGTATTTCTCAAACAATTTCACTATTTCACAAACAGTTCGGTATTTCAAAATCTCAAATCCAGATATACAATAATCCATACAAATTAAATCATTTGCCACATGATTTCCACATTTTAACATAACCATATAAACAAACAAATTTTCCACCGTTCATTTTATTCAAAAATATCATACCATATATCATAAGTTTGTAAAATCGATTTTGAACGGTTGGTTTTTAAAATAACTTTTAAATTCTTACATATATAATGGTTAAAGAAGCTTCAGGAATCCTAAGATCCAGAGACCTTTTTTTTGCTTCTCTCTCTCTCTCTCTCTCTCCTCATTTTCTTGATAAATACTCAGCCGATCGGAAAATGAAAAATATCGCTGGGTTCCATTCTCCGTCATCATCAGTTTAACCGGAATTGATTTTTTGTGGGAGCGTTGTAGGCATCACTCTTGGGGTAAGGTAAAAACATACTCTCTCTTCAATTTCTCCTCAATCTTCAGTCAAACTGACGATCGGAAACTACCACGTGGTTCTAGGGGCGATTCTTTTCAAGATAGTCGGAGTGGATTTTTGATTTGGGGGATCCTAGGCACCACTCCGAGGCTAAGGCGAGCAGTACAAATTAGGTGGGTTGTTTTAAAATTTTAACCAATTAAATTGTAGTATTTAATTATTAAATTGTAGTATTTAATTATATCAAATTTTTGGGAGTGTTTTGGGAATAAGTTAAATTGTAGGGAATTAATTAAATTAGATTTTTAGAAATATTCTTAGGATTAAATTAAACTGCAGGATTGAATTATATTGGATTTTTGGAAATATTCCTAAGATTAAATTAAACTGCAGAATTGAATTCTATTGAATTTTTGGAGATATTCTTAAGATTAAATTAAACTGCAAGAATTTGATTAAATATAATTTTTGGGGAACATTTTGGAATTAAGTTAAATTACAGGGATTGAATTATATTAAAATTTTGGGAATATTTTGAAAATAGATTAAATTACGGGAATTTGATCATATTGGTATTTTTTTTTAATATGTTAGAGATTAAATTTAAATATAGGAAGTAGATCATATCCCCATTTTTGGAATTTAACTGGTTAACGGGAGTGTGTGAACCTAGGGATATTAAAATAATTATTATTTCAGGACTTAGCTGATTATACTGAAATATGTGGTTATAAGATTTGTGCACTAAACACCGTAGGTGTCAATTTAGGAATCTTACAGGCACAGTCTCCGTGAATAAGGTAGGCGAAATAGATTAAGCCAGTAGTTTTGTAAATTTCACCTGTTAAGATGAAAATTATTTGTGTATTTATATGATTATCCTGTGAGTATTGAAAGCCAACCGTTTAAACTGAGATTTTTTGAGCTTAGGGTTGTGTTAATAGCTATTATTTTCGGAAATGAACTGATTAAAATAAAGAAGAAGGCTACATGATTTAAGTAATGAATTTTATGGATTAATTGACTGGTTGAAATGATTGGTTGAAATTGTTTTACATTTTCTAAAAATTGGTCAAAGTGAGTAGGGTTAATTATCTCTGTTTTGCTTATAAACGCTTAGTTTGAGTATATGATAAAATGTGGAGGTAATTTAACCTATATTTTCAGTAAAATAGATAATGAACATGAATTGACTTATTATTTCAGTAATGATATAGATAGGAGTATTATTTAAATTGTGTGACATGAGTAAAATGAATATACTGAGTTGAGTTATGATATATATATGACATGTTGAAAATAATGAAATGTATTGGAATTATACTGCATGTGAATTATTTAATTAGAGCAAAATGTGAATGTTAAATTGAAATGTATGGTTTGAGAACTCCGGTGGACTACTGTATGCACAATACTGTTGTGCGTGTTTTAGGAGAGCTTAGTACACCCACATGTCTTAGAGAGAGTGTGGGGACGGGATAGTCAATTGGGCTGAGAAGGGTAGAGTCCCCCTGGAGTTTAGACTAGTATGGGAATAGCTAATCTGACTTACAAATTGAAGAGATAGTTACTGATTTAACTTTGGTGGGCTGACCAGGGTTAAGTCTAGCCTATGAGCTGCACAACTCGTCATGAGGGGAAGCATGACAGTGTTTATCCATTTGACAATGAGTTCTAAATGCATAATTGTTGATTTAACTAGTGAATATTATATAACAGTGTATGTGAAATATCTGTGAATACTAAGTATGTGAAAACCGAAGATGAGAAATGTGAAATGAGATTATATGATGTGAAATACTGAGAAATGTGAGAATTGAGATCATGAAGAGATGAGTATTATGGAGATAATAGATATAGAGTAAAGAATAAATGTATTATATATTGTAGTATTATATGTACTTGGGGCGAGATAAACTTTCCGTCTGAGGGCTTGCTGAGAAAGACGAGTGCCCTGATAGGTATCAGATGTAGTCATACCCGACTGCATAACATATTAGCATAACGTATTAGGGTAGAGGAAAGCAACTTGTATGGGCGGATAATTTTCCATATCCTCGGGAGCCTTCGTTGATAAATAATTGTGTGAATGTGTGTGAATACGAGACAAACCATCCACCTGAGGGCTTACTAAGTAAGGTAAGTGCCCTAATGAGCATCAGTTATAGTCATACCCGGTTGCATAAGGTATTAGAGTAGAGGGGTGCTACTTGTATAGGCGAGTAATCACCCCAATCTTTGGGAAAATCTCGTTAATAAAATATGCTGCATATGTGTGAGTAGGGACAGATAATGATTTCATAATTGTAGATTAATTTGTAAATGATGATTATATTTTGTACACAAACCTCAGGATAGCCGCACACTGGTATTAATCTATTCCATCTTACTGAAATGTGTCTCACCCGATATGAATTTCATCTTTTTCAAGACCTCCGTGTGATCGAGTTCAGTGAGCTTGGGGTTGGCCTAGCAGTTGAGAGAGAGAGAGAGTATAACTTTGGATATATTTTTGTGCTGTATTATATTTATGATTTCTGAGTTGTATTGTAATAACTCGAAAAAATAAAATAAAAAAACTAATAAATTAAAATTATTAATCAATTAATTAGTTAAATATTATTAAATTAATGTATTAAATAAATAAGTAAAAAGAAATAGTATAAAAAGAGAGAGTTAAGGGTAATTATTAATTAATTAATTATTATTAAATAAATAAATAAATACATAAATAAATAAATAAATAAATAAAATAGTAAAAAAAAATTGGAATAAATATATATATATATATATATATATATATATATAAGTTTATTATAATCTGTTTATATAAGTTAAAGTGTATATATATATAAGATTTAATAATAATAATATATATTATTTATATAGGAAGTAAAAACTTCCTGAGGAAGAAATCTTCCTTAGGAATATTAGCGTGCTCTCTCAGTCTCTCTTCTGCGTCCACCACTCTCCTCCATTCTTCTCTCTCTCTCTCTCTTAATTTCTCGGCGGATATTCGGCCAATCAGGAAACGGAAGGTACCGTTGGATTCTTAGTTCTTCCACCGACATTTTTACTAGAACAGATTTGTCGTGAGAGCGGCGTAGGCACCACTCCTAGAGAAAGGTATATTTCCTCTAAATCCTTAATTTTTCCTTAAATTTGTCGTTAAATCGATGATCAAGCACCCCCACGGGGTCCTAGTAGTGATTGTCGTCATTTTGACGTGAGTAAATTTCTAATTGAGATTTTCTAACCCCCACTCCATAGCGAAAGTGAGATTTGAGAAATTAGATAAATTAGTTATATTTGGAGTATAACTATTTATTTGAAATTTATGGCCCTAGGAAATATTAAAATAGTATTTTATTTAGGGTTGATTTAATGGAATTAAAATTTTTGATTCAGGGTCTGGGTGAGCGCCGTAGGTATTTTTTAAGGTCTCTATTGGTGTAATTCAAGAAATCAGGTAAAAAGAAAAATATATATTAAATCAGAATTTTTATGAATTTAATGAAAAATGAATTGTGTTATATATACGTGTATATGTTATATGTTTCGGTATAAGTTTAAAATGTCAACCATTTAAATTATATTTTTTTGAATTTAAGACTATTTATTATATACATATATGCGAAAATGAACTAATGAAAGTGAGAAATATTTTTGGGATAATTATGTAAGAAATGGAAATTATATTTTCAGTATTTAAATGTTAAATGTAGGTTGACTTATTTTACTAGGAATATGTATGAATTTTATTATTAAATTGTATGGAATGAATAAGTGTAAGTTCTGTGCAAATATATGTTAAATGTATGAGATGCAGGTTAAGTAAAACATTAAGAATGAAATATGATATAAATCATGCTGCTTGTGTATGTTAATGCAACAATGTAAATGTATGACAACTGAAAAATGTTGGATAAAACAGTTGAAAGATGTTGGGTAAAACAATTGAAAGATGTTGGGTAAAACAGCTTAAAAATGCTGGGTAAAACAACTAAAAGATGTTGGGTAAAATAGTTGAAAGATGTTGGGTATGAAATGAAATGGAATGAAAACGAAAATGAATGAAACGGAAATGAAATGTGAAATGTGAACAATGTAAAATAAGAGAGAGCCACTTAAAGTGAAATGAAATGAAAAGTAAAAGATGAAAACGTGAACAGTTAAGAAATGTAGAATAATGACAAACAAAATAATGTATTATGGTATTATCAGCATTTATACTAGTAGACTATGTTACGTTTGGGGCGGGACATACTTTTCGCCCGAGGGTTTACTAAGAAAAGCGAGTGTGCTAGCAATATCAGATGTAGCATTAGGCTGCATAATGTATTAGGGTAGAGGAAACCTACTTATTTGAGCGGGTAAATTTCCCTATCCTTGGGGCCTTCGTTGGTAAACCTTTGTTTGAACTGTGTGAATATGAGATCAATCTAATACTTGAGGGCTTACTGAGTAAGGTGAGTGCCCTGATATGCTTCAGCAGTGGCCCTAGGGTTGCCTAAGTATCAGAGCAGAGGGGTGCTACTTGTATAGGCGAGTAATCACCCCTATCCTTGGGTAATCTCGTGGGTAAAATTTTTTGCATGTGTTTGGTTAGGATTAGAGAATAATTTCAGACTTTATGTTAACGATTTTTAAATGTTAAATATTATGTTATTATATAGACTCATGTTGACCACACACTGTTTTAATATTTTATTTTTTTTCCTTACTGAGATGTATCTCACCTGAATATGAATTTTTTTTTTTTTTCAGAATTTCTTCGAGATCGAGTTTAAAGAGTTCGAGGTTTTATAGCATTTTTGTGAAATAGAAAGAGAAAAGGATATATATTTTTATATTAATTTTGAGATGTATAAATTTATGTTTTATGTTTTAAGTTTTCTGAGATATGAATGGTTGAGAATACTGGAATTTGAGGATTATGTTTTGGAGACATGTATATATGTGATTACAGGTGGTGAATAGTTAATTTGGATTATAGATAGGAATAGTAAACTCTAGTATTATATTTGTGGAAATTATATTTATGTTTTTCGTTGCGTATTGATTTATGGATTATCAGGTTTAACGCATCAGACCAGGTTTAAGGGTTCGGGGCGTTACAGATGGTATCAGAGTAATGTCCAGCCAGAAGTGTGATTAATTTCACATTGCCTGAATATGAGAAATATTAGAGTATTAGGTTAGGGATGATTTATACCAGAGTATAGGATTGAGTTGCGATAAGGATAGGAATGGGTAGATTAAAATATTGTTAGAAATTCTGAATTGTGTTTCGTAAGCTTGGGGGCAAAAATCCCTTGATGGTCTTTTGTGTTTTTCTGAAGAAATAGCTAACTTTAGAAAAACATGGTAAATCCATCGATGGTGATGTTTTCGAGTAGAGAAATAAGAACTTGGAATTTGAACTCAAAGATTAGGTTGGTTGATTTAAGGAGAAATTTTTTTGAAGGAGAATAATTTAGGTGTTGTGGTTTAACAGTTTGTGGTCAAGTTGGGTGTTTGATATTTAAATTGGAGTATATGGAAATGTGTGGTATGATGTTGGTTAGTTGATTTCAGAGGTTATGGTATCGAGGGAAACCAGCAAGTACCTCTAGGTAGAGGTGGATCAGCACGAGTGTACTCATTGACCCTGACTGAGCCAGATAATGTGAAGGGCGCAGGTATAGGTTTATGATTAAGATAATAATGATTTAATTTGACTATGGATGATTGAATAGTAAAAAATTTTTGAGGACGAAATTTTCTAAAAAAGGGAAGAATGTAATAACCTGGAAAAAAAATAAAAAAAATAATAAATTTTTTTATTAATGCATCTGTAAGTACAAATGGAGGAGATACAGATGCTGTACTGCGTAGCGTCACTCAGCAGGTGATGACTGAGATGGCCAAAAGCTCTGGGGAGCGTGGCTGTTCGATCGAACAGTTTACACGGATGAAACCCCCATCCTTTGTTGGAGGAGATGACCCGATCGTAATTGAAAATTGGGTCCAGGACATTGAAGAGATGTTGGCTGTGCTTCCTTGCACAGATGAGCAAAAGGTGGTGTTTGCAGCGTTCCAATTGACAGGGGAGGCGAAGCGCTGGTGGAGATCAGCGTTTGACAGAGGAGTAGAGACCGGTTCCGGTTCCAGTTCCAGTGACGTGGGACCGATTCAAGGAGCTGTTCTTCGAGCGGTATTTCCCTGCTATCGTTCGGAGTGCGAAAGCAGCAGAGTTTATGCATTTGGTACAGGGGCAGATGACTGTATCCTAGTACGTGGCTCGGTTTATTGAGTTGTCGCGTTTTGCTCCGCATCTAGCACCTGATGAAGAGAAAAAGGCAAGGAAGTTTGAAGAGGGACTGAGGAAGAACTTGTTTGAGCAGGTGATTGGTTTCAGGGCTCAGACATTCACAGAGGTTGTAGATAGAGTTGCGATCATTGAGAGTGGTATTCAGAGTGGTTTAGCAGCTCAGATTCAGAGGAAAAGGCCGGCACCTCAGAATTTTCAGGCTGGCTTTAGTAGGGGTCCATGGAAAGGAAGTCGCAATAGAGGAGATCAGAGGTAGATGACAGGACCTTGTGGGAATCAAGGTACACCGACTTACCCGGCGTGTCAGATTTGCGGGAGACATCATTTGGGGGAGTGCCGGGTAGGCAGAGGTGTATGTTGTCATTGTGGGAGACTCGGCCACATGGTACGTGAATGCCCAGGTCAGCTAGACCAGGTCCCAGCTCCCAGGCCCTATTAGGGAGGACATCAGACAGCTCGGGGAGGATACCAAGCACCTCGTGGTGGCCAGCTGAGGAATGTGGCCCTAGCGCAAGTATACACTCTGACGCCGGGTGATGCAAAGGATGCTACAGATGTGGTGACAAGTACATTTACTGTTTTATCACATCCATTTAATGTTCTTTTTGACTTGGGTGCTACTCATTTTTCAATTTCTGCATCCTATGTTAATTATCTAAGAGTGAGACCCAGTTATTAGATATAGCGCTGTCAGTAGCTACACCATCAGGGTCAGTGATCAGATGTCAGAGGGTACTTAGGGGCTATCCGATAGAAATTCAGGGGAAATTGTTACCAGTTGAATTGATTGTATTTGATATGTGTGGGTTTGATATAATACTAGGTATGGACTAGTTAGCTGCCAATCACGTCAGCATTGATTGTCATCGGAAAGAGGTAATTTTCAGACCCCCTGGTACGCAGGAATTCAAATTCGTTGGTTCACGAGTACGTGCTCCAACACAGCTGGTGTCGGCCGTACAGACAAGCAGATTACTCCTGGACGGAGGTCAGGGGTTTATAGTGTTTGTGAAAGAAGTACCCGAAAATGAATTGAAGATTGATAGCACCCCAGTGGTACGAGAATTTTCAGATATTTTTCTAGAGGAGTTACCTGGGTTGCCTCCTGTGCGCGAGGTGGATTTTTCTATAGATTTACCTTCAGGGACTGCGCCAATCTCTAAGGTTCCCTACCATATGGCTCCAGCTGAATTAGGAGAATTAAAGGAACAATTGCAAGACTTGTTGAACAAGGGGTCTATACGACCCATTGTATCGTCGTGGGGAGCTCCAGTGTTGTTCGTAAAGAAGAAAGACGGGTCTATGAGGATGTGTATCAATTACAGAGAAATCAACAAGGTTATTATTAAGAATAAATATCCTCTACCCTGTGTAGACAATTTTTTTGATTAGCTCCAAGTTACACGGGTATGTTCCAAGATCGACCTCATATCCGGGTATCATCAAGTGAGAGTAAAAGCAGAGGATGTCGCGAAGACAGCCTTCAGGACTAGGTATGGGCACTACGAGTTCCTCGTTATGTCGTTTGGTCTGACGAATGCCCTAGCCGTGTTCATGGACTTGATGAACAGAGTTTTCCACTAGTATCTAAATCAGTTTGCAGTAGTTTTTATTGATGATATACTGGTGTACTCGAGGAGTTTTGAGGATCATGAGGTGCATTTGAGGCAGGTGCTGCAGACACTCAGGGAGGAAAAGCTTTACGCCAAGTTTAGTAAGTGTGAGTTCTAGCTTTAGAGGTTGCATTTTTAGGTCATGTGATCTTAGGAGACGGTATAACAGTGGATCCCAACAAGATTAAAGCGGTAGTAAATTGGTCCAGGCTGAGGAATGTGCAAGAAGTCAAGAGTTTCTTGGGACTGGTACGTCATTACCGACGATTCGTCGAGGGGTTTTCAGCTTTATCAGGACCTTTCACGCGTTTAACCAGGAAGAATGTCAGATTTGTGTGGGATGAAGAGTGCGAGCAGAGTAGCAGCGGCTTGTCACTGCACCAGTTCTGACGATTCCATCAGGAGGTGATGGGTATGTGATTTACAGTGACGCGTCTTTGAAAGGGCTTAGTTGTGTACTAATACAGCATGGTAGGGTGATAGCATATGCATCTAGGCAGTTGAAAGAATATGAAAAGAACTACCCTACTCATGATCTAGAATTGACTGCGGTTGTACATGTACTAAAGATCTGGAGACATTACTTATATGGTAAGAGGTGTGAGATATTCTCTGATCATAAGAGTCTAAAGTATTTCTTTACGCATAAAGAGTTGAACATGTGGTAGAGGAGATGATTGGAACTCATTAAGGATTACGACTGTACCATCAGTTACCACCCAAGTAAAGCAAATGTGGTGGCTGATGCTTTGACCCGTAAGTCAGAGGATACAACGCAGTTAGCAGTAGCAATTCAGCACCTAATTCAGATGGACTTGGAAAGGCTCGGTGTGGAATTAGTGAAGGATGATCCTCAGGTCGTTATTGCCAGTTTAGTGATACAACCTGTACTGTATGAAAGAGTTAAAGCTGCTCAGAGAGATGATCCAGAGTTAGTGGAGGTGCTTGCCAGAATACATGATGGTTAGGAAGAGGAATTCAGTATTGCCGATGATGGGCCCCTCATATTTCACACTAGATTGTGTATGCCTGTGGATGCCGGCATTAGAAGAACGATTCTAGAAGAGGCACACAGATCTCTATACACTATTCATCTTAGTAGTACGAAAATGCATAGGGATATGCGAGAGTATTTCTGGTAGAGTGACATGAAGAGGGAAATTTTTGAATTTGTGCAGCAGTGTTTGACGTACCAGCAAGTTAAGGCTGAGCACCAGAGACCGGCTGGTCAGATGCAGCCACTTTTCATTCCCAAGTGGAAGTGAGACCATGTATCCATGGATTTTGTTACTGGGCTGCCGCCAGTGTTGCATGGTCAGAATGCCATCTGGGTAATAATTGATAGGTTGACGAAGACAGCGCACTTTCTGCCTATTAAGGTTAGCTACCCTATGAACAAGTTAGCAGAGATTTATAGATAGGAAATTTTTCGACCCCATGGAGTGCTAGTATCCATAGTCTTAGACCGTGATCCACGTTTTACATTGCGGTTCTGGAGGAGTTTACAGGAGGCACTAGGGACTCAGCTAGCATTCAGCACTGGTTTCCACCTTAAATCGATGGTCAGACTGAGAGAACAATTTAGGTATTAGAAGATATGCTTCGTGCCTGTGTGCTAGACTTTGGAGGTAGCTGGATTTAGTTTTTTCGCTAGTTGAATTTTCTTATAATAACAGTTATCAGACTAGCATCGGCATGACACCCTATGAGGCATTATATGGTATAAGATGTCGATATCCTCTTTTCTGGGATGAAGTAGGTGAAAGGCGAGTTTTGGGTACAGAGATAATTCAGCAAGCATGTGATAAAGTCTGACTTATTTGAGAGAGGATCAGTGCAACGCAGAGTCGGTAGAAAAGCTACGCGGATACTCGCCGCCAAGAACTGAAATTTGAAGTGGGTGATCATGTATTTTTGATAATAACTCCACTGAAGGGGATCTTAAGGTTTGGGAAGAAGGGTAAGTTGTGCCCTAGATTTAATGGCCCATTTGAGATACTTGAGAAGATTGGGTCAGTAGCTTATCGACTAGCTTTACCGCCATCTCTATTTCGAGTTCATGATGTATTTCATGTTTCTATGCTAAGGAAATATGTCACGGATCCTTCCCATATCATCAGCCATGCGGAACTGGAAGTTAGTGAGACTTTAACATATGAAGAAGTTCCAGTACAGATCCTAGATAGGAAAGAACATGAATTGCGCAATAAGAAGATATAGTTGGTAAAAGTCTTGTGGAGGAATCACGCAATAGAAGAAACTTCGTGGAATCTTGAAAGCGAGATTAGACAAAAATATCCCCACTTGTTTAGTGGGTCATAGCAGTGATGTATAATTAAAGTAATAGTAATTTTATTTTGTTTAGCATAGTGGAATTGTAATGTAGTGTATATGATAGTTAGTATTTTGGTTTTGGGGGAATTTTTTTTATATATACTTGTAATCTCCCAGAACTACTCATGTAACCACGGTATTCCTCTGCCATAAGTGAGGGTAGGTAATAAAATAAGTAGACCATTCTTCTTTAAGGGATGATGAATTATATGAATAGTAAATTTCGAGGACGAAATTTTATAAGGAGGGGAGAATATAGTGACCAGAAGAATAATAGTATTTAAATAATAACGAGTGAGAGAAATGGAAACAGTAATAGAATGAGGCAGCTGACTTCGTCGACGACATTGCATTTTGGATGGAATAACCCAAAAGATTTTCCACAGGGTCTCATCGATGAGAAAATACTAAGAGAAGAATTTGGACTACTCTGAATTTCGTCGACGAAGGGTAAGGTTCGTCGACGAAATTACTTAAGGACTCGTTGACGAGTTGACGTGGCTCGTCGATGAAGCCCGCAGTATAAATAGCCCTAAACTCATTTTAATCACAGAAAATCAGCCGCTCTCTTCTCTTTCTCTCTCTTATGACCTCTCCCTCTTCTCTCTTCGATTCTGACTTTGTCAATCGCCGGATCGACGATCTGAGGCCACCACGACGTTTCTGGCGGAGTTCTCTTCAAGTCTACCGGAGCGGATCGTCGATGGGACGAAGTTTGAATTCATCCCAAATGCAGGGTAAGGTCTTTTATTCGGAATTTGAGTTTCTAGCAGTTGTATGAAATGTAATAGACATAGATATAGTAATGTTTTGTTCTGAGATTTATGATTTTTCGGGTGTTGAGTGGAGAACTCTGCGGGTGTTGGACCCATTACAGTAGGGGATTTTTAGTAGGAAATAGGTAAGGGAAATATGCTATGCTAGACAATTTTACTATGTTTTAGTATAAACTATACATTTTTATCAAATGATTATTCGCGATAGAAATTTATACAATTTATCGTTTATGTATAATATGTTTAAAAATTTCTGTGTGGCTTGAGAATATGAGTATAATAAAGAAACATGTTTTACAGTATTTTCAGGATATGATTTACAGAATATACAGCCAGTGGTTATGTTTTATAGTAATTATAGAATACCATGATTATACAGTTTTCAGTACCATGACTTACAGATTACAGTTCAGTTTAGAAATACAGATGATACAATTATAGTTATTATAGTGTCATGGTTAATACAGTTATTACAGAATCATGGTAAAACAACTGGTTGTATATAAAAATATATTATATAGTATCAGACCTTGTTGGACCATACAATTACAGAGCACGGTACCGTAGCTATATACAGTTTACAGAGTGCAACCACCTATTCAAATAATACGTGGTAGTAGGTCGATCATATAGTGCCCTGACGTGGACAAACTCCCCATCAGATATGGGTTGAGGATGGCAGATCAGACCGAGGGAGTATAGTGGTTTACCCTGGTCGACCAGCCAGGGCAGATCCCTCCTACGGGCCGCACAACCCTGTCATGAGAGGTTAAATCATGACACACAGTTATCCACAGGGAAATTTTATGTAGTGACCCGAAGAATAATAGCATTTTAAGTATTAAAAAGGAAGAGAAAATAGAAACAGAAACAAAAGGAGGCCGTAGACTTCGTCGACGAACACAGGGTCTCGTCAACGAAGGTCTTGAGAATTTCGTTGACGAACATAAGGCTTTGTCGACGAGAAAATACCGAGAGACGGTTCGGGGTGCTCTAAATTTCGTCGACGAACACAGGGTCTCATCGACGAATTTTGTGAAGGGCTTATCGACGAACTTGGCCCTATAAAAGGCAGGAAACTGAGATATTTCTCATTTTCTCTCGCCACTCTCTCTCTCCTACGACTCTCTCCCCCTTCTCTCTTCATTTTCGACCCCACCAGTCGCCGGATCAGCGATCCGAAGCTACCATTGGCGAAGTTCTCTACACATCTACCGGAGTGGATCGTTAGGGAATCGGAGTTGGAAATCATCCCAAATTCAGGGTCTTTTAGTCTTCTTTTGGCCTTGTGGTTATTATAGGAAATGATATAGGCAAAAAAATACTGATGTTTTGTTCTGACAAATATTGGTTTCAGGGTGTTTTGTAGGAGGCCCTGCAGGTATCGGGTTAGAGTACAGTAAGGGCTTTTCAGAGATAAGGTAAGGGATATATGCTATGCTAGGAAATTTCTAAATATTATACAATGTATTTATTTACGAAAATTATGTATTACAATATGGTGTGGCTTGAGTATATGTATGTAATAAGGGAGTATGTTTTATGAACTGTAGTTTTCATGATTTTATGTATTTCAGTGCTATGATTATGTGAATTACAGTACCATGATTTTACGGATTTTATTACCATGATTATACGAATTACGGATATAGTATTATGATTATGTAATTCCAGTACTATGATTTACAGAGTTTAAAGCATGCCATGTTTTCTATTACCATAACATACAGAGTATACAGACAGAGCATTTACAGGGTATATATATAGACAGTTATACAGAGGCAGCATCGAGATGCTATAGTTACAGTATTTACAGTACAGAAAGAAAGCATTATGGTAATTTTGAAAACATGATGAAAACAGTGAAAGAGTATATATGAATATGTATATAGTATCAGACCCTGTTGGACCATACAGTTTACAGAGTACGGTACCGTAGCTACATGCAGTATACAGTTTACAGAGTGCAACCGCCTATTCGGATAATAGGCTGT
Source organism: Malania oleifera (assembly GCF_029873635.1). NCBI lineage: Eukaryota > Viridiplantae > Streptophyta > Magnoliopsida > Santalales > Ximeniaceae > Malania > Malania oleifera. The sequence goes on from NC_080426.1 coordinate 10,621,637, forward strand.
AGGTCGATCGTATAGTGCTCTTGATGTGGATAGGCTTCCCATCAGATATGAGTAGAGGTGGGTAGATCGACCGAGGGAGTATAGTGATTTACCTGGTCAGCCAGCCAGTGTAAATCCCGCCTACGGGCCGCACAACCCTTTCATGAGGGGTTAAATCATGACATACAGATATCCACAAGGGAAAGTTTACAGTTATTACTATGTATATTTTGACTTACAGAGACAAGGGAATTGCTTATGTATGTTAGAAGTATTTTGAATATTAACTTAAATACAGATGTATTAAATAACATGAAATTGGTAATGAATATCATGATTTATACTGTATTTATAGATCCAGATGTACATGATTATATGGAAATGGATTTTTATGATATGATGACTCATTTGCCACACACTAGTAATAGCATATATCGCCTTACTGAGCGTTGGCTCATCCCAGTTGATTCAACATTTTTTTAGGTGATCCAGGTAGGCGAGCAGATCAGACTCGCAGGTAGAGGGGCATTTGTAGTGCCCTGACAGCAAAGTGAGTACAGTGGAGGGTTTTTGTATTTGCCTTAACTAGTTGAGGAAATTTTGGGGATTTAGTAACTCATGTATATATTCTTTTGGGTAATATGATAGCACTCTGGTATTGTATAGTATGGTATATCATTATGTATGGAAATGTTTATTTGTATTATGCTTCTCACTGCTTAGGATTATGTTATGGTATCAGAGTATGTTAATTATTACATTGGGAAAAAAAAATCATGTTAATTAAGCAGGTCGTTACATTTTCAGTTATTATTATGTATATACATATTTGTAGAGACAGAGAATATACTTATATACATTATAAGTATTTTGACTAGTAACCTAAAATTTCAGATTTGTTAAGCAATATGGAATTGGTGGTGGTTTCTGTTAATTGTATATTATCCATAGATCTAGTTATACATGATTATATAGCATCATATTTTCATAGTATTGTAACTCATTTGCCACACACTAGTAATAGCATATTTCGTCTTACTAAGCGTTGGCTCATCCCAATTACTTTAACATTTTTCAGGTGATCTAGGTAGGTGAGCAAATCAGGCTCGCAGATAGAGGGGCCTCGGTATTACCTTGACAGTTGTGTGAGTATTTTTGGGAGTATTTCTGTATAGCCCTAACCAATTGAGGGTATTCTGGAAAATAAACATATATGTATATTTTGGGAAACACTTTAGCACTCTGGTATTATATATAACTACGTATGGTTATGTTTATTTGATTTTTGCTCTTACTGCTTAGGTTGATGATTAGGTTTAATCCAATTGTGTATCAGAGTATTTTAAATGTTATAGTGTAAAAAAAAAAAAAAAAACCCAAATTAAATAGCAGGTTGTTACAAGGTGGATCAGCATGAGTGTACTCGTTGATCCCGACTGAGTTAGATAATGTTAAGGGCGTAGGTATAGGTTTATGATTAAGATAATAATGATTTAATTAGACTATGGATGATTGATTAGTAAAGAAATTTTGAGGATGAGATTTTCTAAAGGAGGGAAGAATGTAATAACTCGAAAAAAAAATTAATAAATTAAAATTATTAATCAATTAATTAGTTAAACATTATTAAATTAATGTATTAAATAAACAAGTAAAAATAAATAGTATAAAAAAGAAGAGTTAAGAGTAATTAATTAATTATTAAATAAATAAATAAATAAAAAAGAATATTAAAAAAATTTTGGAATAAAGATATATATAAGTTTATTATAATATGTTTATACAAGTTAAAGTATGTATATATATATATATATATATATATATATATATAAGATTTAATAATATAATAATATATATTATTTATATAGGAAGTAAAAACTTCCTAAGGAAGAAATCTTCCTTAGGAAGATCAGCATGCTCTCTCAGCCTCTCTTCTGCGTCCGTCATTCTCCTCCGTTCTTCTCTCTCTCTCTCTCTCTCTCTCTCTCTCTCTCTCTCTCTCTCTCCTAATTTTTCGGCGGATATTTGGCCAATCGAGAAATGGAAGGTACCGATGGATTCTTAACTCCGCCACTGACATTTCTACTGGAACAGATTTGTCGTGGGAGCGGCGTAGGCACCACTTCTAGGGAAATGTATATTCCTCTAAATCCTTAATTTCTCTTTAAATTTGTCGTTAAATCGACGATTAGGCACCACCACGGGGTCCTAGTCGTGATTGTCGTCATTTTGATGTGAGTAAATTTCTAATTGGGGTTTTCTAAACCCTACTCCAAAGCGAGAGTGAGATTTGAGAAATTAGGTAAATTGGTTATATTTGAGGATATAACTATTTATTTGAAATTTATGGCCCTAGGAAATATTAAAATAGTATTTTATTTAGGGTTGATTTAATGGAATTAGGATTTTTGATTTATGGTCCCAGTGAGCGCCGTAGGTATTTTTCAAGGTCTCTTTTGGCGTAGTTTAAGAAATCAGGTAAGGAGAAAAATATATATTAAACCAGAATTTTTAGGAATTTAATGGAAAATGAATTGTGTTATATATACGTGTATATGTTTCGATATGAGTTTAAAATGCTAACCATTTAAATTATGTTTTTCCGATTTTAGAGTTGTTTATTAGATACGCATATGCGAAAATAAACTGATGAAAGTGGGAAATATTTTTGGGATAATTATGTAAGAAACGAAAATTATATTTTCAGTATTTAAATGCTAAATATAGGTTAACTTATTTTACAAGGAATATGTATGAATTTTATTACTAAATTGTATAGCATGAATAAATGTAAGTTCAGTGCAAATATATATTAAATGCATGAGATGCAGGTTAAGTAAGTAAAACATTAAGAATGAAATATGATATAAACCATGCTGCTTATATATGTTAATGCAATCATGTAAATGTATGATAGTTGAAAAATATTGGGTAAAATAACTGAAAGATGTTGGGTAAAACAATTGAAAAATACTGGGTAAAACAACTGAAAAATATTGGGTAAAATAGCTAAAAGATGTTAGGTAAAACAGTTGAAAGATGTTGGGTATGAAATGAAATGGAATGAAAATGGAAATGAATGAAACGGAAATGAAATGTGAAATGTGAACAATGTAAAATAGGAAAGAGTCACTTAAAGTGAAATAAAATGAAAAGTAAAAGATAAAACGTAAACAATTGAGAAATGTAGAATAATGACAAACAAAATAATGTATTATGGTATTATAAGTATTTATGCTAGTAAAACATGTTACATTTGGGGTGGGGCATACTTTTCGCTTGGGGGCTTACTGAGAAAGGCGAGTGCACTAGTAGTATCAGATGTAGCAGTAGGTTGCATAACGTACTAGGGCAGAGGGAACCTACTTGTATGGGCAGGTAGATTTTCCTATCCTTGGGGCCTTCACTGGTAAACCATTGTTTGAACTGTGTGAGTACGAGATCAATCTAATACTTGAGGGCTTACTGAGTAAGGTGAGTGCCCTAGTATGCTTTAGCAGCGACCCTAGAGTTGTGTAAGTATCAGAGAAGAGGTGTATTACTTATATAGGCGGGTAATCACCCCTATCCTTGAAGAATCTCGTGGGTTAAATCTTTTGCATGTGTTTGGTTAGGATCAGAGAATGATTTCAGAAATTATGTTAACAATTTTCAAATGTTAAATATTATGTTATTATGTAGAATCATGTTGGTCACACACTGTTTTAATATATTGTTTCTTCCCTTAGTGAGATGTGTCTCACCCGAATATGAATTTATTTTTTGTCAGGATTTCCTCGAGGTTGAGCTTAGAGAGCTCGAGGTTTAGAGCATTTTTGGAAAATAGAAAGAGAAAATGGTGTATTTTTATGCTAATTTTGAAATGTATAAATTTATGTTTTATGTTTTAAGTTTTCTGAGATATGAATGGTTGAGAATAAAGGTATTTGGAGATTATATTTTGGAGACATGTATATATGTGATTACAAGTGGTGAATAGTTAATTTGGATTATGGATAGGAATAGTAAACTCTGATATTATATTTGTAGAAATTATATTTATGTTTTATGTTGCGTATTGATTTATGGATTATCAGTTTTTATCAGGTTTAATGCACCAGATCGGGTATAAGGGTTCGGGGCATTACATGTATATTTGTAAAAACTGGATGTTGGAGAATACTTTTTATTGGTATATTTATATAGAACTCTGGTATGTTATAAATGATGTTAGTTTATTTTTCCGTTGCGTGATTGAGGTTATGGTATCAGACACAAGTGATTGGCGGGTTCGAGGCATGACACTTCGACTATTGAACCACCTACAGCTTCACTCGGGAGGTCTATCAAGGACCGACAACCCTCCACGAGATATCTTATAAATGAGTATGTTCTTCTAACTGATGAGAGGCAATCAGAATGTTATGAAGAAGCCATTGAAAGTGAGCAGAAGCAACAATGATTTAGTGCAATGGAAGACAAAATGAAATTTCTACATGAAAATCACACTTTTGAGCTGGTAAAATTACCTAAAGGTAAAAGAGCTTTGAAAAATAAATGGGTCTATATATTAAAATAGGAAGAGAATTCTTCACTCCCACAGTACAAAGCTAGAGTAGTTGTCAAAGGCTTCAGTCAAAAAAAGGGGATTGATTTTTGGGAGATTTTCTCACTGGTAGTAAAAATTTGGTCAATCCGTGTTGTTTTGGGCATTGCTGCTAATCTTGATTTGGAGGTTGAGTAGATGGATGTGAAAACTGCTTTCCTCCATGGTGATCTCGAGGAAGAAATTTATATGAACTAACCTAAGGGTTTTGTGGTGAAAGGTAAGGAGAAATATGTTTGCAGATTGAAGAAGAACTTGTATGGCCTGAAATAAGCTCCTAGACAGTGGTATAAGAAGTTCGAGTCTGTCATTGTTCAACAAGGCTATAGGAAGACAACTTCAGACCATTGTGTATTTTTTCAAAAATTCTCTAATGATGATTTCATTATTTTGTTGCTTTATGTTGATGACATGTTCATTATTGGTCACAATGCTTCTAGAATTGACAGGTTAAAGCACGTGTTGAGCAAGTATTTTGCCATGAAAGACTTGGGACTAGCAAAATAGATTCTTGGCATGAGAATCTCACGTGACATAAGTGCTAAGAAGTTATGGTTATCTTAGGAAAAGTATATTAAGAAGGTACTTCAATGGTTTCACATGGAGAAAGGCAAAGTGGTAAGTACTCCTCTTGCTACACATTTCAAGTTAAGTAGTAAACATTCTCTTTCTAATGTTGAAGAAAAGAGAGACATGGAAAGTGTTCCATATGCATCTACAGTTTGTAGCTTAATGTATGCCATGATTTGCATGAGGCCAGATTTAGCTCATGCAGTTGGTGTATTTAGTAGATTTCTCTCTAATCTAGGTAGACAACATTGGAATGGTGTGAAATGGATTATGAGGTATCTCCATGATACAGTGATTTGAAACTATGTTTTGGTTCTGAAAACCTATTTTGGTTAGCTATACAGATTCAGACATGCCTGGAAATTCGGACTCAAGGAAATTTACTTCAGATTATTTGATTACCTTTGCATGGGGAGCTGTGTCTTGGCAATTCAGTTGCAGAAATGTGTTGTTTTTTCCACTATAGAAGTTGAGTTCATTGCAGCTACTAAGGCATGTAAAGAGTTATTGTGGATGAAGAAATTGGTTCGTGAACTTGGATTCACTCAAAAAAGGTATGTGTTATTTTGTGATAACCAAAGTGCTATTCATCTCAGTAAAAATTCAACCTTTCATGGTAAATCAAAGTATATTGATGTGAGATATCATTGGATTCCATATGTTTTGGATTCTAATTTGCTTAAACTTGAGAAGATCCACACTAATAAGAATGCCGCTGATATGATGAAAAAGGTGATGCCTCGTGCGATGCTTGAGTTGTGTACCGAGGCAGCCGATATCAAAATTGTTTGATAATCTTAATGAATATCTCCTTCCTATTATGGGCTGGAGGGGAAGGTTTGTTGGGTCCGTCCCACATAAGTAATAAAAAAGGAGGGGCGGAGCCCATATGCCAAAAAGCTCATTAGGGCAAATTAAAGGAGACGACAAGGAGTTGCAATGCACAGTAGGAAAAAAAAAAAAAAAAGCTGCTTTAACAGTCGTCTCCTCCACACCTCTCATCTTTATCAATTCGACGATCGGAAGGTCATTTTATTTTGCTGAAAATTGAAGAGCACGTTCAGGATTTGTCGACCTTCAATTTGGACGATGGAGATCTGTTTCAAAACTTTGGAAGATCTGATTTTGTAGTATTGACAATGTAACGATCTGAAGTATAATGGTATTTAAATAATAAAAGAAAAGGAAATGGAAATAGGAACAGAATGAGGCAATTGACATCGTCGACGAACGCGACATTGCATTTTGGATGACATAATTCTGAGGAATTTTTCAGCTCCTCGTCAATGTGGGTATAGGAGGAGCTCGTCGACGAGGACAGGATCCGTCGATGAGAAGATATCGAGAGAGAATTTGTGGAAACCTGAAATTCGTCGACGAGGGTTGAAGTTCGTCGACGAACTTTCTATAAGACTCATCTACGAGGTGACATGGCTCGTCGACGAAACCCACAGTATAAATAGGGTTAAACGAGAATTTTCAGTCATTTTCCTGCACCGAATCTCTCTCTCTCTCTCTCTCTCTCTCTCTCTCTCTCTCTCTCTCTCTCCTCATACGGTTTCTCCTCCTTCTCACTAAGATTTCGGGTTGGATTTTCACCGGTTCGAGGATTTGAAGCCACCACGACGCTACTGAGAAAGTTCTCAGCAAATCTGCCGGAGCGGATCGTGGGTGGGGCTAAGTTCGAAACCATCCCAAATCCAGGGTAAGGCTTTCTACTCAGTATTTTGTTATTTGAAAGTTGTAGGAATTATTATATGCATAGAAATACTGAACTTTAGTTCTGGAGAATGTTATTTCCAGGGTGTTGAGTTGGGAACCCTATGGGTGTGGGGCAGATTTTCTTAGGGGCTTTTCAAGAATCAGGTAAGGGGATAAACTAAGTTAGTATTTTTGAAAAATATGTATATTGTTATAGCATTTGATTTCAGGAAAATAAATTTATTTATATATGATTTATATTTAGGAAAATACTGTTGAAAATGATGGTATGTTGAATATGCAAAAAACCTGTTAGTATGGCATGAGTAGAAATTGTTATGAAATATTGTTTTCTGGGAATGTGTTAATGATACGGATTTTTATAATGGAAAATCGGCGTATAGGCTGAGATTTTGATATATTTTCTGGCGTACAGGCCGAGCTATGTGTATAATTTGCTGGCATACGATCCGAGCTATGTGTATGATTTTCCGGCGTACAGGTCGAGCTTTGTGTATGATTTTCTAGCGTACGGGCTGTGCTATAGATATGTTTGCCAACATACGGGCCGAGTTATGGAAATGATTTGCCAGCGTAAGGGCCGAGCTATGATAAAATGTGAAATACTGGCGTATGGGCCGATGATTTTCATGATATACGTATATATGCAAAATGATATGATTGATTTGATAATTCATGATATGAAATATCCATGTATCACAGTTTCAGTATATGTTATATGATATTAGAACCTAGTTGGCTTGGTCTAGGCTAGCACTTGCACGGTACCGTTGCTATGTGTCCATGGTCTTCGTGATCATGATATTTGTGTTAACGCCGTTGTACGGAGTGGTGTGAGATTAGATGGTCGATGTGATTTTTTTAAGAAGTGTGTGAGCGCCCCTGGTGTACGGACCAGATCTGGTAGACCCATCAGACTTACAGACTGTACTTTTAACTTGACAGTGGTCGGCCAACCATTGTCAGGTCCCGCCTTCGGGCCACACAACTCAGTCATGTGGGGGTAATACATGACACCAGCCAGCTAACCTACTAGGAATGTTTTTGTATTATTATTATATGAGATGAAATATGTTTATGAAAATGCAGTATATTCTGCCATGTTTTGATGATATATATGTTTTCCCAGATTTGACAAAACAATTACTGAATATGTTCTGTATGGTATATATATAACATGAAATAATCATGTTGCCACACACTAGTATTAATTTATTTCCCTTACTAAAAGGTGACTCACCCCAAAATTTTATAAACTTTTTAGGAACCTCAGATAGGAGAGCGGGAAAAGCCCTGCTGATCTAGTGTTGTTTGTCTACCCTCTTTGAAGGGTAAGTTTTAGTAGGGACAGTTGGAGTTTTTAGGAAATGTCCCTAGATCTTGTTTTTGGGATGTATATACTGAAATATAGTTGATATAGTGACTCTGGTATTTATGATAATATGATGAATGTTTTCATATTTATAATATTGTGATTGCATGTTTCCTGCTGCTTAAGCTTCCGTTATGTGTTCTGATGTATCCCTGGTACCCACGGGTCCAGGTGGATTATGATATGCTTAGTTGAGGGTAGTGATTTTGTAATATAGAAAAAAAATGTGGAAATTAAGCAGGTTGTCACAAACAGAAACTGCATTCGAGTGACTTCTTTTTACTCATTTTTATTTTATTGCGATTCTTTTAGGAATCCTTTTTACTCTAAGTTTATGAGCATTTTTGGTGATTGTATTGTAGTAATTTTTTCCTCTATTATAGTGGAAATTTTATTGGGTCTCATAGGCCCCATGATTTTTACCCTTCACATTAGAGGGGTTTTCCACATTAAAAATCGTGGTGTTCCTATTGTGGTATATGACTTATTATTATTGTTGGTTGGTTATTTTTTATCGTCACGAATTTAATTTTTGGGAAAGATTTATCCGCTGTGCTAATTGTCTTGTTACTTTCCCAACACTTCTCTCCTTCTTCTTCTCTTCCTCTTTTTCTTCTCCTTCTCTTTCCTCTCGAACTGATCTCTCTCTCTCTCTCTCTCTCTCTCTCTCTCTCTCTCTCTCTCTCTTACAGCCTCCTTCTCATCTTTTTCTTCTTCTTCCTCTCCCTTTTCTCCCGTTCAGTTTTTCTTTTAAGATTAAACACTAAGAGAACCCAATTGAATTTGAATCTTACCTCTGGTCTTCTAGCTCCACCAACTTTGAGGCCCCTTTTCTTTTATTTTAGCTGTAATTTGAAATCCCACGATCTGATTTTCTTGAAAACTCCAAATTTCATTAATCAATCTCTTGAATTTTGAAGTCTTCTTAGATTGTATGATACTCTTGTGATTTGTGATTTGCAGTATGAGAACCTTCATTATCTGAATATTTTGTGAATTCCTCACTATAACTCTCATACCGAATCTCTCACACCCCTCTGCAATATGAATTTTGTGTGTCTCACTATATAAATTTTGTGTGTTCGTGTTACTTGTCTGAGACTCCTATTTAAAGGACTTAAGGAGTAATATATTTAACTAGTCAAGTTCAAATCAATATTCAAAATTAAAATTTATTTGCTAACTTAAATTTAATTAATCAAACTTAAATTTACTCCATCAATATTAAATAGCTAATTAGTTTTAAATTATGATTTTTCAAATTGAATTTGAATTATGGGATTGGATTGACTTTATCGCGTATAATCACTACAAGGTAAGGTAAGAGGGATGACTTTGGCACGTGGAATGTACGTGACCAAATTCGATAATTGGCTTTTGACTTTTGGGTTTTGGTTCGGCCACTAATGCCTATATGCATTATAATATATCCATCCATGGGACCATAGAGACAAAAGCTCAGTACACTTCAAATATATTCTAATTCTAAGCCTAAACCCTAAACCTAATACTAGTAACAACTTCATCCCTTAACTTCTCATTTAGAAGGAGATGAACCACTAGATTCTAAACCTAATTCAGCGGCCAAACATAATGCAGTATCATCCCGCTAAGCTAAACTTAATTTTACTATCAAATTACGAGACACTCTGCTACTCACAAGTCATAACTATTAAAGAATTATATATAATAATCAATAATCATAAAGATTATGGTGAACTGCAATAATACTCTTATCCTTAATAAATATAGAAGTGAATTCTGCAGTCGCGTCTGTTGGGGATTGCCTGGCACTGAGCAGGTTGGTCAACTAGGAATCAATCTATTGAGGATCCCACCTTTGAAATAAAATTTTTTAAAAAAAGCAAGCAAACAGAAGGTCGGGTCCAATGACTGCAGAAACACTATCCTTACCCGGCATAATGACATTCGTCAATTCAGATTTTCACTTTATATCCTTCCTTGGGTTATTTGTTTACAGCGGCAATGCCATATCGAATAAGAGAAAATATTTTTCATTTTAAAGCTTAAATAATCTCGCAAATTAGGGTAGCAAGATTTAAACAAACCTGCGAAATTTGGAATTTTTTTTTGAAAAATCAGATTTACATTTGACACTTCCCCGGCGACGTGTGGGTCGTTGCCGCTGCTGTGAGCCCTAGCCAAGTCCTCCTCGAATCCCCGTCGCTACTGTAGCAAATCCATCTCCGCCATGAGCCTTCGCCACGTCGAATAAAAAATCTCATCCAGAACAAGGCAAATGAATGATTCCCTGCACAAGCACAACCGCATGCAGAGGACGGAGAACAGATTCCAGACGAAGAAGAACTAGCTGGGTGCATGCGGGGTTGGTGAAGCAGCGGCATTCATCATCTCCGGCGAGTTCACCACCACGCAGATCTTGGTCCCGATCCACAGCTTGAAGATTCTTGATTTTGTGAAAACATTAGCACTAATATTTGAATCTTAAAATACCAACATATTCAATACATTAACAAAAATGAATATTGTGTACAAATCTTCAATAATATGCAACTTTCATGGCACAAATTCCACAAAATAGAAGCAGAAATAAGCAAAAGGAAAAAAAATAAAAATCCAAAGCAGCAATAGAACAACCCTGAGTCCTAGATGGCTTGACCAAGAAATTCCATTAAAAAAAAAAAAAAAACACTCAGCGTTCATGCCACAAATTCAGGTTAACAGAATAAAAAATGCCAAGAAAAAGAAAAATACTTTTCGAAAAAACATCAGAGTTACCAAATAAGACAGAAATAAATGAAGGGGGTAAAGGACATCAAAAAGGGGGCTCACAGTAGAGAATTTTTTTGAGCTGATGGAGGCAGAGGTAAAATAACAGAGGGTAGGTAAGCAAGATTTGGCTGCCACGAATTAGCATACAAATTCGAAATATCACAGGTCCATCCTCTGAGATTTGTTTAATGGACTTGAGATTACATAAGCCTTTGGGAAATCTTATTCCAAACAAAGTATTATTTAATATTTTATTAAATAATAAAATTAAAATGGCAAAAAAACCCATTTCTCATATTATCTGGTATAAATATACACATATACTGTGATGGGAACTAGGAAGGAAACCAATACCTTAATTGCCTCAAAATATTTCCCTCGACCAACTTCCAACAACCTCAATCACTTTCGCGCATTTTTAGCCACAATATATATATATAAATATATATATATATATATATATATTATTAACAGTAACAATCAACTTTCACACTACCGAAGCTTTATTAAAAAATCAAAAAAAGTTAAAAGAAGAAATGCCACCCATCAGTCATAGACAGAGTGTCGCAAACAACCTTCCGAAAAAAGAGAAAGGGAAAAAGAAATCCAGTAAAGCAGAAGTAGTAGTACTACCAGTGCAGCATCATCATTGTCAGGTGGTGGTGTCTCACCCACAACTCCTCATTTTCTGATGCTCACTCTCTTCTCAGCTTCATAATTCGCATCCTCCCGTTTACTGGTTTCTCTGCCATTACATTTGCAACCCTACCAATCGCCAAAACCCCCTGCCTCTTTCTCCGCATTTCTCTTTCTTTGAAGTGGGTTGCAGAATCAGGTATTACTTCTCCTGCTCAGTCTGTTCTTTCGAGTTTTATTCTGCTGGGAGGAATCATTGTCAAGAAATGTGAGAATGAAGCCTTGGGTAACCCAGAAGTGGCTTGTTCTTTTTGTTATTTTGTTTGACATAGAGGCTGTTTGAACGAAGAATGGCTGGAACAAAGGGGTTGCTCTTAATATACCTTGTTTATGTTTGTTGTTTTAAGTCGATGGTTTGCAGTTCTTTTAGTCCCCTAGACGGCTTTTTTATTGATTGTGGAGGTAATAGAACCCTAAAACTTGAAGATGGCCGGGTTTTTGAACCCGATTATGGTAATGCTGATGTGGGCTTTTCTCCAACTTCCCACGTTGTGGTTTTGGAGACTGACATGGACTCATCGAATGAGTCAAATGACTTGGGCGTTTACAATTCAGCTAGGGTTTTTACAGTAGCTTCCAACTATACGTTTAGCACTAAGGAGATTGGCCACCATTGGCTGCGATTGCATTTTTACCCTGTTGAGAATCCTCATTATAATTTGACAAATGCAGTTTTTTCTGTTGTTAGTGATGGAATTAGATTGCTTCATGAGTTTTCTTATTCAAAATTTGGCAAAAGCTCTCGTCTTCTTAAAGAATATATAATTGATGTTGGGGCTTCGAGTTTGAAGGACTTGGTGTTAACATTGTCCCCGGTGAATGGTTCAGTTGCCTTCATCAATGGAATAGAGGTGGTATCTGTGCCTAATGGTCTGTTTGGTTCCAAAGTTATCCCTGTTCCTCTGGGTACTGCAGTTGACATGCCTACCAATGTGGCTTTCGAGATGGCTTATAGAATTAACATGGGAGGTCCTCTTCTGACTCCCAAAAATGACACATTATGGAGAACATGGGAACCAGATAAACCATATCTGGCTAATCCTGCTGCAGCCCATAATGTTTCTGCCAATCCGGGTGTAATTGAATACTCTGCTGGTGTACTAGCTGAAGCTGCTCCTAAGTGGGTTTATGCTACTGCCCAAGAAATGGCAAACGCGAATGTCACTGATCAGAAATTTAACATTTCATGGTTTTTTGAAGTTGATCAAAACTTCACCTATCTTGTAAGGTTTCACTTCTGTGACATTGTCAGTGTAGCTCCTCATAGTTTGATTTTCAATGTGTACATCAACAACCAATCTGCTCTAAACTCCTTTGATATCTCAACCAAAACAATGGAGTTATCGGCTGCTTATTTCATTGATTTTTTAGTTAATGCTTCAGTGGGTTCAAACCAGATGCTGGTCCAAATAGGCCCTTCTGTTTTAAGGAATTTCCCACCAAATGCAATCTTGAATGGTTTGGAGATTATTAAAATAAGCAATCCTAGTGACAGTCTAGATGGTGATTTCCATGCCATTTCCATTTATCCCAAGAGCCTAAAGATTAAAAAATGGATGCCACTAGCAATCTTGTCCTGCTTAGGAAGTTTTGCTCTTCTGTTAATTTGCTTAGCTGTTTTCTTCCTGTGTTTGCATCGTTCAAAGAAGCCAAAGCATCAGCCTTCAGCTTGGTTGTCACTTCCAACTCAAATAGGAGTTTCTGAAACCAAGATTTCGACTGGTAGTTTTGCTTCGACAGCACAATCACTTGGATTAGGCCGTATCCTAGCTTTCTTGGAGATTCGTGAAGCAACAAATAATTTTGATGAGAGCTTGGTGTTGGGTGTTGGTGGATTTGGTAAGGTCTACAGAGGAGTGCTGGATAATGGGGTTGTGGTCGCTGTAAAACGTGGGAATCCACGATCCCAGCAAGGGCTAACTGAATTCAAGACAGAAATTGAGATGCTCTCAAAGCTTCGGCACAGGCATCTGGTTTCTCTTATAGGTTATTGTGGGGAACTTAATGAGATGATCCTTGTTTATGAGTTCATGGCCAGTGGACCTCTCCGAAAACATTTGTACGACTCAAATCTTCCCCCACTCACTTGGAAACAACGCCTTGAGATTTGTATTGGAGCTGCAAAAGGATTGCACTACCTTCACACTGGTGCAGCTGAGAGTATCATCCACCGTGATGTCAAAACAACCAACATCCTGCTTGATGAAAATCTCAATGCCAAAGTGGCAGATTTTGGATTGTCTAAGTCAGGCCCTACTCTGGAGCAAACTCATGTGAGTACTGCTGTGAAGGGAAGTTTTGGTTATCTTGATCCAGAGTACTTTCGCAGGCAGCAACTCACCGAGAAATCAGATGTATATTCATTTGGAGTAGTACTGATGGAGGTTTTGTGTGCTCGACCGGCTATAAATCCAGCTCTCCCAAGAGAACAGGTTAATTTAGCAGAATGGGCAATGTGCTGGCAGAAAAGGGGCCGATTGGATCAGATAATGGATCCCCATCTTATGGGATCTGCTAATGTTGAATCCCTTCGAAAATTTGGTGAAACAGCGGAGAAATGTTTGGCTGAACAAGGAGTTGAAAGGCCAACCATGGGAGATGTTCTCTGGAATTTGGAGTATGCTCTTCAGCTGCAAGAGACTTCAATACAAACTGTTGCTGATGAGAATAGTGCAAATTATATTCCAGATATTCCAGACTGGAGCCCCCAGATTGAACCAGCTGATGGTGATGATGCCGGTACCATTAGCAACAAAGAATCTGATGCAGCAACAAGTTCGTTGTTTTCACAGTTGATGGATCCAAAAGGGAGATAGCTCTGTAGAGGCAAACGTTGATCATTTGTTTTGTTGTATCTTTCCTGGCTAATCCTATTACAAAGGAAGGGGTTACAAGGGTTTGTATCACAGTGGCAGTCAATTATTTCTTGTCACTGCCACTGGGCTAAATTGTAAGAGATCTTGCATGCAATAGCATCATTACTTCCAGATTAAGTGCAAGTGAAAGTTCTGAAGATATATGTCATTCTTGCTTAAAATCGAACCCCCCTTGGCAAACCCCCCCCGCGGAAAGAAGGATGACACTGCATGTTTAGCTTTATTCAGCAAGAAAAAATGTATTAATCTTTAATTTCTCATGTTTGTGTGTGTATGTGTGTAAAGCACAGCTCATCACCACGCATTTGTGCATTCCTTTCAAAGATTGTAAACAGCTGCGCAAGTTGTTTAATCACATTTTTCCTTTGATTTCAACCAAAGTTTTTTATGCTCTGAGATATTAGATTTGGGTTTCTGATGCATTCAAATGTATAAATCCTATCCACAGTTTCATTCTGCAATTGGCATCCTCATTATTAATTAGTATATCTGAAAATTTGATTGTGTGGCACAGTAGCAACATATTACTTGGATTGATTGTTTTTACAAGTGAAATGGGAGCTCTTTTTCTTCTCCACTCATTAAGCTACATTGAGTCTAGAAATCAGTGAAGAATATTTATTTATTCGTTTGTATTTGCTGCGGAATGAAATAATTTTGCCACAACCTAATCTCTTTTGGCATCTATCATGATATCACATGTTGATTCCCATGTCGAAGGAGGCCCCTTTTGCTGGGAGATGGGGTGCTAGCGGCAAGTTTATTCCCTTCTCATTCCTCTCCTGCTAAAGGCATCAATGTTGGTAGTTATGTTTGTATATGATCTTTTGTGCTTGTGGTATTAGGTGTTAGGTTCTTCATAAATTATGTCTTATCTTATAATTGCAATTATATCCTTCTCATTTTCTTTGTTGTGCAGAAATATCAAAAAAAATTTGAGCTTTTGTTGATCGTGTAGATGTGGTATACATTTACTTCCTCCCCTTCAGATTGGAGGTCAAGCTATTGATTTTCTGTTCTTTTGTGCTTTTCTGACTCTCCAGTTGTTCCCTTGCAAGCAGTAATCAACATGTTGGGTCCTAATTGATGAGATCCAAATTAACTCCACTAAATCAAATAGCTAATATTTTTGACACCGAAGATTTTTCTCTTATCAAATCTTTTTTTCTTTCTTCCTTCCATTTTAGTTTCTAATATGTTCAATTGAAAGTTAGTTCTATTCAGGCCCTCCCCAGGTTCTCCATTCTGAGATAAAATCTTTGATTGTGAGATTGTGCTGTTTTTAGTTTAGTGACTCATGCACAATAATTGATGTGAGAGCCTACAAGATAAACCCCACAATGTTTTGTTTCGGCAACAAGTAATCAATTTACCTTCTTTTTTTTTTGTGATTTTTGTTTAATGGAGGACAGATGATGTCTGTTTCCATCGCTCTTTATAGAAACAGTTTCTCTTGTGATTATTTGTTGGATGCAGAGGGCCATTAATGGAACGAACTATTATGTCTTTGAGTGTCTACTTGCCTCTTCAATTTCTCATATGGCTTTTGCATCAATAACGATTGGAAATGGTGTGATATTATACCATGTCAAACTGTGAATTTAGTTTACCATCTAAACCCCTTAGATGTGTCTTCATGCACAAGCTCATTGGTGTTGAAAGCGTGGACAGAGCATAAGCCTTACTATTATTTAGTAGGTTGAAAACAATAGAAGAGTATATTATTTAGTAGGTTGAAAACAATAGGCATCCAAGATTTGAACTCTGGACCTTTAGGTCAAAGAGGCAAATGACATACTAAAGAACCACCCAACATAAAAATTTTTAGCCATTAAGGGTTGAACAGATTTCATCTAACATGTGCAAGATTCAAACCCTGGACTTTTAGGTGATTGTCACTTGCAGCAGGTGGACATATGCATTGGAGACATGCCTAGTTCTTTTTGCTGCCTACTAGAGGGGTATGCATAAACATATTTAACATTCTCAAAACTCAGCATGTGAATCAGACAAGATTTATGGAGTTCTCATTGGTTTGGACTCATTCTGTGCCTGGTCTATTGCAAATGAACAGGTACTCTAAGAAGCATGCCTCTTTCTTTAGATGGCTGTTGAAGAGGATGCATAATTGTAAACATTACACTAGGATTTACAAATTTCTTTCTCGGTTGAACCTATTGTGCAACTTCAACCTGCATGCTTTTTACAGAAACTACTTGCTGTGTATCATTCAATCAAAAACATAGCTGCATTTTTATCTTCCTGGTGTAAATCATTTGTTTGGACAGGACATGGGATGAAGCGTGCCTGTTGTGTTCCTACACTTCAATGGTGACAATCAGACCTCTCATTTTAAAAGGCCTTTATCTGTTTCTATACATATTCTTCCTCCTCCTGCATTTTAAAATGAAAACTGTAAGATGACTATTGGCCCAATTGACACCCATTGCAGCTGATGTTTGCTCTTGCAGTGTTCCTGTGGCAGTTCTCATGAAGAAATGTCAATTAAAACTAGGTCAGCCATCCATCAGGGACTGTTTTAATTAGTTTGATACCATCAAGTTGCTTGTTTGGATAGGAAAATACTACAAACTGGTTGTTGGGGCACATGAAACACGGTAGCAAAGGTAGTCAAAGTGGTGGTACCACGGCTCTTTCATAGTCATACAACACTGGGCAATCTCATACACAAGACCTCAGCTCTATTTGCTCTAATGCGCAGCATTTTGAAGCAAGTGGTTAAACACAAGAAGGGACTAACTGGTTTGCATGTTACTATTTGTATTGGATACAAACATTAAACGGAAGAACTGATTTGCATAGCATGCTTCAAACTTTTGAGCTCGCAAGTGGCTAAACACGATGGGACTAACAGGTTTGCATGTTACTATTTGTATTGGATATAAACATTAAAGGGATAGCAATGTCACCTCAAGCGGCAGCATTTGTAAGACTTTGTAAAACTGTTTTCCGATGGCTTGGAACCCACGAGTTTTTATATCTACTGATTGATGCAACAAAACAAGACAAAAACAAAAACAAAATAATAACAAACAAATAATAAATAATAAATAATAAATGAAAAAACAAATCAATATCAAAATGATTCCTAGGAAACCAGACTTTGCCACTCGTTCAGCAGTTCACTGCAAGGACACAGCATGTGTTTCATCCATTGCTAACATGCTCATTCGAAAAGAAGAGGAAAAGAAGGTCAAACTCTTTCCAAAGAATCAATGTTTATTTTACAAATGTATTCGTGCATGAAGAATGAACAGCTCACATATTTTTATTTACAAATAAAGATTACAACAAAAACCATCACTACTTCCTCCTACTAAAGTTCATATTATCTTCACTAGTAGTAGAAAGATTTACAATAAGAAACAAAATTATCCAAACTGGTGAGAAACAGCACCTGCATGTCCACAACCCAAAGGGTGGAGGTAGTCAAGGTGATCCATTAACGAGAGAGAGAGAGAGAGAGAGAGAGAGAGCACTCAGAGGAACTATGGAAAAACTACTATTGATTCCACCCCACTTTCTAATTAATCAACAAATCAATATACCAGGAGACAAGCACGCTCCCAACCCTAAGATGCTTGCCTCCAAAAGAATATGCAGCCAGCCCTGAAAGAATGTCCCCAAGAGCCCACAAAACTCTGCACACCCTACTTTCCCAATCCTACAATTCTTCCACCACCATTGCGGAAAGCAAGCAGTGGCACTCACCTGGTCATGATTGTTGTCACAAGCCTCATCATTCTTGTTCAACTCAACCCATTCTTTAAATTTGCACCAACTGATATTCATAAAGGAACGGAAAAAAATTTAGAGAATGGCCAAAAGTGAGGACATTACCAATTGAATCAATCACTAACCAATATCTAAACAAGTCGATGTTGACGCAAACCCTTTCCAAAGTGGGGTTGCATCAAACGGACATATAAACCATTCTTTGCCACTAAAGAATCATGGGTCCCTTCCTCTACAATTCGCCCTCCATTAAGAACGACAATGTTGTCAACATGCCTCATCATTGCAGCCCTATGAGCTATCAGAATCGTCGTTTTGTTTCCCATGATGAGTGTATCAAGAGCCTCTTGGACCACCCGACTTGACTCAGACTCGATGGATGAGCTCGCTTCATCTAATAACAAGATTGGGGCATTCTTCAGCACCACTCGAGCAATTGCAATTCTTTGTTTCTGTCCTGGTGTTAGATCCACACCCCTCATACCTACATGTGTGTCATAACCGTGAGGCAAACTGCTAATAAAATGATGAGCATTTGCTATTCTTGCTGCCTCTTTCATCTCGGCCTCACTTGCATTGTGCCTTGCATATATTATATTTTCCCTTATGGTTGTTGAGAAGATAATTGGCTCCTGCTGAACAAGGCCCAGATGGTTCCTCAACCATCTCAAGTTATAGGTTTTCAAATCTCGCCCATCTAGTAAAACTTGGCCTGCAACTGGATTATAAAATCTTTCGATTAAAGATATTATAGTGCTCTTCCCAGACCCTGAAACTCCAACAACAGCTACAGTTTGTCCCCCACTGACTTTAAGACTGAAATTGCTTAATACCAACATTTCTGGACGGGTTGGATAACAGAAATCCACATTTTTCAGCTCAATGCTTCCATAAACATTAGGGGGTTTAAGCGCAGAGATGTCATCTGGATCAATCTTCGGCACTCGATCAATGATTTCAAACACTGAAGTAAGTGACTTACGTCGTTTAAGTATGTAAGGAGCCAAACCAAATGGCTCAACCAGTGCAAATGTTGCAAAGGAAAATACCATGTACTCCTTGACAGCTGTAGGCAGATCCATATGGCCATTTTTAACAGAGAGTGCAGTGTACCAGAGAAGGAGAGCATTGCAAGCAAAAAGAAGAAACTGTGAAAAGCCAAAGGCAAATCCAATTGCCATTCCATGAAGGAAGCTCTGCTTGAATATTTTCCTCAGTTGCAATCTGTAAAGCTCCATCACCTTGTTACCAGCACAAAATGCTACAACAGTGTAAATGTTTCTGACTGCATCTTCAAGGACCAAGGATGCCTTACGGTGCATCTCCTGTATGCCCCTTGAGAATCCAGCAAGCCACAATTTCTGCAAAATTAAAACTGGCAACCACTTAGCATTTGGGTGCAAAAGATAAGATGTGCCAAGGATCTTCACTATCACAAAATAAAAACAAATAATAATGCATGTAAACAAAAATCTCAACATCTACAGAATTCAAAAATATTAGACTGACAGATGTGATGGATGACCACCGACTAAGAACTTTAGA
Source organism: Malania oleifera (assembly GCF_029873635.1). Classification (NCBI taxonomy): domain Eukaryota; kingdom Viridiplantae; phylum Streptophyta; class Magnoliopsida; order Santalales; family Ximeniaceae; genus Malania; species Malania oleifera. The sequence goes on from NC_080426.1 coordinate 10,641,492, forward strand.
TGTTTTATAGTGTAGCTATAGCTTTAGAAATTAGGATTTCTATTTTAGTTTGGAAGATTTTTGGTCAATTAGAAGTTCAGTTAATTAAGGCTATTTTGTGTATTTTTAAGTGTTTTGGGTTTCTTTTGTATTATTTGTTGGGTGTATAAGAATTCAGTTTGAATTAAGAATTGGTTCTGCCTCTCTGTCTCCCTCTCTCTCATCCTCCCATTCTTTCCTGTCCATTTTTCTCCATTCTGTTTCTGCTCTGCCCTGCTGTTTCTCTCTTCTTCTCTTTCTTTTTCTCTCCCTCAATTCACTGCCTCTGTATCTGTTTTTTACAGTCCCACATCAATTTAGTATCAGAGCAAACCTGATACCCAATATCTTCCATTGTAACTGATCCACCATCATTGTTTTACTTCAATCTCCTGCAATCATTCTCAAAGAATAATCCAAAACTTCCAACCACAACCACAAAACAACTGCAATTCACTTCCAATTTCTGACAGCATGAATCAAGCCATAGAAATCCAGCAATTTACACGAAGAAATCAAGGAAAATGGAAATTTGAAGCACTGTTCATCAACCTGCAACTTTGCATAGAATTACAATCATGCCCCTCATTTTTGAACTCCATTTTTCTTACTCCAACTTGCAGAACCAGTACCACCATCAGAGACAGACACCTATGAAATATCCCTCCCCCAAGTTTCTCCTCCATCCAAAGAGAGGTGTGGCTCCATGTGCTACCTGAAGATTTTCCAGCCCCCTTTAATTTCCCACCTTGCCAGAGTTATTTGAGACATTGTGACACTGCCTCCACCGTTAGACTCACCAACCCTCAATCTACCACCGACCAAAAGACCACCACGAGGGGATCCACACACTCCACGTGCCGGTGACGCGTATGTGGAACAATGTCCCTACATTTTGCAATTTCCTAACTCATGAGAAATTGGTTGCAGCTGCTAGAGTTGGTTTTCTTCTCGAGATTTTGAAGCTGTTTAATGGGAAACTGATTCATCAAGTTTGGTTCACATTTCGGAGGATAAATTCAGGCTGCCAGCACCTTGCAAAACTGACAAAACTAATAGAAATTGAATCCAGCCACAATAAATTGGATTTCCTGCACGATAATTTGAAGCTAACTTGAAGAAATCATCTGCTAGTGCCTGCTACATATATTGGGAGATCAATTCAATTCTGTGATCATATGATTGACATTGTGGAGCGAGAAACTGTATTGCCAGTGGCCCTGTTTCAGGCTTATTAGGGGAGTTCCTTGAAGCATCTGGGAGAAATTGAAAGGAAATATTTGAAGCTTCTCTTAAGATCACGATATCAGCATAAGGACACAGAAGGACCTTTTGTTAATGCTGCATGGACTTAAATTACTTGGACTCCATGAAGAACCGATTTATTGTTACTTAATTGCTACTTGCTTTTGCATCGGCCCTTATTTGCTCTACGGGGGGGAAAAAAATGATGAGTCAATTCCACATGTCTAGTTCCCACCTAGTTGGAAATTCTCAACAATTTTCACTTATCTAGCTCTCACCTAGTTGGCAATTCTCAACTATTCCACATGTCTAGTTCCCACCTAGTTGGCAGTTCTCAACAATTGATAAAACCTTGATGTCCTTTTGTTTTTAATGGTTCAAGTCCTCATTCTTAGGTTGGTTAGATGGTATGGCGAGTTATTTAAGTTGGTAAGCTGGTGTGACCACCAAATTCTCTACTTTTGCAAATCAAAACTTTTTGCTTCAGCAAAACAATACTCGCAAAAAAGTTGAAAGGGACAAATAATTTTGGAGAGCCTCCTATCACCACTTGGTCTAGAATGAGATATATTTTAAGAGAGAAACATGCCCCACATTCTTACACAGAGCAATTAGTAGACCGTGTAGTCTTAGGCAACTTTTTTCTAGTTTGCCGATTGTCACCATATATTTCAAGGCCTCATGTATTGGTGTGTTCTTACTAAGGAACCTAGAGTGGTAATTATGTTCAAAGAAAGGGTTTGAGAGATGAAATTAAAGAGGATATTTTTTGAAAACCCTAAAAAATACACGAAATTTTTGAAAGGCAAAAGCGTAAGATGAAGCCTTTTAACCCTTAAGAGACAAGACGAGACGAGACAACATGTAAGCCTTAAGGTGTTGAGGCATAAGCCTTTTGAGATTTCATTTCTAGATAGAAATATGAAATGAACTATATACATTTAAAATTACTAAAAAAATGTAAAAAATAAAATAAAATAAAATAAATTTGTAGACTACTAATTTAAGTAAATCATGCCAAGTGGTTATTCTAAAGATCTAAGATGCAACTCTCAATTATTTCAAAAAGATTGAAGTTCAAGAGTTTTAGAAATCAACTCGTATACATTTTCCATATAAACGTGTAGTTAAAATTTTCTTAAACAAATCTAACCTGAGATTCATAGACCCAAAATGCATATGCTTCAACTTGAAAGGCGCAAAAGGTGTGTCTTTCGTACAACTGTATAAGCCTCGGTGTGTGATGCATTGGCCATTTGGGATTTGGTATTTTAGACTGGGCCTCGAGACATTTCAGGCATGCCTCATTTTGAGGTAAGCCTCGGTTGATCCTTTCAAAACATTTGCATCCCACCATACCACAGGGCCATGGGAACTGAGAGATTTTTCTAGCTACCCACCAATAACACCGCCTCCTTCTAATGTTCAAGAGCTTCCTCAGCCTATATCAATTTCTAAGTGGGCAAGAGGTAGTCATAGACCCACCCAAGACGCTCAAGAGAAAAGTCAAATTAATATTGCTTATGCAAGTTGCAAAATGGAGTTTCTTGACTACATAAATGATTTTCATTTTATTAGTGCACAATTTTTTTTTCATTCTTTAGTGGACACAAGTCATACTATCATAATAGGGCCTTAGACTTGGCTTTAGAACCCTAAACACTGTTGGTTCTTCCAGGCAAGAGATGGACCTTGACTTGTCACTAAACTTGGTTGTAGAGACTTGCAATGAACTTCAACATTAGTTGCCAACTAATAGGACAGATATGTTTGTTAATGACCTTACTCTTCAACCTCAATTCTTCACTTCTAAACCAAAGAATGAATTAACAATTTGTCGCTCCAAAGCATGTTGAGTTCAATCATGGAACCTATTGTTGAAAATCCCCCTCAAATGATATCTCATCCATCCACTAAAACATGTGCCTCCATACCTCGCATCTTCTCCCTACATATGTTCTTTAACCAAGTCTAGTGAAACATTTCCATCTTTCTACAATATGGACTGAATTAAATTAATATCTTGTTTGTAGGACTTGTTATTTTACAGAAGACATTGAAGCCTTCTACGCTACTTGCAATTGGACAATATTTTTTATTCTCTCCCATGGTTATTGGTGCCACCTCTTGATTAAGTGTAACAAAAGGAATTTGATGGAGACCACCACTGGAGATTTGATGCTTATTTTGTAGCTATAGCTTTAGGAATTAGGATTCTTATTTTAGTTTGAATAATTTTGGTCATTTTATAAGTTGAGCTAATTTAGGGGTATTTTGTGTATTTTGAAGTTATTTTGTAATTATTTGTGCTAGTAAATTTGGGTGTATCAAGAACTTTGTTCGTGCATTGTATTAGCTCTCTTTCTCTCCCTTCTCTTTCCTTTCCTCTTCCTCCTTTCTTCTTCTCCACTTCTCCTCTTTTAGTTTTCCTCGGTTCTGTCCTGCTATTTCTCTCTTCTTCTCCCTTCTCTTCTTCTCTTTCTATTTCTATTTCTATCCCTCAACTCTCTCTTTTACCTTTTTTGTAACAAGATGCCCAAGATCCTGGGAACAAAATGAGATTAAGAAATAATGACGGTCACTGTCCAGATTAATGAAAAAGTTTACAAATGATGACAATGACATATTCAAGGTTAACAAGGGCGGGAAAAAAAAAATTCCTAACCTAGCTACACAAGGAATCAGGACTCTTTGGTACAATCATTGCACAAGAGGTTAGAAATGTCAACTGAACATAGTGATGATAAAACAAAGAACAGAAACAAGTCAAGGGACTCTCCCATTATTTTATGAATCTAAAGCCTCAGCATGTAATGCATTAGGCTTTTCAGGATTTGGTATTTTAGATTTGAGCCTCTAAGGTGTTTCAGGCATGCTTCGCCTTGAGGTGAGCCTTGATTGAGCCTATTAAAACATTGAATATAATAACTAAAAATTGGGGCATTTTTCCAACTTCAAAGGCAGTTGTTGTTCTCATCTATCATTGACCATTTTTTGTCAATATACTCAGTAATGCTGGTAGCTTAGTTCTTCCCTTCAGTGTGATCATCTCAACCAAACAACATAGAGGGTACTTTGAAAAATAAAAGGCAGCCAAGCATGCATTATAGAAGTCAAACATTGAGGAATCAGAGCCAACCAATGTGTTAATAGCAAAGAAATAGGCAACTTATTGACTAAAACATGAATTATATGAGATGATACTTTTTTTTTTAGCTTCTAAATTACACGTCATGAAAAAATAGAAAATGGTAAGAATTTCTAAGAGCCTGTTTAGTTGTGGAGAACATTCTCCATTTTCATTTGTTTTGTTTTCCAAATAATTATACAGAATTTCAAGTTATTTTTTTGTTTTCAACTTAGTATTAAAAAATACAAGGATAATAGTTAGTTTTGTTGTGCAAATCAATTTTTTATTTTTTGTTTGTAGAGTTTAAAATAATTACAAAAATTATAACTTGTTTTCCAATTTTATATAAAGATCATATAAGATAGTAAGTGCAATCATGGATTTTTGGGCTTGAATTTGGATTTTTTGAATTTGAAAGAAAGTACATAAAGCACCCAAATCAAAGTCCAAGATTTGTATTCCATGCTCCCCTATGCAAAGTAAGAATTGGAAATATAGAAAATTAAAAAAAGACGAATTCTAACTTTCCTCTATAAATTTGAAACCTTAGAAAACAAGGTGACATTTTTTGTAATTATTCGGAAAATTAGAAATGGAAACTAAAACTATTTCCACAAGCAAATGGTATCAAAACATTTTATTATTGTTCATTTATTTCAAACAAAATTTGAAAGATTAAAAAAGTAACTAAGTTCTTTGAAATTTTTCGAAAAACTAAAATGGAAAATGACAACTATTCTCCACAATTAAAAGGGCCCTCAATTTGTCCATGAAAAAAAAAAAAACAGAAAACTGTTGGAAATCGACTTCACAAGTGATTCAACATACTATATGGAAATAATAAAGGACAAGATCTACCAATGAATATGGACCATATGAGGCCTGATGAATGGAGTAACAATCTACAAATGCCTACTTGGTTGCTCAATGAATCAAGAAAGGAAAATGGTTGAGGACTACTGTCACCACAAGTAAAGCAATTATAGTGAAAAGCATGTAGACATTGTGCAAACCTGTGCAATAGCTGAAACAGTGAGAATGGGAAGGGTTGCCAAAGCCACAAGTGCCAATCGCCACTGTAGCAACATCCCAATAAGGACAGCAACCATTACAGCTGCACTGTCCTGTATAAATATAGAAAGCCGATTGCTAAAAGCAGCTCGCACAAATGTAGCATCATTTGCCAATCGCATGGATAAGGTATCTGCACTATTCTCCTCATCATCAAACCATCCAACTTCATTGCGCAGCATTGCTGTAACAGCAACAGGTATGGAGAACATTAAAAAAAACTGATGCATCCACAAAACAGGGCCAGGAGATCATACACAGAATTCTTCACACTCATAAATAATACATACATTAAAGAATTTACCTGAGAACATCATTCTCCTAACTCTTTCAGTCATTTTCTCCCCCATTATCCCGAAATAGAAGTGCTGCAAAAAATTAGCAACCACTGTCACAATACCCATGCAGGCAATGATCAAGCACCATTTATCTACTTCTTGCCGCACTTCATGCCGTAAATGAGGGCGATCACCAACTCTATAATATTGTGTTACTATAAGTGCAATCACATATGCAAGAAGAGGATTAAAAGAACCAAAGATAGCAGCACCAACGCTCCCTAGAGCAGCATAAAGCCATTCAGCGAAGCTAAGCTCTGCAAGCCTCCAAAATGATGGAGCTTCCCTATGATGGTTATCCTTTGCCTCCTTCATTTTTGCAGGCATGTCATCACGTTGACGGTGAGGCCGACTAAATGTCTGTGAATGGGAACGTTCACTTTTGGGATCAGACGTCAATAGTGGTGACACAGGCGACTCAGGGTCTGAAGTATTTGATGTTTGTTGGTGAGCAGATTGAACATCAATCTTTGGTAATTCTGGCAGTCTCATTTCAAAACTATCCTGCCTTCTTATTGACGGTTCATTATCAACAGCATCCGATGGCACACCATTTTCCAGCATTTGCTCTGGTGGTGGACTCAATATTTTTGGAGATTCTTGAGAGTTGAAGCCACCATCTTGGACCCATAGCCCATGGATTCCAGAAACCCTTTGAAGAGAGGGTGATTTGGCCATTTTAGGAGATGATGGTTCTTGGAAGCTATGACTTGCTGATGAATCCCTTTCAATTTGGAAAACTGTGCTCTCTTTAGAGTTCCGTAGGGGCATCCTAGATGAAGATAGAGAATGCATAAACATGCAACTTACTTATAGGATAACAAATATCTAGAACAAGAATGATTATTCTAAAATGATTGAACCTAAAATGACAAACTTGAAATAATGTTGAGAGGCCAGGCAAGATATTTCAGTTGAGAAAAAGCATAAACCTGTTCTATTGAAGCCTAAAATAATAAAACTTGAAATAAAGCCAAGTGGCCAGGCAAGACATTCCATCATGTCAAAAAAAGCATTAATCTGTTCTCATGTCATGTACCTTTTAGGAAGTTTTGCCGCTTCTTCACATTTCAGAAGCTCTGCATATAAACCATCCAGAGTTAATAATTCATCATGTGTACCCATTTCAACGAGTTGACCCTCCTCCATCACAGCGATGTAATCAGCATTCCTTATGAGACTAAGCCTTCGAGCTATTATTATAGTTGATCGTCCCAACATGAGGAGATCTAGAGCCTCCTGCACAGCTCGTTCAGCTTCAAAATCAAGTCCACCAGTAACCTCATCAAGCAGAAGAATAGATGGATTTGAAAGCACTGCACGAGCAACAGATAGTTTTATCTTCTGTTCTTCAGTCAATGCCAAACCAGCCCTACCCACCTAAAATGCAAGTCAATGGAGAAAGAGATAAGCTAGCCAATATACCAAGTCGTATGAGTTTTAAGTTTATATACATGTATCAGAGTTTTGACCTGAGTATCATATCCTTTGTCAAGTGAGCTAATGAATGTGTGAGCATGCGCTATTTTGGCAGCTTCTTCTATCTGATCTAAAGTAGCATGTGAGCGACCATATGCAATATTATCTCTGATGCTCAAACTCAACAATGCAGGTTCCTGGGTGACTAGTCCTATTTGGCTCCTCAGCCACTCAAGTTTCAGGTTTTTTATGTTCTCTCCATCTAAAAGAACTTCTCCTGCAACACAAAAATGAAAAATCATTTGAATCTACAACCAGACAGAATCGCTAAGAGCCTGTTCAGTTACGGAGAGCTGCTTTAAATTTCCATTTTCAGTATTCCAAAGAATTACAAAAATGAGCCCCTGTTTCCTAGTTTTCCAACATCTGTATAAAAACTTGGAAAGCATCTTTGGAAAGCAGGAAAACAAGGTGGCATTTTTGTGATTCTTTGGGAAACTGAAAATAGAAAGTGAAAACTGTTCTCCACAACTGAACAGGCCCCAAGTGATTCAGTTAGGACTCAAAGTCTAGAAGGAAATAACACAGGCATGCACTATGAAAATAGTGTCACAGTACCTAATGTAGGGTCGTAAAACCGCTCCATGAGTGGAATGATACTGCTTTTTCCAGAGCCATTTCTGCCAACAAGTGCCACAGCTTTTTTGGCAGGTACAGTGAGGTAAAAGCCACTCAAGATAGGAATTTCAGGGCGAGACAAATAGCTGAAATAGACATTCCGAAACTCAATGTTTCCTTGTACAGAGACCAAGGTATTTCCATCATGATTTACTGCAGAAGTTGAACGGCTTATCATCTCAAAAAGTCTATAGGCAGCAATTCGTCCTTGCTCAAATGAATAGAAGTTTGTTGCTGCTTGATTCAGACCACTAAAAGACAAGAAAGGCACAATAAATGAAAATTTTGAAAGACCAAAGAAAATGAGAAATAGCACAAAGAATTGAGGATGAGATACTCACAGACCACTCAAGATTACAGCAAACAGGGCTGTAATAATTTCACCTCCATGTGCTTTATTGCGCATAACCAGGAATCTTCCAACCCAAAGTTGTAAGGCACATGAACATATTGCAAGCCCATATGTAAATCCAAGTCCAAGCCCTTGCACAAGACTAATCAATACACCATATCTCAGTGTGGCTTGTAGTGAAGTTGCATATGAATACTTGGCCAATGTTTCATTTGTAAATGCATATAAGGTCCTAATATAAGAGACTGCCTGCAGAAAATAAAGAAATAGATTTGCATTATAGAAGCACTGCATTAAGTGCTTCACCAGAATGACAATAGTTATTATCAATTACAACATCCAGTAAATGAAACTTCAAACCAAAAATTTCAATTGTTTTGTTAGAGGAGGAAAGAATTTCGGGTTCAATCCAATTAAAAGAACAAAGATTACAAGGATAAAGAATAAATAAAATCAATTACAGCTTGGGCATTGTTAGATTACCAATTTACCTAAAAGCTTAAGCTGTTAGGATGTGGGCCACCAATGTTTATCAAGCTTAAACACTCCCCTGCGTGAGCAGCCCAGTTGCACATGGAGAAATAAAGCGATCATGATAATGCCCATTACAGGGAATAAGATCATTTTTTTTTTTCTAGAGAAAGAAATAAATTAAATGAAGAGGAAAGATTGAAAGAATGTAAACAAGGAGAAAAATATCCTCCTATGAAAAGGAGAAACCAAAATAGACTAGAAAACAATCAAAATAGAACTGCTTTCTAATCTCTCTGCAGATCCACGAAAGGCCTCCTTCTAAAACCGCTAGCTGCAGCCTGCAGAAGACCATAGAGAAGCCAAGTACTGAGTCCTATCCCAAAGCAAAATAATTCCTCTTTCCAGAAATGATACGAGCATTCCTTCCCATAAAACTGCAAAGATGCCACAACTCCAAAATATTAAAGCATCACCACTCTTTTAAAACCTGCACAAGATATATGTAACAATTTCTCCACTGAATCCTGGAAAACCTAAGAAATAATTTATTCCATTCCCCCAATAAAAAAAGGCAATGCAAAAATAAATGCGAAGCAGAATTTCAGCTATCAAAACACAAGAAACGACAACTGGAAATAACGTCTTTAAAGGCCTCCTACTCTGCAACATATTGTTGGTGTTTATTAATAATAACCAACTAAACACCTTAATCTTAGAGGGGCCTTTAGCTTTCTAGGCGAAATGATGAAGGGGAAAAGATTTAAAAGATTTAGTCAAATGCGCAAAGAAAGATTTGAAGAATAAAACCCAACAGAATCCAAAATCCCAACTTCAACCATCCCTGTCATATGAGAAATGAAAATCCTCCAACAGAACCAACAAAAAAGATAGTTCTTCCAGCAACCTATCATTTAGAGGCCTACAAAAGGGGAAACTGCAAGAAGTAGGCGCCTTTGAATTAAGAAAGGAAGTAATGACTTATTGACATAACTATGCACTAAAGAGAGGGAGTATAAATGAGAGAATGAAATGTAAAGCGCATTCCCCACCTAAGCATCTTGCTAAAAGAGGATATGAGACCCTTTGCCTGCAAAATATTTTATATAAGGAATATGATGGCGGGCCTTGGATCAACGGTAAGTTTGCTCCTTTGTGACCGGTTGGCCATGGGTTCGAGTCCAAGGAAATAGCCACTCTACATAAAAGTAGGGGTAAGGCTGCGTACACTGTGATGGCCATCCCCTTACCCTCACGAAATGGGGAGCCTTATGGCCTGAAGACGCCCCTTTCAATAATCAAAGGAAAAATCTGAGCAATACTTTTCCAAGGACTCCACAGAACATCTTAAACCCCAATTAGCATCCCACCCATTAGAATGTAAGCCAAAATTACTTTTCACAACTTTATTCCAATGAGAATTTTCATATAAAGAAAATTGTCACCATCATTTACCCAATAAGGCAGTGTTTTTAGACATCAAATTTCTAAGACCCAAAAAACCCTCCAACTTGGATCTACACGCATCCTAACAAACTAAATGATCTCTCTCTTCTCCTCCGCCATTGACCAAAGGAAATCTCTCATTGCTTTCTCAATTTTCCTAGCCATCCCAACCGGAATCCTGAAAATGTACAAATATAAAGTGGGATACTAGAGAGAAGGCT